>NC_041385.1:713921283-713969439 GCF_002162155.2 Triticum dicoccoides
AAGTGGGGGCGGGGAGGGGGAGCGGCAGTCGTTCGCACGCTCGCCCTCGCTCCGCCACCTCCTTCTTCTTCTCCATTGCCGCAGCGGCTCTCCGCGACGCCACCGTTCCGCCACTCTTCTTAGTGCGTCGCAATCTTGCCGCCACCGCACCGCGCGTTCTCCGTCGCCGCGCTCTCCATCACCCTTGCGTCACCATGGCTCCAACGTCGAGCTCCTGGGACGGCTCCAACGTCCGTGACGACCACATTGACTTCTTCCGCAAGACGCGGCGGTTGCCGGGCAAAGATCTCGTGCGGGTCCACCTCACGTTGGCGAGGGAGGTTTCGCCGGCGCCGGAGGAGGGCGAGCGAGTGATCTTCTACTCGCACTACCTGAGTGGCGTCGGCCTTCCCACGAGCGGCTTCTTCCGCTCGTTTCTTGATTTCTACCATCTTCAGCCGCTCCACCTTACTCCCAACACGGTGGTGCTGCTGTCGGCCTTCGTCACTCTGTGTGAAGGTTTCCTCGGCGTCCTCCCCACCATCAAACTCTAGAGGGAGTTCTTACAGTCCAAGCTCGGCACGGTTGTCGCAGGCGTGCTGGCTCCATGCGGTGCCTTCATCACCATCCGGAGGTCCGCCGCCGACAACCCGTTCCCGCCTATCGCGCTGATCCAGTCGGTGAAGCCCTGGCAGAAGTCCTATTTTTACGTGAAGAACGTCGCTCTGCACGGTGACTACATCAACTTGCCGGCTTAAGTAGCCAGCCCGCCGCCTGGGAGGCAGCCCTCGTGGTCCTTCCGGGCCAGGTCGCTGATGCCGGCTGGAGCTGGTGCCGTTTCCCGGCTTTGGGTGTTGATCCAGTCGGAGCGCCTGACTGGGCCCGACTTGATCGCCGCCTTTGTCGAGCGTCAAGTACTCCCGCTCCAAGGCCGCCTTCATCTGATCTGTCAGATGAGCGGCCGCTTCGACCCAAGCCGGCTCAGCACCAGAGAGATGCCTCACGACGAGGTATCTTACATGGTGAACTACATCGCCAACTGCAAGCTCACCGAGCAGTGGCAGTACGGCAAGGACCCGTATTCTCGCGCCAACCCCCCGCCTATGGTAAGCTTTTCTTTCTTTTCTTCTTTTCTTGTCGCCGAGTTCTTTCTGGTCGGTTTCTGACCAGTCGGCTTGTTCTTCAATCAGAACCCCCTCCTTCATCCTTCGGCCGGGACCGCGGGGGCGGAACGCGAGTTCACGCTTGACCGCATGATGGACGACCTTGACGACCCTGACTTGGGGGCGGCCGCCCTAGACGACGACGCCGTATGGGGAGGCGGCGAGACAGGCGGTTCTGTGTTCACCGCCGGTTTTGATGACTGGCCTGATGATGACGAGGCCGACCCTATTCCGCGCCGCCAGCCGTCATCCGACCATCAAGGCGCCGGCCCTTCCGGCGGGCCGGCTGCGCGGGGCGGCGCGCAGAAACATCGGGCGGCGCTGACTCTCTTCGGCGGGCAACCGAAAAAGCCCAAGGGCTCCACAGCGGCGACCAAGCGGGAAGAGGCGGCCGCGAAGGCGGCTCGCTTCCACAAGGTGGTAAAGCAGCCGCAGGCGGTCTCGGCGTAAGTATTGATCTTTGCGCGCCTTTCTTTCTTTCTTAAGTCGATGGTCTTCTAAGTCTTCTCCCGTTTCATCAACCAGGGCTCCGCTTTCTCTTAAGCGGACTACCGCCACCTCCATAGTCGGCGGGGCGGGAGGATCTACGAGTTCCCATCGTGTAGACCCTCGCGCCGAGGTCCAAGCGGCGACGGAGCGGAACGCGCGGGAGGCGCGGGAGGAGCGGGAGGCGGAGGAGTGGAGGGCAGCCGCCACCGAGGCGGCTCAGGAGACGACAGCGGAGTCAGCCGAGGCGCAGGCCGACGGGGTGGCCAAGGCCCAGGCGGAGGCCGAGGCCGCAGAGAGGGCGGCGGAGGCCCTGCGTAGCCAGCCTCCGCAACTCGTCATTCCCCTCCGCACCGTGGCCCCTGAAATCCTGGTGCCCCCGCCGGAGGAAGCCGGCCGCAACCCACCGGCGATGGAGAGGGAGGGGGCAACATAGTCGTCCCGGAGGGAGAGGTGGTGCCGCCTCCGTCAGCCGAAACAGGCCAAGGCGGCCAGCCCGAGGCGCCGCCTGAGCAGCCGGCTGGAGGCGAGCCGACTGCTAGGGCGGATCTTGTGGTCTTGTCGCCGACTCGTCGGCGTGCGGGGAGGGCGGCCTCAGAGCCGGATCCTCAGAGGGCCGCCGGCTCCAGCTCGTTGTCGCACGACCTGGAGACGGCCAGCGTCAGCTCGCCAGGGTGGACGCCGGGCAGTGGGACAGCCGCGCTGAATCTGGTGGCGCAGGATGTGCGTAGCCGGCTTCAGGCTCAGGCCACTGGGTTGCATTCGATGCCGCGTTCGGAGACCAGGAAGCCTAGAAGTTGGCCGGCTGGTACCCCGAACACGCATTTCTCCGGGTTGAGCTTGATCTGGAACCGGCATAAATTCTCAAAGGTCTCCTTGAGGCCTTCCAGCAAGGTGCCGCGTTTCTCTGTCTTCACCACAACATCATCTATGTAGACGTGGGCATTTCTGCCAAGTTGTTTGAGGAGGCATTTCTGCATGCAACGCTGAAAAGTGGCACCGGCATTTCTCAAGCAGAATGGCATAGTCAGGTAACAGAAAGCTCCGAATGGGGTGATGAAGGCGGTCTTTAGGCGGTCAGCTGGGTCCAATTTTATCTGGTGGTAGCCTGAGTAAGCATCCAAAAAACTCAACAACTCGCATCTCGCTGTGGAGTCTATCACTAGATCAATCCTTGGCAGAGCAAAAGGATCTTTAGGGTAGGCTTTGTTGAGGCTGGTGTAGTCAATGCACATGCACCACTGCTTGTTCTTCTTCAACACCAAGACCGGGTTGGCAAGCCATTCTGGAAAGAACACCTCCATAATGAAGCCGGCTGCCAGAAGCCGGGCTATTTCTTCTCCGACTACTCTTCTCTTCTCTTCTGACAGGCGGCGCAAGGGCTGCCTGACCGGTTTGGCGTCAGATCGGACATGTAGCTTGTGCTCGGCAAAATCCGTCGGGACACCCGGCATGTCTTTGGGAGACCATGCAAAGATGTCCCGATTCTCATGGAGGAAATCAACGAGCTCGCCTTCCTATTTGTTGTCGAGGCCGGAGCCTACGACAACGTACCTCTTCGGGTGCTTCGAGTCTAGGGGTATCTTCTTAGTCTTGTTAGTCTCTTCTTAGTCTTGATGACCCACAAGTATAGGGGATCTATCATAGTCCTTTCGATAAGTAAGATTGTCGAACCCAACGAGGAGCAGAAGGAAATGATAGGCGGTTTTCAGCAAGGTAATCTCTGCAAGTACTGAAATAAGTGGTAACAGATAGTTTTATGATAGGATAAATTGTAACGAGCAACAAGTAACAAAAGTAAATGAAGTGCAGCAAGGTGGCCCAATCCTTTTTGTAGCAAAGGACAAGCCTGGACAAACTCTTATAATAAGGAAAGCGTTCCCGAGGACACATGGGAATATCGTCAAGCTAGTTTTCATCACGCTCATATGATTCACATTCGATACTTTGATAATTTGATATGTGGGTGGACCGGTGCTTGGGTACTGCCCTTACTTGGACAAGCATCCCACTTATGATTAACCTCTATTGCAAGCATCCACAACTACAACAAAAGTATTAAGGTAAACCTAACCATAGCATGAAACATGTGGATCCAAATCAGCCCCTTACGAAGCAATGCATAAACTAGGGTTTAAGCTTCTGTCACTCTAGCAACCCATCATCTACTTATTACTTCCCAATGCCTTCCTCTAGGCCCAAATAATGGTGAAGTGTTATGTAGTCGATGTTCACATAACACCACTAGAGGTTAGACAACATACATCTTATCAAAATATCGAACGAATACCACATTCACATGACTACTAATAGCAAGACTTCTCCCTTGTCCTCAGGAACAAACGTAACTACTCACAAAGCATATTCATGTTCATAATCAGAGGGGTAATATTGTGCATAACGGATCTGAACATGTGATCTTCCACCAAATAAACCAACTAGCATCAACTACAAGGAGTAATCAACACCACTAGCAACCTACTAGCACCAATCCCGGACTTGGAGACAAGAATTGGAAACAAGAGATGAACTAGGGTTTGGAGATGAGATGGTGCTGGTGAAGATGTTGGTGGAGATTTCCCTCTCCCGATGAGAGGAGCGTTGGTGATGACGATGATGATGATTTCCCCCACCCGGAGAGAAGTGTCCCCGGCAGAACAGCTCTGCCAGAGCCCTAGATTGGTTCCGCCAAGGTTCCGCCTCGTGGCGGCGGAGTCTCGTCCTGAAAGGTTCTCCTCTATTTTTTTCTCATCGAAAGACTTCATATGGGATAAGATGGACGTCGGAGAGCCACCAGGGGGGCCCACGAGGTAGGGGGCGCGCCCCCCACCCTCGTGAGCAGGGTGTGGGCCCCCTGGCCTTCATCTTTGGCGATGATTTTTCTTTATTTATTCTAAGGTATTCCGTGGAGTTTCAGGACTTTTGGAGTTGTGCAGAATAGTCCTTCAATATTTGCTCCTTTTCCAGCCCAGAATTTCAGCTGCCGGCATTCTCCCTCTTCATGTAAACCTTGTAAAATAAGAGAGAATAGCCATAAGTATTGTGACATAACGTGAAATAACAGCCCATAATGCAATAAATATTGACATAAAAGCATGATGCAAAATGGACGTATCAACTCCCCCAAGCTTAGACCTCGCTTGTCCTCAAGCGAAAAGCCGATAACAATAAATATGTCCTCATGTTTAAAGGTACTGGCGTCGATAAAAATAAAATACGGACATGAAGGCATCATGATTATTTCATAACGACAACATAAATATATTTTGTCATATGATTACTCATGTTCAAGTAATGACCTATTCACAAAGCCAAAGCATGAATCAGAAACATTATTGGGCACTAACAATTATAATCTCAGTCATTGAAACAATTGCAATTTATCATAACATCGGAAAGAGTCTATGTCAGAGCTTAAAAGCAAGTCCACATACTCAACTATCATTTAGTCCTTCATAATTGCTAGCACTCACGCGATACTTGTGGTTACGGAGTTTTAATCGGACACAGAGAAATATAGGGGCTTATAGTTTTTGCCCCACAACCTTTTACCTCAAGGGTAATGTCAACAATAATAATTCGTGTTCCCCCACATCCAATTAGATATGTATATCATACTCTTTCCAACATGCTGAGCTTGCCAAAGGATAAAATGAAAAAGGAATGGTAAGGATCACCGTGACTCTTGTAAGGTAGAGGATAATAATAAAAGATAGGCCCTTCACACAGTGAAGCAGAGGTTGTCATGCGCGTTTAGGGTTGATGCACAAAACCATAATGCAAAAGAACGTCACTTTATATTGCCCCTTGCATGTGAACCTTTATTATGCAGTCCGTCGCTTTTATTGCGTCCACAACAAGTTTGTACAAAGCTTATTTCTCTACATTAATAAGTCATGCATATTTAGAGAGCAATTTTTATTGCTTGCACCGATGACAACTTACTTGAAGGATCTTACTCAATCCATAGGTAGATATGGTGGACTCTCATGGCAAAACTGGTTTAAGGGTGTTTGGAAGCACAAGTAGTATTTCTACTTGGTGCTAAGAATTTGGCCAGCATGAGGGGGAAAGGCAAGCTCAACACGGTAGAGGATCCATGACAACATACTTTATCTCGAATGTAAGAAAACATAACTCATTATGTTGTCTTCCTTGTCCAACCTCAACTCTTTAGCATGTCATATTTTAATGAGTGCTCCCAACCATAAAAGATGTCAATGATAATATATCTATATGTGAAACCTCTCTTTCCTTATTACTTCCTATTAATTGCAATGATGACCAAAGCTATATTTGCCAACTCCCAACACTTTTAATCATCATACTCTTTCTATGTGAAGTCATTACTTTCACTAAGATCAATATGAGCTCCTTGATTCTTTTTATTCTTTTCTTCTACTTACCCAAGATCATGGCAAAATACTCAAGCCCTTGACTCAACACTAATCTTTATTATATAGCTCACGGACTCGATTACAAGGAAAGATCATAAATCAAAACTCAAAACTAGATCATGCCACAACTTTATTCTACTAAATCAAGATACTACTAATAGGATCGAACTAAGAAAAACTGTAAAGATAGGAGTTGTGATGGTGATACGATACCAGGGCACCTCCCCCAAGCTTGGTAGTTGCCAAGGGGAGTGCCCATACCCATGTGATTATATCCTCCGAGGTGATGGAGGTGGTGAAGATGACGGTGGATAATCGCACATCGAGCGCAAAAGTTCCTCCAACTTGCGGATAATGCCCTTGAGCCCGGTAATATGGTCCTTCAACAAAATATTCTCCTGTGTAAGATACTTGTTCTGTATGCGGGCTAACTCAATCATCTTGAAAGCTTCAATCTTTGTTGGAGTGAAAAGGTTAGGTAAGGGTTGAGGGATGTATTCTTCGTTCACCACCGGAGCTTGAACCTCCATGGACTTCTTGATCCTTTCATCCTTGTTGATTTCTTCTGGTTCTTCTCTCTTCAACTCTATCTTCAATAGCCAAACATCCTTGTCTTCGTTGCTGGAAGAGGGAGGAGTCATGGTGCTCTAGACCTGTCAGAAAAACAGCTCGAAACAAGAACAGAGAATATTTGCCTGATACGATGGTCAAAACCTTCGGGAGTATATATAATGAATTTTTACCGAGCAAAATACGTAGCGTGCAAGCAAACAGAGTCCGAAGGGCACACGAGGTGCTCACGAGGTAGGGGGACGCGCCCAGGGGGGTAGGGCGCGCCCTCCACCCTCGTGGAGGCCTCGTGTCCTCCCCGGAATGCTACTTATTTTTCTATTTTTCTAAATATTCCAAAACGGAGAAATATTGCCTTAAAAATTGTTTTGGAGTCGGTCTACTTACCGTACCACATACCTATTCCTTTTCGGAGTCTGGAATGTTCTAGAAGGTGTCCTTTATGTACTCCTCCGGGGTCACGGTTTCAATAATATTAGTTTCAACATTTATAGGATTACCTGAGATATAGTGTTTGATCCTTTGACCGTTTACCACCTTCGGATTTGTGCCTGCGAAGTTGTTGATTTTTATGGCACCGGAGCGATAGACCTCCTCAATAACGTAGGGACCTTCCCATTTAGAGAGAAGTTTTCCTGCAAAAAATCTTAAACGAGAGTTGTATAGCAATACATAATCACCTACATTGAACTCACGCTTTTGTATCCTTTTGTCATGCCATCTTTTAACTTTTTCTTTAAACAACTTGGCATTCTCATAAGCTCGGGCTCTCCACTCATCAAGTGAGCTAATATCAAATAACCTCTTCTCACCGGCAAGTTTGAAATCATAGTTGAGCTCTTTAATAGCCCAATATGCCTTATGTTCTAGTTCGAGAGGTAAGTGACAAGATTTTCCATAGACCATTTTGTACGGAGACATACCCATAGGATTTTTATAAGCAGTTCTATAAGCCCATAATGCATCATCAAGTTTCTTGGACCAATTCTTTCTAGACCTATTGACAGTCTTTTGCTAAATTAATTTGAGCTCTCTATTGCTCAATTCTACCTGACCACTAGATTGCGGGTGATATGGAGATGCAATCCTATGATTAACGTCGTATTTAGCAAGCATCTTACGGAAAGCACTATGAATAAAGTGTGAACCACCATCAGTCATTAAGTATCTAGGGACTCCAAACCTCGGAAAAATAACTTCCTTAGGCATTTTAATAGAATTGTTGTGATCAGCACTACTAGTTGGAATAGCTTCTACCCACTTAGTAACGTAATCAACAGCAACTAGAATATGAGTGTAACCATTAGAAGCAGGAAAAGGTCCCATATAATCAAAGCCCCAAACATCAAATGGCACAATAACAAGTGAATAATTCATAGGCATTTCTTGACGTCTACTGATATTACCAATTCTTTGACATTCATCGCAAGACAAAACAAACTTACGGGCATCCTTGAAGAGAGTAGGCCAATAAAAACCGGATTGCAATACCTTATGTGTAGTTCTATCTCCAGCGTGATGTCCTCCATAAGCTTCGGAGTGACACTTGCATAGGATCTGTTCCTGTTCATGCTCAGGTACACAACATCTAATAACACCATCTACTCCTTCTTTATAAAGATGTGGATCATCCCAAAAGTAATGTCTCAAGTCATAGAAAAACTTTTTCTTTTGCTGGTATGTGAAGCTAGGTGGTATAAATTTAGCAACAATATAATTAGCATAATCAGCATACCAAGGAGTGCTACGAGAAGTGCTTATGACATTTAATTATTCATCAGGAAAGCTATCATCAATAGGTAGTGGGTCATCAAGAACATTCTCTAGCCTAGAAAAGTTGTCTGCAACGGGGTTCTCAGCTCCCTTTCTATCAACAATATGCAAATCAAATTCTTGAAGCAGGAGACCCCATCTAATAAGTCTATGTTTTGCATCCTTCTTTTCCATAAGATATTTAATAGTAGCATGATCAATGTGAATAGTAACTTTGGAATCAACAATATAAGGTCTAAACTTATCACAAGCAAACACCACTGCTAAAAATTCCTTTTCGGTAGTAGCATAATTTCTTTGAGCACTATCTAGAGTCTTACTAGCATAATGGATAATATTTAATTTCTTATCAACTCTCTACCCTAGAACAGCACTTACAGCATAATCACTAGCATCACAAATAATTTCAAAGGGTAAATTCCAATCAGGTGGCTGAACAACGGGTGCAGAGACTAATGCTTTCTTAAGTATTTCAAATGCTTCTACACAATCATCATCAAAGACAAATGGTACACCTTTTTGTAATAAATTAGTCAGAGGCCGAGAAATTTTTGAGAGTCCTTAATGAACCTCCTATAAAATCCGGCGTGACCAAGGAAACTTCTTATACCTTTGATGTCCTTGGGACATGGCATCTTTTCAATAGCATCAACCTTGGCTTTATCAACTTCAATACCTCTTTCAGAAACTTTGTGCCCCAAGACAATACCTTTATTAACCATAAAGTGGCATCTTTCCCAATTCAAGACAAGATTAGTTTCTTCACATCTCTGCAAAACTCGAGCAAGATTTCTCAAGCAATCATCAAAAGAGGAACCATAGACGGAAAAGTCATCCATGAAAACCTCACAAATTTTCTCACAGAAGTCAGAGAATATAGCCATCATGCATCTTTGAAAGGTAGCAGGTGCATTACATAAACCAAAAGGCATACGTCTATAAGCAAAAGTACCAAAAGGGCATGTAAAAGTAGTCTTTGATTGATCTTTAGCCGACATAGGTATTTGAGAGAAACCAGAGTAACCATCTAGAAAGCAATAATGTGTATGTTTGCATAGCCTCTCTAGCATTTGATAAATAATCGGGTAAGGGGTAATGATCTTTCTTAGTAGCTTTATTTAATTTACGGAAATCAATTACCATCCTATACCTTGTGATGATTCTTTGAGGGATCAATTCATCTTTATCATTAGGGACAACTGTAATACCTCCCTTCTTAGGGACACAATGAACAGCACTTACCCACTGACTATCAGCAACGGGATAAATTATACCTGCCTCCAGAAGCTTGAGTATTTCTTTTCTTACCACTTCTTTCATTTTAGGATTCAAACGTCATTGAGGATCACAAACTGGTTTGGCATCAGCTTCCAAATTTATTTTATGTTGACATAGAGTGGGACTAATGCCCTATAGATCATCCAGAGTATATCCAATAGCAGCATGGTGCTTCTTCAGAGTTTCAATAATCTTTCCTCTTCATGCTCTGAAAGGTTAGCGCTAATAATAACATGATATATTTTCTTTTCATGAAGATAAGCATATTTAAGATTATCCGGCAATGGTTTAAGCTCAAACACGGGATCGCCCTTGGGTGGAGGGGGATCCCCTAGGATTTCAACAGGCAAATTGTGTTGCAGAATAGGTTCCTGTTTAAAGAATACTTCATCTATTTCCCTTCTTTCATTCATGAACATATCATTTTCATGGTCTAGCAAATAGTGTTCTAAAGGATCACTAGGAGGTACAGCAATATAAGCAAGACCAATAATCTCATCCTTACCAGGCAATTCTTCCTCACGATGTTGTTTACTAAATTTAGAGAAATTAAATGCATGAACCATATCATTCAAGCCAACAGTAACAACATTCTTTTTGCAATATGTCGTAGCATTAACAGTACGCAAGAAGGGTCTACAAAATATAATGGGACAAAAGCTATCTTGTGGAGAACCAAGAACAAGAAAATCAGTGGGATATTTGGTTTTCCCACACAAGACTTCAACATCTCTAACAATTCCCATTGGAGATATAGTATCTCTATTTGCAAGTTTAATTGTAACATCAATTTCTTCTAACTCAGCAGGTGCAATCTCATGCATAATTTCTTTGTATAAGTCAATGGGTATAACACTAGCACTAGAACCCATATCACATAAGCCATGATAACAATGATCTCCTATTTTAACAGAAATAATAGGCACGCCTACCACAGGTCTATGTTTATCTCTATCACAGGGTTTAGCAATTCTAGCAGTTTCACCAGTGAATTGAATAACATGCCCATCAATATTATCCGACAAGAGATCTTTAACAATAGCAATATTGGGTTCTACTTTGACTTGCTCAGGGGGTGTATAAGCCCTAGTATTGCTTTTAGAACAACAGTTGAAGCTTTAGCATGATCCTTCATTTTAACAGGGAAAGGGGGTTTCTCAACATAAGAAGTAGGAACAATAGGATCATTATACGCGACAATCTTTTCTTCAACTTTAATAGGTGCAGCTACTTTTACTTCTATGGTAGGATGATATTTAAACCACTTCTCCTTGGGGAGATCAACATAAGTAACAAAAGATTCACAGAAAGAAGATACTATCTCAGAGTCAAGTCCATATTTAGTGCTAAACTTACGGAAAATATCGGTATCCATAAAAGTTTTAACACAATCAAACTTAGGTGTCATACCTGACTCCTTACCTTCGTCGAGGTCCCAATATTTAGAGTTGCATTTAATTCTATCCAACAAATTCCATCCAAATTCAATAGACTTCATCATAAAAGAGCTAGCACAAGAAGTACCGAGCATGGTGCGATTATTATCCGAAAGCCGAGCATAAAAAATCTGGAGAATTGTCAATTTTGAGAGCTCATGATTGGGGCATGAATATAACATTGATTTAAGCCTCCCCAAAGCTTGAGCGATGCTTTCTCCTTCGCGAGGCCAAAAATTATATATATAATTGCGATCACAATGAACAAGATGCATAGGGTAATACTTCTGATGAAATTCCAATTTCACTCTTTTATAGTTCCATGATCTCGTATCATCACATAGCCTATACCATGTCAATGTGTCTCCCTCCAAAGATAAAGGGAAAGCCTTCTTCTTAACAACATCATCGGGTATACCTACAAGCTTAAATAGTCCACAAATATCATCCACAAAGCGTAGATGTTCGTCAGGATGCTTTGTTCCATCTCCTGCGAAAGTGTTAGCTAGCAGTTTTTCCATCATACCTGAAGGAATTCCAAAAGGAGTTTCATTTACAATAGATTCAGTAGGTTTAGTGGGTTGAGGAGCAACTCTTGGCTCAACTGGACGGGGTGAAGATACCCCGAACAAGCCCCTCAAACAATTACTTTCCATAGTAACAAGTGACAAAAAAAATTCAGCACACTAAATAAATTTTTCCTTACCAAATTCCACCTACCAAAAGCACTTCACTCCCCGGCAACGGCGCCAGAAAAGAGTCTTGATGACCCACAAGTATAGGGGATCTATCATAGTCCTTTCGATAAGTAAGAGTATCGAACCCAACGAGGAGCAGAAGGAAATGATAAGCGGTTTTCAGCAAGGTAATCTCTGCAAGTACTGAAATAAGTGGTAACAAATAGTTTTATGATAGGATAAATTGTAACGAGCAACAAGTAACAAAAGTAAATGAAGTGCAGCAAGGTGTCCCATTCCTTTTTGTAGAAAAGGACAAGCCAGGACAAACTCTTATAATAAGGAAAGCGTTCCCGAGGACACATGGGAATGTCGTCAAGCTAGTTTCCGTCACGCTCATATGATTCGCGTTCGGTACTTTGATAATTTGATATGTGGGTGGACTAGTGCTTGGGTACTGCCCTTACTTGGACAAGCATCCCACTTATGATTAACCCCTATTGCAAGCATCCGCAACTACAACAAAAGTATTAAGGTAAACCTAACCATAGCATGAAACATGTGGATCCAAATCAGCCCCTTACGAAGCAACACATAAACTAGGGTTTAAGCTTCTGTCACTCTAGCAACCCATCATCTACTTATTACTTCCCAATGCCTTCCTCTATGCCCAAATAATCGTGAAGTGTTATGTAGTCGACGTTCACATAACACCACTAGAGGTTAGACAACATACATCTTATCAAAATATCGAACGAATACCAAATTCACATGACTACTAATAGCAAGACTTCTCCCTTGTCCTCAGGAACAAACGTAACTACTCACAAACCATATTCATGTTCATAATCAGAGGGGTAATATTGTGCATAACGGATCTGAACATGTGATCTTCCACCAAATAAACCAACTAGCATCAACTACAAGGAGTAATCAACACCACTAGCAACCTACTAGCACCAATCCCGGACTTGGAGACAAGAATTGGATACAAGAGATGAAGTAGGGTTTGGAGATGAGATGGTGCTGGTCAAGATTTGGTGGAGATTTCCCTCTCCCGATGAGAGGAGCGTTGGTGATGACGATGATGATGATTTCCCCCTCCCGGAGGGAAGTGTCCCCGGCAGAACAGCTCTGCCGGAGCCCTAGATTAGTTCCGCCAAGGTTCCGCCTCGTGGCGGCGGAGTCTCGTCCCGAAAGGTTCTCCTCTATTTTTTTCTCATCGAAAGACTTCATATGGGAGAAGATGGACGTCGGAGAGCCACCGGGGGGCCCACGAGGTAGGGGGCGCGCCCAGGGGGGCGCCCCCCACCCTCGTGAGCAGGGTGTGGGCCCCCTGGCCTTCATATTTGGCGATGATTTTTCTTTATTTATTCTAAGGTATTCCGTGGTGTTTCAGGACTTTTGGAGTTGCGCAGAATAGTCCTTCAATATTTGCTCCTTTTCCAGCCCAGAATTCCAGCTGCCGGCATTCTCCCTCTTCATGGAAACCTTGTAAAATAAGAGAGAATAGCTATAAGTATTTTGACATAACGTGAAATAACATCCCATAATGCAATAAATATTGACATAAAAGCATGATGAAAAATGGATGTATCACCAGCCATGGCCACAACTCGATTCAGCATCTTCCTCTCTTCAGCAATCACAAGAGACTCGGCTAGCCGGCTGCTAGCTGCTGCACACTCAGAAGACTTCTTATAGTCTCTGGCTATGGTGATGATGCCCTTGGAAGTCGGCATCTTCATCTTGAGGTAGGCGTAGTGGGGCACAACCATAAACTTGGCCAACGCAGGTCGGCCAAGCAATGCGTGGTACGGGCTCTCCAGATCCACTACCTCAAACCATATTGCTTCTCGGCCGAAATGATCCTTGCCCCCAAAGAGGACATCCATCTTGATTTTGCCGATTGGTGAGCAGGATAGGCCGGGTACGATGCCATGGAACACAGTCCGGCTTGGCATGAGCTGCTTCGGCTTGATGTTGAGCTTCTCCATGGTATCTCGGTACAGTATGTTGATGCTGCTCCCGCCATCTATCAGCACGCGAGAGAAACGGGCAGCTCGCCTTTCTGTTGTGAGGGTGGCATCCAAAACCAATGCATAGGATCCAGGAGACGGTATCACCTCTGGGTGATTGGCCTGGCTCCAGCTGATGGGCTTCTCCGGCCAGTGCATAAACTCGGGGTTGTTGGAGGCGACTGATACGTCTCCAACGTATCTATAATTTTTGATTGCTTCATGCTACTTTATCTATTGTTTTGGACTATAATGGGCTTTATTTTCATCTTTTATATTATTTTTGGGACAAACCTATTAACCGGAGGCCCAGCCCAGAATTGATGTTTTTTTTCCTATTTCAGTGTTTCGAAGAAACGGAATATCAAAAGGAGTCCAAACGGAATGAAACCTTCGGAAACGTGATCTTCTCACCGAACGTCATCCAGGAGACTTGGACCCTACTCCAAGAAGTGCCAGAGGCGGTCACGAGGGTGGGGGGCGCGCCCTCCCCCTGGGCGCGCCCCCTGCCTCGTGGGCCCCCTGATGCTCCACCGACGTACTCCTTCCTCCTATATATACCTACGTACCCCCAACAGATCGGGGACGGAGCCAAAAACCTTATTCCACCGCCGCAACTTTCTGTATCCACGAGATCCCATCTTGGGGCCTGTTCCGGAGCTCCGCCAGAGGGGGCATCTACCACGGAGGGCTTCTACATCATCACCATAGCCCCTCCGATGAAGTTTGAGTAGTTTACTTCAGACCTTCGGGTCCATAGTTAGTAGCTAGATGGCTTTTTCTCTCTTTTTGGATCTCAATACAATGTTCTCCCCATCTCTCGTGGAGATCTATTCGATGTAATCTTCTTTTTTGCGGTGTGTTTGTTGAGACCGATGAATTGTGGGTTTATGATCCAGCTTATCTATGGAAAATATTTGATTCTTCTCTGAATTCTTTTATGTATGATTGAGTTATCTTTGCAAGTCTCTTCGAATTATCCGTTTGGTTTGGCCAACTAGATTGGTAGTTCTTGCAATGGGAGAAGTGCTTAGCTTTGGGTTCAATCTTGCAGTGACCTTACCCAGTGACAGAAAGGGTTGCAAGGCACGTATTGTATTGTTGCCACCGAGGATAACAAGATGGGGTATTTATCATATTGCATGAATTTATTCCTCTACATCATGTCATCTTACTTAAGGCATTACTCTGTTTTTAACTTAATACTCTACATGCATGCTGGATAACGATCAATGAGTGGAGTAATAGTAGTAGATGCAGAATCGTTTCGGTCTACTTGTCACGGACGTGATGCCTATATACATGATCATTGCCTGGATAACCTCATAACTATGCTCAATTCTGTCAATTGCTCAACAGTAATTTGTTCACCCACCGTAGAATACTTATGCTCTTGAGAGAAGCCACTAGTGAAACCTATGGCCCCCGGGTCTATTCTCATCATATCAATCTCCATCACTTTATTTACTTGCTTTTGCTTTTACTTTTTACTTTGCATCTTTATACCAAAAATACCAAAAATATTATCTCTATCACATCTCACCCTCGTAAGTGACCATGAAGGGATTGACAACCCCTAAACGTTGGTTGCGAGTAGCTATCGTTTTGTGCAGGTACGAGGGACTTGCGCGTGGTCTCCTACTGGATTGATACCTTGGTTCTCAACAAGTCAACATACTCTCCTCTTCGGGGAAATCCAACGCAAGCTCGAGACGTAGCAAGAAGAATTTCTGGCGCCGTTGCCGGGGAGGCTTACGCAAAAGTCAACATACCAAGTACCCATCACAATCCCTATCTCTCGCATTACATTATTTGCCATTTGCCTCTCGTTTTCCTCTCCCCCACTTCACCTTTGCCGTTTTATTCGCCCTCTCTTTCCCAATCTCCTCCTCTTTTTCCCTTTGCCTTTTGTTTGCTCGTGTGTTAGTTTGCTTGCTTGTCGCTATGTCGAATTCCCTATCCGCTCCTATGTCTCCCGAGTTTGAAGTTCTTCACTTCAAGCAACGGCAAGGAGAAAATTTAAAAGATGCTTGGTTAAATTGAAAAGAAACTGTGGGAAATACTTACGCTATTCCCTCTATAATCTCCTAGAGGTGAACTTTAGAATCCTTCTTCGCAATTTTTATGTTGGGTTAAATATGACGCATAGACAACTCTTGGATTGCATTGCCAAGGGAACTTTTATTGAAATTGATCCCAGTATTGCGCATGAAATTATAGAGGGAATAGTGGGAACACTACCCCAAAAGGGAGGATCTCATCCTACCCAGGAAGAAACCCAAGTGTTTGAGAAGATTTGCGAAGTAACAAAAATTTTACAAAAGTCTCTTGAGCCTCTTAAAAGTGTTAGCGGAAATCTTCACCGCATGAATATGTTGATTACTCTTTGTAATAAGCGGTTGGATTCTTTAGATCTAAAATTTTCCGAGTATGAAGGGAAGCGACAAGAACCACCCGGATTCGAGCATGACTCCGCTAAAAAATTGAAAATTAAAGATAGTAATACCTAGATCTATCCTTGCTTTTATGCCTAGCTAGGGGCGTTAAACGATAGCGCTTGTTGGGAGGCAACCCAATTTTATTTTGTGTTGTTTGTTTTTGTTCCTGTTTAGTGTTAAATTTTGTTTCTACTTTCTGTTTAGATGTGGTTTTACGTTTTAATTAGTGTTGGTGCCAAGTAGAACCTATAGGATAAGCTATGATGATAGTTCATTTGATTCTGCTGAAAAACAGAAACTTTGCACTCACGAGAAACAATTCAATAAATCACAGAAATGTGATTTTGGATTGATTCTTTTTTCTGCTGATCAAAAAACAAATTTTCCAGTAGGTCCAATTTTGGTAGAAGTTTTAGAGTTCCAGAAGTTTGCGTTAGTTACAGATTGCTACAGACTGTTCTGTTTTCGACAGATTCTGTTTTTCGTGTGTTGTTTGCTTATTTCAATGCATCTATGGCTAATAAATTAGTTTATAAACCATAAGGAAGTTGGAATACAGTAAGTTTAACACCAATATAAATAAAGAATGAGTTCATTACAGTACCTTAAAGTAGTCTTTTGTTTTCTTTCTCTAACGGAGCTCACGAGATTTCTATTGAGTTTTGTGTTGTGAAGTTTTCAAGTTTTGGGAGAATTCTTTTGATGGATTATGGAACAATGAGTGGAAAGAGCCTAAGCTTGGGGATGCCCATGGCACCCCCAAGATAATCCAAGGACACCAAAAAGTCAAAGCTTGGGGATGCCCCTGAAGGCATCCCCTCTTTCGTCCACTTCCATCGGTAATTTACTTGGAGCTATATTTTTATTCACCAACATGATATGTGTTTTGCTTGGAGCGTCTTGTATTATTTGAGTCTTTGATTGTTAGTTTACCACAATCATCCTTGCTGTACACACCTTTTGAGAGAGCCATACATGAATTGGAATTTGATAGAATACTCTATGTGCTTCACTTATATCTTTTGAGCTTGATAGTTTGCTCATAGTGCTTCACTTATATGTTTTTGAGCGTGATAATTTTTGCTCTAGTGCTTCACTTAGATCTTTTAGAGCATGGTGGTGGATTTGTTTTAAAGAAACTTGATCTCTCATGCTTCACTTAGATTATTTTGAGAGTCGTTAATAGCATGGTAATTTGCTTAATGTTAATATACTTGGTGTTCAAGATATGTGAAACTTTCTTTTGAGTGCGTTGAATACTTAGATAAGTTTGATGCTTGATAATTGTTTTGAGATATGGAGGTAATAATATCAAAGTCATGCTAGTTGAGTAGTTGTGAATTTGAGAAATACCTGTGTTGAAGTTGGTAAATCCCGTAGCATGCATGTATGGTTAAAGTTGTGTAACAAATTTGAAGCATGAAGTGTACCTGGCTTGTGCATCCTTATGAGTGGCGGTCGGGGACGAGCGATGGTCTTTTCCTACCAATCTATCCCCCTAGGAGAATGCGCGTAGTACTTGATTTATGATGACTTCTAAATTTTTGCAATAAGTATATGAGTTCTTTTGACTAATGTTGAGTCCATGGATTATATGCACTTTTACCTTTCTGCCATTGCTAGCCTCTTCGGTACCGTGCATTGCCGTTTCTCACATTGAGAGTTGGCGCAAACTTCGCTGGTGCATCCAAACTCCGTGATACGATACGCTCTATCACACATAAACCTCCCTATATCTTCCTCAAAACAGCCACCATACCTACCTATTATGGCATTTCCATAGCCATTCCGAGATATATTGCCATGCAACTTTCCACCGTTCCGTTCATCATTATTATGACATACATTACTTTTGTCATATTGCCATTGCATGATCATGTAGTTGACAACGTATTTGTGGCAAAGCCACCATGCATTATTTTTCATACATGTCACTCTTGATTCATTGCACCATCCCGGTACACCGCCGGAGGCATTCATATAGAGTCATACCTTGTTCTAGTTTCGAGTTGTAATCCCCATGTTGTAATCAATAGAAGTGTGATGATCATCATTACTAGAGCATTGCCCAAATGAAAAAAAAAAGAGAAAGGCCAAAATAATAAAAAAAGGAAGGCCCAAAAAAAGGGGCAATGCTACTATCTATTTTTCCACACTTGTGCTTCAAAGTAGCACCTCGTTCTTCATGTAGTGAGTCTCATATATTGTGCTTCAAAGTAGCACCATGTTTTCATAATGTGAGTCTCATAAGTTGTCTTTTTCATACTAGTGGGAATTTTTCATTATAGAACTTGGCTTGTATATTCCTATGATGGGCTTCCTCAAATGCCCTAGGTCTTCATGAGCAAGCAAGTTGGATGCACACCCACTAGTTTTCTTTTGTTGAGCATTCATAGCTCTAGTGCATCCGTTGCATGGCAATCCCTACTCCTCATGTTGACATCAATTGATGGGCATCTCCATAGCCCGTTGATCATCCTCGTCAATGTGAGACTTTCTCCTTTTTTGTCTTCTCCACACAATCCCCATCATCATATTCTATTCCACCCATAGTGCTATATCCATGGCTCACGCTCATGTATTGCGTGAAGGTTGAAAAAGTTTGAGATTATTTAAGTATGAAACAATTTCTTGGCTTGTCATCGGGGGTATAGAAGTTGGGAACATCTTTGTGTGACGAAAATGAAGCATAGCCTAACTATATGATTTTGTAGGGATGAACTTTCTTTGGCCATGTTATTTTGAGATGACATGATTATTTTGATTAGTGTGCTTGAAGTATTATTATTTTTATGTCAATATGAACTTTTGTCTTGAATCTTTCAGATCTGAATATTCATATCACAATTAAGAAGATTTACATTGAAATTATGCCAAAGTATCACTCCGCATCAAAAATTCTCTTTTTATCATTTACCTACTCGAGGACGAGCAGGAATTAAGCTTGGGGATGCCTGATACGTCTCCAACGTATCTATAATTTTTGATTGCTCCATGCTACTTTATCTATTGTTTTGGACTATAATGGGCTTTATTTTCCACTTTTATATTATTTTTGGGACTAACCTATTAACCGGAGGCCTAGCCCAGAATTGTTGTTTTTTGCCTATTTCAGTGTTTCGAAGAAACGGAATATCAAACAGAGTCCAAACTGAATGAAACCTTCGGAAACGTGATCTTCTCACCGAACGTGATCCAGGAGACTTGGACCCTACTCCAAGAAGTGCCAGAGGCGGTCACGAGGGTGGGGGTCGCCCTCCCCCCTGTGCGTGCCCCCCTGCCTCGTGGGCCCTCTTACGCTCCACCGACGTACTCCTTCCTCCTATATATACCTACGTAACCCCAACAGATCGGGGACGGAGCCAAAAACCTAATTCCACCGCCGCAACTTTCTGTATCCACGAGATCCCATCATGGGGTCTGTTCCGGAGCTCTGCCGGAGGGGGCATCTACCATGGAGGGCTTCTACATCATCACCATAGCCCCTCCGATGAAGTGTGAGTAGTTTACTTCAGACCTTCGGGTCCATAGTTAGTAGCTAGATGGCTTCTTCTCTCTTTTTGGATCTCAATACAATGTTCTCCCCATCTCTCGTGGAGATCTATTTGATGTAATCTTCTTTTTTGCGGTGTGTTTGTTGAGACCGATGAATTGTGGGTTTATGATCCAGCTTATCTATGGAAAATATTTGATTCTTCTCTGAATTTTTTTATGTATGATTGAGTTATCTTTGCAAGTCTCTTCGAATTATCCGTTTGGTTTGGCCAACTAGATTGGTAGTTCTTGCAATGGGAGAAGTGCTTAGCTTTGGGTTCAATCTTGCGGTGACCTTACCCAGTGACAGAAAGGGTTGCAAGGCACGTATTGTATTGTTGCCATCGAGGATAACAAGATGGGGTATTTATCATATTGCATGAATTTATTCCTCAACATCATGTCATCTTACTTAAGGCGTTACTCTGTTTTTAACTTAATACTCTAGATGCATGCTGGATAGCGGTCGATGAGTGGAGTAATAGTAGTAGATGCAGAATCGTTTCGGTCTACTTGTCACGGACGTGATGCCTATATACATGATCATTGCCTGGATAACCTCATAACTATGCTCAATTCTGTCAATTGCTCAACAGTAATTTGTTCACCCACCATAGAATACTTATGCTCTTGAGAGAAGCCACTAGTGAAACCTATGGCCCCCGGGTCTATTCTCATCATATCAATCTCCATCACTTTATTTACTTGCTTTCGCTTTTACTTTTTACTTTGCTTCTTTATACCAAAAATACCAAAAATATTATCTCTATCAGATCTCACCCTCGTAAGTGACCGTGAAGGGATTGACAACCCCTAAGCGTTGGTTGCGAGTAGCTATCGTTTTGTGCAGGTACGAGGGACTTGCACGTGGTCTCCTACTGGATTGATACCTTGGTTCCCAAAAACTGAGGGAAATACTTACGCTACTGTGTTGCATCATCCTCTCCTCTTCGGGGAAATCCAACGCAAGCTCGAGATGTAGCAGCGACCGCGTTGACTTCTTGCTGTTGTCGGCGCCGGCTGCGCCGATCTTCTGTCTGGCTTGTAAAGACGACGTAGGCGGCATGTTCGTTAGGGAACTCATCTTGGATGGCTCCGACTGCTGGCCGAGCGGCCGGCTGCTGTGGGGCAGGAGGCGGCTGGCCTGCAGGCGGAGGTGGCAACAGCCCCTCGCCCTTGGAGATTCGTGTGAGCCAATGGCACTTCCGAGTTGTGTGGTTGGACGGCTTCGCGCCGCTGTGGAACTTGCAGCGGGCATCGAGGGTTTGCTCGTAGGAGAAAGCCGACTGCCAAGCCGGCCTACCGCCCTTCTGCTTCTTAGGTGCCGGCCGCCCCTCGGGTTGCCCGTCTTCGACTATGGCCACCTGCTGGCTAGTGGAATAGGGCATAGGGTCCTTGCGCTTGTGGTCACTTTGATACGGGCGTCGGCTTGATTCTCCAGCCGGCATCTTGGGAGCCGGCGCCAGCACTTTTCCAGAGGCGTCTACCCGGATCTCAGTCTTCATTGAGGAGTCGGTCGTGGAGTACTTGTCTTCTATGACCAGCAGCTCGTCGAGGGTAGCCGGCTCGTTGTAGAGGAGTCGGTGCTTGAGGAGGGTGCCCTCTCTGCACCCGGCAGTGAAGTATTCTATGGCTTGAACCTCGTGCACCCCCTCCCAGGAGTTGCAAAGCTCGGCCCAACACGTGAGGTAGTCGCGGGTTGATTCATTGGGCCCTTGTACGCACAAGGAGAGCTGTCGGGGCTTGGGAGCCCGTTTGTAGGTGCTGGTGAAGTTGCGTATGAAGGCTTCCGTGAAGTCCAGCCAGCTATTGATGTTGTAAGGCTTGAGGCTATTGAGCCAGGTGTGCATCGTGCCTTGGAGCATCAGGGGGACATATTTCACGGCAATGCGCCTGTTGCCGTTTGCTATGTCAACTGTGTGGAGTAGTCGATCAACCAATCTTTTGGCTTCACGGAGCCGTTGTACTTGGGCGTGTCTCTTGGGAGTGAGAACCCTTTGGGGAAGGGCTCGTCACGGATGCGAGGGCCGAAACAAGGCGGGCCGACATCAACTTCTTCTTCCAGGGCCAGGGATCGCGCAAGGCGGTCGATCCGATGGCGGGCATCATTCTCGCCGACTCCTTCGCGGCGACCAAGTCGGCCACTGAGAGTCGGATGTGCGACAGGCGGCGGGGTGGGATATCTCTCCCCACGAGGCGGAGGAGGAGGAAGATCGCCTCGTCGTTCCACACCTGGAGGGCGGCCTTCTCCGTCGCGCTCAATGGTGATTCGAGTCCGGCTGCGGCTAGCAGCCGGCTCCTTCTCTTGTCTCGCACGAGCACCGCCCGCAGTCGGCGTACGTGACGTCGCGCCGTGCTCTTGGCGAGGGGGGATTCCAGCTCGGACGCCGGCTTCGTGCCGCTCTGCGGACGCGTCGATTAGTTGATGGATGCGTCTGGTCATGTAGGGGAGCTCGTCGGCCCCGGTCCCTTTAGGTCGTCTATGATCGACTGGGCGGCGCGTAGATTCTCGAGGGGTGTGGCGTAGACTGGGCGGTCCACTCCCAGCATGCTCGCAATGGTCGCGCCGCGTTTCTTGACGACACCGACTCGGATTGGCCCTTCTGGAGGCGGCGTATCGAAGGCGGCGCGGTCGACTAGGGCTGGTGGGATTCAGTGAGGCGTCTCATGGAGGCTATCCTCTGGCCCTCCGCAAGGAAAGCAAGGCGGTGTGCATCCAGCGTCTTGGCGCCAGTGTCCACCGGGATGGGGGCGGACAGATCATGCAGCGTTGCCTGCAGGGCATCGCGGGTGTTTTCATCGGAGGTGACACTGTGGCTGATGACTAGCACTTCGGTGACGGTGCTGCCGCCGCTGTCGGCCCGAGGGAGAGGGTCGTCGAAGATGATCACATTGGTGGGGAAGGCATCGAGAGACGCCGTGTCGGAGTCGACAAGCATCGGGTTGGTGGAGCCGACCGACTCCAAGTCCGTGGTAGGCTCGCCGGAGATGTGGAGTTGGTCAAGGAGGCTGACGAGGCGGCTCTCAGGGCAGCCTATGCCCGCATCGGATGCGGGCTCATCAGAGATGCGAGCCTCGCCAAGAAGATCGGCGAGGTAGCTCACTGCGCAGGCGTCGTCGATGCTTTGCAGCGCATCGGGGCAAGCACCATCGGGCGTGCCAGGCTGGCTACGCTCGCTGGGGAGGAAAAGGGTTCCCGTCCAGAGCAGGTCTCCGGACGACGGTGCACCTGGCCCCATGGTGGGCGCCAAATGTCGGGTGGTAGGTGCGACATATGCCAACGGATGGCTTATCATTGTGGGAGCCAGTAAGACATCGCCGGTGCCTGGAAACGGGATAAGGCGAAGACATGCACGCCGATGGATCTTACCCAGGCTGGGGGCTCTCCGTGGAGATAATACCCCTACTCCTTCTTTGCGGGGTCTCCTCATGATCACTAGATCGAATAGAGGCTACAAGGGGATCCTTGAGCTGTTCGGTGGGAGGAGGAAGAAGGGCAAGGCTAGCTCTCTCCTCTCCCTATGGTGGTGTCTAAAACTCTATGAGATCAACCCTTTGCATGGGTGTCCCGGGGGGTTTATATAGGCCTACCTCCCAGGGGTACAATGGTAATCCGGCTGGGCGCGGGCCCTAGCCGTCAGTGTCTATGGCCGCCGGCTGCTGGGGCCCGCCGACTGGTGGGTCCCGCCGACTGCCGGCTCATTGGTTGACAAGCCGGCCCCACCGCTTGGGGGTCTTGTCGGGGGCTGGTTACTGTTGCCTCGCCTCTGATGACGAGGGTTTGGTCGATATAAGCATGGCTACAATGCTGCCGATTTGCGGGCTCTCACTGTAGCCTTACCTCGTCTTGTCTCCTTAATGGTGCGCGCGCCCCGAGGAAGGGAGCAAGCCGGCTATAGGAAGCCGGCCATGCCTCAGGCCGGCTGGGGGAGGCCAGGCCGCCTTCAGGCGTCTCTCTGACTGAAGGGGCCTGCCATCTACGGACCGTACTGGCAGCCTGTCATGGAGGGCGTCATGATTAGCATGGCAACAGTGCCACGCCGGACGGGTGATGGTTGTCCTGTACGGTGTATTGTAGCCATGCGTGCTCCGGGATTCGGTGGTGGCAGGGTCCACTGTTGCCACGCCCCGTCCCATCATCATTATGGCGGGTGCAGACTTTTAGGGCACGGCCGTGGCTGCCTGTCAGGGGCCGGCCTCTTGGAGTCGATTCTCTTGGGCCGGCTTCTTGGAGTCGGTCTTTCTGTGGCCGGCTTCTTGGAGTCGGCCCCATCGGGGTGTCCCCCCAAGAGAGTTTAGGTCCGGGCCGCCTTCCGGTAGCCGGCCTATGAGATAGAAGGCTTGAGGAAGGCAGCCCCGCGTCTTGGGTGCTTCAAGCCTCGGTCGGCCTGTTGTTTTTTCTAAGGGCCAAAGGGAGCCAGTTAGGCTACCCGTGGTCATTTACTCTGACAGTCATGTTGTTAGACAACAATGAACCTACAAGCTATGGAGAAGCGATGGTGGGCCCGGATTCCGACAAATGGCTAGAGGCCATAAAATCCGAGAGATGATTTATGTCTAGAAACCAAAGTGTAGACTTTGGAAGAACTACTTGATGGTCGTAAGGCTATTGAGTATAGATGGATTTCAGAAGGAAGACGGACAATGATGGTAACTGTCACCATTAAGAAAGATTGACTTGTCGCTAAGATGCTTTTCGACAAGTTCAAAGAGTTGACTACAATGAGACTTTCTCACTCGTAGCGATGCTAAGAGTCTGTTGGAATTATATTAGCAGTTACTGCATTATTTATGAAATCTTGCAGATAGGATGTCAAAACATTGTTTCCTCGACGATTTTCTTGAGGAAAGATTGTATGTGATACAACCAGAAAGTTGTGTCAATCCTGAAAGATGCTAACAAGTATGCAAAGCTCCAGCAATCCTTCTAAGGACTGGAGTAAGCATCTCGGAGTCAGAATATACGCTTTGATGAGATGATCAAAGATTTTGGGTTTATACAATGTTTATGAGAAACTTGTATTTCCAAAGAAGTGAGTGGGAGCACTATAGAATTTCTGATGAGTATATGTTGTTGACATATTGTTGATCAGAAATGATGTAGAATTTCTAGAAAGCATATAGGGTTATTTGAAAAGTGTTTTCCAATGAAAAACCTGGATTAAGCTACTTGAACATTGAGCATCAAGATCTATAAGGATAGATAAAAAAATGCTTGATAGTACTTTCAAATGAGTATGCATCGTGACAAGATTTTGAAGGAGTTCAAAATAGATCGGCAAAGAAGGAGTTCTTGGCTGTATTATAAGGTGTGGGTATTGAGTAAGACTCAAGACCTGACCACGGAAGAAGAGAGAGAAAGGACGAAGGTCGTCCCCTATGTTTTAGACGTAGGCTCTACAGTATGCTATGCTGTGTACCGCACTTGAAGTGTGCCTTGCCATGAGTCAGTCAAGGGGTACAAGTGTGACCCAGGAATGGATCACAGGATAGCGGTCAAGGTTATCCTTAGTAACTAGTGGACTAAGGAATTTTCTTGATTATGGAGGTGGTAAAAGAGTTCGTCGTAAAGGGTTACGCCGATGCAAACTTTGACACTAATCCGGATGACTCTGAGTAGTATACCGGATTCGTATCGTAGAACAGTTATTTGGAAAAGCTCCAAATAGTGCATGGTAGCTACATCTAGGAGATGACATAGAGATTTGTAAAGCACACATGGATCTGAAAGATTCAGAACCGTTGACTAATAACCTCTCTCAAAAGCGAGATATGATCAAACCCAATGGGTGTTGGATTCATTACAATCACATAGTGATGTGAACTAGATTATTGACTCTAGTGCAAGCGGGAGACTGTTGGAAATATGCCCTAGAGGCAATAATAAAATGGTTATTATTGTATTTCCTCGTTCATGATAATTGTCTATTGTTCATGCTATAATTGTATTAACTGGAAACCGTAATACATGTGTGAATACATAGACCACAACATGTCCCTAGTGAGCCTCTAGTTGACTATCTCGTTGATCAACAGATGGTCATGGTTTCCTGACCATGGACATTGGATGTCATTGATAACGGGATCACATCATTAGGAGAATGATGTGATGGACCAGACCCAATCCTAAGCATAGCACAAGATTGTGTAGTTCGTTTGCTAAAGCTTTTCTAATGTCAAGTATCAGTTTCTTAGACCATGAGATTGTGTAACTCCCGGATACCGTAGGTGTGCTTTGGGTGTACCAAATGTCACAACGTAACTGGGTGACTATAAAGGTGCATTACAGGTATCTCCGAAAGTGTCTGTTGGGTTGGCACGAATCGAGACTGGGATTTGTCACTCTGTATGATGGAGAGGTATCTCTGGGCCCACTCGGTAATGCATCATCATAATGAGCTCAATGTGACTAAGTAGTTAGTCACGGGATCATGCATTATGGAACGAGTAAAGTGACTTGCCGGTAACGAGATTGAACGAGGTATTGGGATACCGACGATCGAATCTCGGGCAAGTAACGTACCGATTGACAAAGGGAATTGTATACGGGATTGCTTGAATCCTTGATATCGTGGTTCATCCGATGAGATCATCGTGGAACATGTGGGAGCCAACATGGGTATCCATATCCCGCTGTTGGTTATTGACCGGGGAACGCCTCGGTCATGTCTGCATGGTTGCCGAACCCGTAGGGTCTACACACTTAAGGTTCGGTGACGCTAGAATTGTTATGGGAAATTGTATGTGGTTGATGAAGGTTGTGCGGAGTCCCATATGAGATCTCGGACGTCATGAGGAGTTCCGAAATGGTCCAGAGGTAAAGATTTATATATGGGAAGTCCAGTTTCAGACACTGGAATGGTTTTGGGGGTTATCGGTATTGTACCGGGACCACCGAAAGGTGTCCGGGGGTCCACCGGGTGGGGCCACCTGCCACGGGGGACTTAATGGGCTGAACAAGGGTGGGAACCAGCTCCCTAGTGGGCCGGTGCGCCCCCAAGGGCCCAAGGCGCCTAGGGTTGGAAACCCTAGGGGGTGGGTTATGAAGGAAGTTTGTATGTGGTTACCGAATGTTGTTCGGAGTCCCGGATGAGATCCCGGACGTCACGAGGAGTTCCGGAATGGTCCGGAGGTAAAGATTTATATATGGGAAGTCCAGGTAAGTCACTGGAATAGTTTCGGGGGTTATCGGTATTGTACGGGGACCACCGAAAGGTGTCCGGGGGTCCACCAGGTGGGGGCACCTGCCCCGGGGGACTTAATGGGCTGAATATGGGAGGGAACCAGCCCATAGTGGGCTGGTGTGCCCCTCCCCAAGGGCCCAAGGCGCCTAGGGTTGAAAACCCTAGGGGAGGGGGCGCCTCCACCTTGCTTGGGGGGCAAGTCTCCCCCTCCTGGCCGCCGCCCCTCCCCTCTAGATGGGATCTGGAGGGGGCCGCCCCCCTCTCCCCTTCCCCTATATATAGTGGGGGTTTTGGGGCTGCCCAACACATGAGTTTTCCTCTCCCTGGCGCAGCCCTACCCCTCTCCCTCCTCGTCTCTCGCAGTGGTTGGCGAAGCCCTGTTGGAGTGCCACGCTCCTCCATCACCACCACGCCGTTGTGCTGCTGCTGGACGGAGTCTTCCTCAACCTCTCCCTCTCTCCTTGCTGGATCAAGGCATGGGAGGCGTCACCGGGCTGCACGTGTGTTGAACACGGAGGCACCGTTGTTCGGTGCTTAGATCAGATTCGGCCGCGATCTGAATCGCTTCGTGAACGACTCCACCGATCGCGTTCTTGTAACACTTCCGCTTAGCGATCTTCAAGGGTATGAAGATGCACTCCCTCTCTCTCTTGTTGCTAGTATCTCCATAGATTGATCTTGGTGATGCATACAAAATTTTGAATTTCTGCAACATTCCCCAACACCTACCCCCGACCTGGAGTAGGTCCGAAATTTAAGATGGGGGCAAAGTTTGTACTTTCCCCAAATTTCAAACAAGCGTGTCCCATCTTCTGTTCAAAAAAGCCAAAAACAAGCGCGTCCCAGACCGAAACATGGTTCCCCCCACCCGTCTGATTCCCCATTCGTACTCCGTGGGCGCCAAAACTACCTCTCCACCAGCCGCGAAACCCCGGCGTCCTCCGTCCGCCACCCCATCCCACCCATCAACCGCCGCCCTCCTCCATCACGCTGGAGCCGATACCCCGACGTCGGCATCCACCGCAACCTCAACCGCAACACCCTCCCCGGCTAGTAGTTGAAGCCGAGGTCGAGCAGTCCATACCCGAGCCAGTTCAACCACGCCGTCCTGCGCCTCATCGCTACCGCTCCAACTTCACCATCGTCCACTGCACCGGAGTTGTTCCTGCTACGCCTTCCTTCGCCGCCTCGGATCTGCTTCCCCTCCGCTGATATACGGCCACGGCAACATAGTCAACAATTTTGCCATGGGTTTGTCCAAGGAACAATGGCTCTCCAAAACATCAGTTCCCCTGGGAAAAACAAGAAGATCGCTGCGACATATCGACACCACACTGGAAACCGATACGGGTACTCCTCTTCCTTATTCGTGCAAATCTTACGTGTCTGCTTGCATGGTGTTCATCCCACAGAAGACACTAGTTGACTGCTTCTTCTTCATACTAGATGTTCCTAGTAACTCGCGATGCACAAGGTTTCTCCTCATATACTATTTCACCATTGCTAGAGGTCCGTCGCCCCCCTGAATTTCAATTTCTGGCCAGTTGATTCCCAATTAACGGAAGCATTCCCCAGCGTAACAGGCGCTAGTACGCCTATTACGCCGGGGAAGCAGCACCTTGGTGTTTATCTTAGGGGCTTGTGCGGCCTAGATCTACTGGCGCCCGATCTGGACACTAGAGGTCGGCCGGGATTAAAGGGATGGCCTGGGGGCACTGCCAAGCACGGCGGTGGTGTGAGGTCGAGGGGAGGGCGGGGCGGCGGAGGCAGGGGTCTGGGCCGGTGGTCGCTGGTGGTTCGAGAAACATCGTCAACAGTGACTGGCGGGAGGTAGACGAAGGCCATCTGCCCGTTCCTTATAGATCAGATGGTTCATTAAAAAAATTGACTGACCTATTTATTTTCAGTCGACTGTTATCTTAGATATGACCACATGTGGTGGTGTGTTGGAGGAGTACCTGCATTTCCTGTGCTCATATATTACAAAATTATACGGAGTAGAATCTAATTTTGTTTGCCATGCAATGTTGTAGAGCTATCATATGTCTCCTGTCATTTATATTTTAGCCACCTACTATCTACTACTTTTACAGTGCACTAGTTATGTACACACTTCACCCATACTCTCACTATTGTGTTTGTATGCAAGGGTATTTCAGAGTCTGCCTCGAGGGAAGCAGAAAAGAAAAGAGAGAAGTTGCTCCAGCTTGCTACGCGGGTAGGCACGGCACGTTACAGCGCTATAAAGGGTGCAGTGTTAGCAGATGGAGACGGTAAACGTAGCTCTGGAGGTGATGACCTCGCTCGCAATGAACCACCATCCCAAGTGCTTGCTTTAACTTCGTGGTGTCATATGTGGTTGCATGTTCCATATGGTGTCTAGCTTGTATTTGAAAGGCCAAAGTCGGTCTTTATTTAGACAAGGAAATATATTTTTTACATGTACCACCATCCCGTGAGCACAGACAAATAGCTAGTCAGGGAAATGGCCGAGCCAGTGACAAGCCCAGCAAAGATAGGCACCACCTGGAAGCCAACTACTTCCTCTGTTCCTAAATATAAGTCTTTTGAGGGATTTCACTATGAACCACATGCGGATGTATGTAGATGCATTTTAGACTGTAGATTCATTCATTTTGCTCCGTATGTAGTCTATAGTGAAATCTCTACAAAGACTTATATTTAGGAATGGAGGGAATAAAAAGCGGCGATGGTGGCGAAGCAGCCCGCTTCCCACCAGGCTCTTAGGTCCTAGATGATCATGCTCACCACTCCAGCCGGATGTCTAGCTTGTATTGCTTCCAATTTGGTTAAATTGCATCTTCTTAGCTTACACATTATACCTTTGAATATGACATGCCTTTCTGTTTTTGGTACATACTAGTACATCTGTGTATTAACCATGTTCTTACATCAAATTAATGTTCTCCCTCATCAATCACTTATGATGAGGCAGGCAGGCAAGGGGACTACTCCTCATTTAAAGAATGCAGCGTTAGCCTCCCGACATGATTCTCAAGAAACAGAAATGCTAGATGAAGATAGTGAACATAGCTCTGTAGTTGATTACAGCATTTCCCCTACACTAGCATCGCAGGTGCTTGCTCTAACTTGGCAGCGTGATATGTGGTTGCATGCTGCATATGGTGTCTAGATTGTAATTCTTCCAATCTGGTTAAACTGCATGTGCTAGTCTGCTTAGCTTATACATTATACCTGTTAATGTGACATGCCTTTCTGTATTTAGTACATAGTACATCTATCTATTAAGCATGTCCTTACATAAAACTATTGCTTTTTTTTGTATCCTGCATCAATCAATATGACGAGACACCTTCAGTATATGCAGTGCGATATTAGTTGCATCTTCCATATGATTTATAGCATGCGCTGCTTCTAATTTGTTGAAATTCCATTTATGATGGGACGCTTTTAACTTGGCAGAGTCATATTGGTTGCATCTTTCATGTGGTGTCTAGCTTGCATTGCTTCTTATTTCCTGGAATGGTTTCTTCTTAGTTTACACAAACAATTGTGAACGTGCCATGTCGTCCTGTTTTTTGTACATATTCCATCTTGGTATCATGTGTTTGCCTTACATCAAAGTAGTGATTGTCAGTATCATGCATGAATGAGTTCTGAAGAGAGAATTTTATTGCTTTTTCTTGTTGGTTTTACTTGACAATTCAAAATCAATAAAGCGGAAGGAAGTTAGCAAGGCAGCGAATAAAGGTGCTCCTTCTGAACGGAGGGCCTCTATAGTTTCTACTCCTCCACACCCCCAAGATGATTTTCAAGACAACACATGCATAGACACTCAACAAAGTTGTGTTTATGATGAGCACGTCTCCCCTAGTGCAGCATCACCGGTGCTCCCTCTAACTTGGCATTGTTATATGTGGTTGCATGTTATGTGTGATGTCTAGCTTGTATTGCTTCTAATTTTGTTGAATTCCATCTGCTTACTTTACACATTATACTTGAATAAGACACGTGTTCCTGTTTCTAGAACATACAATATCTGTCTATCACACCATGTTCTTACATCAAATTACTACTGTTGTGTAACCTACAACAATCACTTATCATAAGACATGTTTGACTTCGGAGTGTGATATAGGTTACATCTCACATTCTTTTCTAGCTTGCACTACTAATTTGTTGAAATGGCACTTATGACGAGACAGTTTTAACTTGGTAGAGTGATATTCGTTGCATCTTTCATATGTTGTCTAGATTTCATTGCTTCTAATTTGTTGAAATACCTTCTCCTTAGTTTACACATCATAAGCTGTGAATATGCAATGTTGTGAATATGCAATGGCACTAATGACGAGAGACCTCTCACATGGTAGTTTGATGTTGTTTGCATCTTGCATATGATTTATTTCTTGTACTGCTTCACATTTGTTTAAACGCCATTTATGATGAGACACTGTTAACTTGGCAGAGCGATATTTGTAGCATCTTTCATATGGTGTCTACCTTCCATTCCATTGCTTCTAATTTGGTGAAATGTCTTCTTCTTAGTTTACACATCATAGTTCTGGTTATCTCTTCCATCCTGTTTTTCATACATATTACATCCTCCTATCATGTGGTTGTCTAACATCAAAGTTCAGTTCGCCTGCATCACACATCAGTTTGTTTTGAAGAACTAAATTGTTATTCGTTTTTCTTGTCGGCTTGACTTAACATGGCACAGAGAAAGAGGAAGAAACACAGAATGGCAGGGAATGAGAAGCAGATGAATCATGTAGATTCTGTTGGTACTGATGGTGCAATAGAAGGTCAAAGTCTAGCGGAAAGTTCTACAAACACGCCATCCCATGCTACGCAAGATGCAAAAAAAGCCAAACAGAAACAAATAGCTGCCACCAAACAAGCAGAGACAGCCCTAGTTCTTGCAACACCTACCATAGTACTACCATCTGCACGACTTACTCGTGCGTCAACTGAGCTAGCAGCACGTTCCCAAGCTCCCTTGCCACCTGACACTACTTCCCAAGCACTCTTGACACAAGATGAGTTGGAAATATCAGATGAACTTTGTGAGCTTCAACAGCAAGAAGGTAGTTGCTGGAGTCAAGTTAGAGTTGCATGCTTCTTTATATGTAGTCTCACAGTTTGATGTACACTAACACTTCCTATGTTCGTTGTTGGACTAGCACCTAGGCGCAAGAGGAAACAAACATCAGGGATAATGCTCAATAGGTTAACTAAATCTAGAGGAGGAAGAATGGAGATCCATTTTGAGGCAGGTTTAAAAAGGCCACGTGATGCTACAGAGTCAGCCAAGTTAGTATTAGAGGCAGCGGTTGCCGTTAGGTGTCAAGTACGTATCCTCCCAACATGGATTCAGTACAGGAATGACAAAGACGAAACCAGTTCAACACCTTCCTCGACCATTTATCTGTAAGTATGGTTATGTATGGAAACTAGTAATATCGTCTTGCTCTGTCCCATACTTTCTAGGTTGCTGATAATGAGACTCCCATAATTTTCAACAGATGAGGTTCAAGTTGGATAGCCAAGATGATGCAGCCAGACAAGCTTGCACCCATGTTTTCAAGTCTGCTCTGTGACAGTATCGGTATAACTTGAGGAAAACTCACTTTGAAGGCAAGGCTAACAGTGAACTTTCCCAAACATCTCCAGTGGAAAATATATCGGATGAAGACTGGAGGGGCCTTGTTAAACACTGGTCTGATCCGAAGTATCAGGTACATTATATATATATGTGATCAGATCACATGTTGAAGTCCTATTTACGCATGTTCCACACAAATCTGTCTTCTTGTAGGTGAACTGTTCAAAGAACAAGGCCAACCATACGAAAGTGAAATTCCAACAGACGACAGGATCTCGTAGCTATATTGCACACTGCGAGGCTCTTGTAATTAGCTGTTGTTTCACTCTTTTCGATGTACCATATTATGAGATCTATATTGACTTGTTCGAAATGCAGAGGAAAGCCCGCAAGGACCAAAAAGTACCTAAACCAAATGTTGTGGAAATCTTCAAGGACTGTCACACCAGCAAGAAGAAGGGCATGACTACAGCAGTCAAAGCTGCGATTGTAAGTCCTTAATCCTCATGCCTTTTAACTACTACTTACTCTGACTTGTGCCTTGAACTGCATGGTTTGCAGCCAATGTCTATTACTCTTTTCAATTTTATACACAATTGTCTTAGTGTATCATTGCACCTTACAAGGTTTAAAAGAGAGGAGTGATGATCCTTTGATCTTGACCCGTAATCTAGTTCCGTGCTGGACTTGCCCATTGTAAGTGCATCTAGTGCCACCCCTAGTTGGTTTTGGAGTATTGACGACAAAGTTGGTTGAGGGACTAATGCGTTTGTGAGAATTGCAGGATAACGCAGGTAGTGTCCCTCATTGATTTGGTTTACCTACCGGAGATGACCCCTAAAAATGTATGAAGACATTGAAGACAATGGTGGTATGTGAAGATAATCACATTGAAGACTATGACATGAGAAGACATTGAGCGAAGACTATGGAGTGCGAAGACTGTGTTGTTTCGTTGTTTCCTTTTCTTCTGTGTTGAGTCATAGGAACCACCGTACTATTAAGTGGGGTCCAAGTGAACAAAGTCAGAGTGACTGAAGTGATGCTCAACCCAAATCCTATGTTTTCAAGCGAAGACAATGAGAGCAAACCTTATCCAGAGCTGGATGAGTCAACTTTGCTTGTAGCCCAAGTAAAGTTGTCGTGTGTGTTTGAAATCTGATCGTTGGAACACGTGTCAGTTCCTTAGTGACCCAGGGTCATTTCGGACATATCAGGTCGGGTTGCCTTGTGGCTATAAATAGCCCACCCCCTACACCATATATTGGTGGCTGCTCAGAGTTAGTTTACGGCTTTTGTCGTTTTGAGAGAAACCCACCTCGAAGCCTTTGAGAGAGAAATCCTTGCGAGGACAAAGCCCAAACACCCAGAGCCAAAGAGTGTTAGGCATCACTGAAGTCTTTCTGTCTGTGTGACCTAAAGACTTATTATACTTGAGGACTGTGTATCCTCCAGCCGGTTAGGCGTCGCGTTCTGAGCATCCAAGAGTCATTGTGGATCGCCGGTGAACGAAGTCTATGAAGGTTCGGAAGTCTACCTTGAAGACTTACCAGAGTGATTGGGCGAGGAATGTGTGTCCTTAGCTCAAGGGGAATAAGGTGAAAACGCGGTCTTCTGAGTTGAATCTCAGCCTCCCTAACCAGATGTACAGTTGTCACAGCAACTGGAACTGGTCCAACAAATCCCGTGTCTTCAACAAGTGACTGGTTCTATCCCTTCCCTCCTTTACTTTGAGTTTGTCTTTGTGAAGTCATTGCTTATTTTTCTTATCTGTTTGACTTCATTGCTTGACTACATCGTTGATTGGCTTCATACTATCTTCCATCCTGATCCTTACTACCTAGCTGCTATTAGTCTTTGTACGTTCACATTATTGCATACTTGACTATGGCTTGCTTGTTGTAGTTTATCTTCCGCTGCATATCAATTAGGTCATTTCTATTGTTTGTCTTTGAAACTTCCACGTTTTGAAGACTTTGATAAAAATCGCTTATTCACCCCCCCCCCCCTCTAGTCGATAACTAGCACTTTCAATTGGTATCAGAGCAAGGTACTCCCTTGTTTTGTGTGATTCGGTTTAACCACCTGGAGTTTAGCTATGTCGACTGCAGGGATAATCAAAGTCTCCGTTGCCTGTCCCGTGTTCGATGGAACTGAATATCCCTACTGGAAGAATAAGATGCGCATGCATCTTGAAGCCATTGATGTCGACCTCTGGTATGTCGTCAAGAACGGCGTTCCCAAAACGGGTGAAGGTGTCACCCCTACTGATGTCAAGAAGTTCATTCAACTGGACACCACTGCAAAGAACATCATCTGTGGTCATCTGACCAAAGGACAGTATGGCCGTGTGAGTGCTCTAGAAACGTCAAAGCTAGTCTGGGACTGGCTATCCAAGGTCAACGAAGGCGTCTCTACACAGAGAGACCAGAGGATCAGTGTTCTTCGCAATCTCTTCAACCGCTTCAAGAGAAACGACAATGAAAATGTCCAGCTCACGTTTGATCGCCTCACTGACATCACAAATGAGCTTCAAGCTCTTGGCGCCACTGAGATTACCAAGCATGAAATCGTCAAGACACTACTGAGATCACTTGACAGCTCCTTTGACACCCTTGCCCTCATGATACAAGAGCGCCCTGACTTCAAGACACTCGATCCGTCTGATATACTTGAGAGGCTCAACACACATGAGTTCCAGCTTTCTGAGAAAAGAGATATCTATGGTCCCAATTATGGCCGAACTCGCGCTTGAAGGCAAAAGTGGTTTCCTCATCTGAAGAAGAATCTGACTGCGGTTCTGATGATCCTGAAGACATTGGAAAGGAACTTGCCATGCTTGTGAAGAAGTTCCAGAAGTTCACCAAGAAGAAAGGCTTCAGAAAATCTTCACGATCTAGTTCAAGGAATGATGAAGCTTCCACTCATTACAACAAGAAGAGAACATGTCACAAGTGCAAGAAACCTGGACACTATATCTCTGAGTGTCCACAGTGGGACAATGAGAAGAAGAAGAAGAAGAAGAAGAAGAGCAAGGAATATGATTCTGATGACAAGAATAAGAAGAAATCTTCAAAGTCTTCTTCTAAGTCCTCATCAAGGTCTTCATCACATAAGAAGAGCTCATCTGGCAAGGCTCGTGCTTTTGTTGGCAATGAAATGGATTCAGAGGAGGAGTTTGCTTCTGAGGAGGTGGAGGTGGAGTCTGAAGAAGAGTCCGACCCTGGCACTGCAAGTCTGGCTCTAGCCACAGCCTATGTTGCCAAGTCCATCTTCAACACTGAAGACCATGACTTCCACACCAACGCTGAAGCTGATGACATGGATGATCCTGCTCCCACCTACTGCTTCATGGCACGTGGTGCCAAGGTAAAATCGCGTGATGCTTGCTTTCAAACATCAAGTGAAGATGACTCTAATTGTGAATCCAAACCCAGCTACAAAACACTTGCTAAAATTGCTACTGAACAACAAAGGGCTATGGAACATACTCAAAAACTGTTAGACAAAAGCAATGACCTGTTGGACGCAGAAATGACACGTTCACAGTCCTTAGTAGAAGACATAAAAAATCTTCATGCTAAGTACCAAGAACTTGAAAGTCTTCATGAGACGCTCTCAACTACATATAAAAAGCTCTCCTATGATTATCTTCAAAGGAAGCAAGAGCTTGAGAAATTGAAAGCGACTCATGAAGATCTTCAAAAAGAGAATGGGTCATTTCGCGCTCAACAGATCAGTTCCGCTCAGGATGGATTTGAACCACCATGCTTAAAATGCATTGAGCGTGATAACGCTACCTCTGTTGCTGAATGTTCCAATGCCGTGGCTGTTGCATTGTCTTCAACTACTGATGTGGAAACTAACCCCTCTACGTAGGATACCACTGCTATTGCTGATGAAAATGCTAGGTTGAAGACATTACTTGAAACAGGGATGTATAAAAGTCTGAAAGGACATCAGACACTTTGTGATGTCCTCAAAAAGCAGATTCTGAACCGAAACCCTAGGAAAGAGGGTGTTGGGTTCGAGAGGAAAATGAATGCTGATGGTTCCTACTGGAAGCCTGAGCAGTATCCCAAAACCACATGGGTTGCTGCAAAGGAACCTTTAGTGGATCCATCCACTTTATCTGGCTTTACCTGTGCTAATCCTATTATCATTGATGAATCCTTTGATGCAAACTATAAGCTGTTCAAAAATCAGAATGGTGAAGTGTTTGCCAGGTATATTGGTACTAACTGCAGGAATGGACCACCTATGAAGAAGATCTGGGTTCCCAAAAGCTGTCTTGAGAATCTTCCAGCGAATGTCATCATGACACCACCAGGAAAGAAGACAAACCCCAGACCAAAGGCATCATATGGTCCAACACCTTCATATGAATACAGGACTCACTTGAGTCACCCTAACGCCAATGTTTTGCAGGGAAATCGTGCTCAAACTTATGAATATGAACGTGTGTCCTCAAACCGCCATGTTCATAGGACTAACAACTTTTCTGCCTATTCATATGAGTATCATTCATCTCCTGCAAGGCTATTTTCTAGGGCTTCAAAGCTGAAATTCTCAGATGCTGCACTTAGACTCATTGCTTCTAAGCCACCCCTGAAGATGTGGGTGGTGAAGAAGAATTAACTCTCTTTTGCAGAATATGGTCTCCAGCCAGCAATCAAAGACATTCGATACTATTGCTGGGGACCTAAAACACATTAAGGGACGCATGATAAAATGACTTACTATGTATTCCACCTATGAATCACTTACCTGTCATACTGTGTGTTCTAACCTTGATCTAAGCTGTGATAACCCTAGTGTGCGTCAAATGCTTATGCTTCACAACATACCTTGTGAAGCCTATCCTCCTAACTGCACTGTAGGGTATGATACCTCGTGCTTCAGAATGGATTATCGACAGTGGATGCACTAATCATATGACTGGTGATCGAAGTCTTCTCATGGACTCAACCTTACGTCCATCCGACAAGAGTCAAATCACATTTGCTGACACTGGTAAAAGCAAGGTATTGGGTCTAGGTAGAGTTGCAATCTCAAATGATCAACACATGGATAAAGTGATGCTTGTTGAATCCCTTGGGTTCAACTTAATGTCTGTCTCAATGCTTTGTGACTTAAACATGATTGTGCTATTCGGAAAATATCGTTGCCTTGTACTAATGGAATCTGACAAGTCTCTAGTCTCTGAAGGGTATAGGAAAGATGATCTATACATGGTAGATTTCTCAGCAGGTCCACAGCTTGCCGTATGTCTTCTTGCAAAAGCTTCAGAATGCTGGCTCTAGCATCGAGGCTGGGGCATGCTGGCATGAGGAACTTACACACACTCATCAAGAAGAAGCATGTCATAGGCATCGAAGGTGTCAAGTTCAAGAAAGATCATTTGTGTGGTGCCTGTGAAGCTGGAAAGATGACTAGGGCGAAGCACCCCTCGAAGACAATCATGATGACATCTCAACCCTTCGAGCTATTACACATGGACTTATTTGGCCCTACTCACTACTCTACCCTCACAACAACAGCTTGTCTCTATGGCTTCGTCATTGTTGATGACTACTCAAGATACACATGGGTGCACATAATTCTCTACAAGACTGAAGTACAAGATGTCTTCAGACGATTTGCCAATCGTGCCATGAACAATTATGGCGTCAAGATCAAGCATATCAGAAGTGATAACGGCACTGAATTCAAGAATAGCGGGCTTGATCTTTATCTGGATACAATGGGAATAACTCATGAGTTTTCTGCTCCATACACACCTCAGCAAAATGGCATTGTAGAGCGCAAGAACAGAACCCTCATTGAGATGGCTCAAACAATGCTCGATGAGTACAAGACACCAAGAAAGTTCTGGCCTAAAGCTATTGACACAGCATGTCACATCATCAACCGTGTTTACATCCACAAGCTTCTGAGCAAAACATCCTATGAGCTCCTCACTGGCAAGAAGCCAAATGTCAGCTACTTCAGAGTCTTTGGTGCTAGGTGCTGGATCAAGGATCCCCATCACAAGTCAAAATTTGCACCTAAAGCTCACGAAGGCTTCATGCTCGGTTATGGAAAGGACTCGCACTCTTACAGAGTCTTCAACCTCTTTCACTATAAAATCGTTGAAACTGTGGACGTGCGATTTGATGAAACCAATGGTTCACAACGAGAGCTCCTGCCAAGCACATTAGATGAAGCTCCTCCCAGCGAATCTATCAAGCTGATGGGAACTAGTGAAATCATGCCTTCTGAAGACCAGCCTGAAGAGGAACTTATCATTTCTGCACCAAACCAACCTGAAGACAATGCTCAGACCGAAGACAATCCTCCCAATGATGACAATGATCAGCATGAGCAAGGTCTTCGTCCAGTTCATCCTTGTGTTGCAAATGAAGAACAAATTGAGAAGATAATTGATAGCATCAATGCACCTGGTCCACTTACTGCTCAAGAGCAACACAGCTAGCAAATTTCTGTGGGCATTTTTCATTTGTATCAATATCAGAACCCAAGAAAGTTGTTGAAGACTTTATGGAACCTGAATGGATTCAAGCCATGCAAGAAGAACTTCAATAGTTCAAGCTGAATAATGTTTGGGAACTTGTCAAGCGCCCTGACCCTCACAAGCATAACATTATTGGCACTAAATGGATATATCGAAACAAGCAAGATGAGCATGGTCAAGTCGTCAGAAACAAAGCACGTCTTGTGGCTCAAGGATATACTCAAGTTGAAGGAATTGACTTCGATGAAACATTTGCTCCTGTAACAAGGCTTGAAGCTATTCGCATACTGCTAGCCTATGTTAATCACCACAACATCTTGCTATATCAAATGGATGTGAATAGTGCATTCCTCAACGGCAAGATTGAATAAGAAGTGTACGTTGCTCAACCACCAGGCTTTGAAGATCCAAAACATCCTGATATGGTGTACAAACTAAACAAAGCACTGTATGGCCTCAAACAAGCTCCTCGCGCTTGGTATGATACGATCAAAGACTTCCTAAAGAGCAAAGGCTTCAAACCTAGATCCCTCGATCCCACACTCTTCACGAAGACATATGATGGTGAACTGTTTGTGTGCCAAATATATGTGGATGACATTATCTTCGGCTGCACCAACCAGAAGTATAGTGATGGGTTTGGATACATGATGCAAGAGCAATATCAGATGTCCATGATGGGTGAGCTGAAGTTCTTCCTTGGTCTTCAAATTTGTCAGCAAAGGAATGGCGTCTTCATATCTCAAGAAAAATATCTCAAAGATTGTCTGAAGAAGTTTGGAATGCAAGATTGCAAAGGGTACACGACGCCAATGCCAGCCAAACACCATCTTGGTCCCGATGACAATGGTAAAGAGTTCGATCAAAAGGTATACCGCTCCATGATTGGTTCTTTACTTTACCTATGTGCATCTAGGCCAGATATTATGCTTAGTGTTTGCATGTGTGCTCGATTCCAAGAGGCACCAAAGGAATCGCATCACTTAGCTGTGAAGCAAATTCTTAGATATTTGGCTTACACCCCAACACTCGGATTATGGTATCCAAAGGGCTCAAGATTTGATCTGGTTGGATTCTCGGATGCTGATTATGCTGGTGACAAGGTCGATCGCAAGTCTACATCAGGCACATGTCACTTTCTGGGACGATCACTTGTCTGTTGGTCTTCAAAGAAGCAAAACTATGTATCACTCTCAACTGCTGAATCTGAATACATTGTTGCTGGATCTTGCTACGCTCAGCTTCTGTGGATGAAGCAAACTCTCAAGGACTATGGCATCAATCTGAAGCAAGTCCCTCTCTTTTGCGACAACAAAAGCGTTATCAAGATTGCCAACAATCCAGTCCAGCACTCGAAGACAAAGCACATTGAAATTCGTCATCATTTTCTCAGAGATCATGTCATGAAGAAAGATATTGACATCATTCACGTCAACACTGAAGAGCAACTGGCAGATATATTCACAAAGCCCTTGGATGAGAAAAGGTTTTGCAAGTTACGGTGTGAGCTAAATATCTTGGAATCCTCAAATGTCCTGTGATCAGGCACACATCCTAACACTTATGCATGTTGATGACTTAGATGTGCAACACACGAAGTAAAGTATATCTTCAATCAATGAAGACTTACATTCTGAGTGTGAATACATTAACATGGAATTTGACTTCGGAGCGCCACGATAATTGTGCGCCGTGTCTGGGTCTAATACTTCCTATAAGGTGGGTAACGCCACCACCAAATTTCTTGGTTTGAAGTGTTTCACTCATGGCGTTATTGTTGAATATCTTCGCATTTGGTTTGTCTTCAACTTTCAACTTATCTTCATGATTTACTTCACTATGTTGAGTTGATTGCTTTCTCATATATATATATATACTAGTATTATGTCCCCTACAGCATTCACTTATATCTATGTCTTCATTTGTGAATCTTTTGAACTAAGTGAATGTGATCGGACCCTAATCTCTCTATGCTTTCTATCTCAAACTCTATCTGTCCAAATCATATGCATTTTATTGAAACTGTCACATGTCTTATCTGCATCCTTGTCAGCAGAAGACACAAAGACAAATATCAAGTCTTTTTAAATGATTCATCATTATTGTTAAAATCCGGAAAGCCGGAACAACCATCCAACAAACTTGGCGGGCGTGGGAACGTGGGACAACTCTGAGTATGTTGCATGCTTGCCACGTGTTCCACGGATGTGAACATGCAGGGGCACCTGCGTAATTGCGCTATGCCGCACACCTACTTATAAATACGTGTCCCCTGCGGTCAAGAAAACCTTCTTCCACCTCTCCACCTCGTCAAAACCCTAGCACCACCGCTAGCTCTCGACGACACTGGCGACGAAGCGCTTAGCTGTCGCGACTTCTCCGACGCCGTCCTCACGCCGGCCGCGGGCATCGTCCTCTCCGCCGCCTCCGTAGGTGTCCTCCATCGCCAAGTTAGGGCACGGTGGATTGAACTGCTCGGTCTCCTATTCATTCCATCTAGTAGTTCTTTGTGTGGTAAATATAACTCTATTTTTACCATCTTTTTGATCCGCAATGATTCATCATATTTACCAAAATTGGTTTCTGTCTACACAATGTTAGATCTATTCTGTCTGCATCTCATACTGCCTAGTATATTCACTTAAGCTTCATATATAGTTAGATTCCTCACTTGTACTTATTCACGGATTCGTACAAATCTGGAACCAACTCTCAACATATAAGTGAATGTCTTTGCAACATGAGGTCAATGTCTTCAAACTGATTTATCTTCATAATCTTCTGAGAATGCATATGACCTCTTCCCCTTCCCTCGCATCTCTAATGCTGTCACAGGTACATGTCCGTGGGAGAATCCCTTGGTTCTCATAGTCTGCATTAGTTTGCAGAATTCTTACAGCAACACATTAACTCTCCTGAAGCTAGTTCCTGTTTGACCAGCAAGCGAAAGCCCTTGAAGCCTTTGAACATATTGAAGCCATTCAGTTTGAAGTTCATGGCTGCAGAGAAATCAGTAAGGAAGGGTGGCAGACAGCGTTGAGGGGGAACATCAAAAGATTTTCCTGATGACCTCGCAGAAATCTACAAGACAGATCCTGAAGAGGATTATAATCAGCGCAAGACCCGAATCCAATGGATTCGACACTATTGGGCTGAACAATGGTTCAAGTACAAGTTTGTGACCCAGGAGTACGCTGAGAAAAATGCTATCAAGAGTCCTTGGGGTGATATTCTCTATCGAGGCCTTCCCCCCAAGAACAAAGCTGAAGCTATTGCACAAGAATTCTATCCTTGTATGGTCCGTGGACCACAGCCTGAAAATGCTGATCCATCCTCATTGCTCTGGTGTAGTGATGATAATCTCTTCAAACGCAACTTCCAGTATGCAAAGGCATCGACACAGGAAAACAAGAAGTCATGGGAATTAGACTTCAATCCTGGTCCCTCGGCTCCCCGTAATGACGGCACACATGAAGCTGAAGAAAATGAGATCGGCCCCTTCACGAACCTTGATGGCCTCATCTCATACATCTTGGTACAAGGTGCCAAAGTGGATCATTCTGATAATGATGTTGATACTAATGAAGCCCCTGCTCCTCCTCCAAGGCCGCAGAAGCCCAAGAAAACTAAGGCTTCAACATCAGCTGCACCTTCAAAAGCTTCTCGTGTGAAGCCACTGGCCACTACACCTCCTGAAGACAGTGTGCAGTCTGAAGATCTTTCATGCATCTCCAAGAAGACAGAGAAGAAAAAGAAAATCATCAAGAGTACTGATCAGACATTGACTCCTGCTTCCATTCTGCGTGAAGAACACATTGATCTATCCAACAATGACGATCTTGCAGATGATGCTCTTGAGAAACTGATCAAGAGCAAGGAAGAAGCAGAGATCTTCAATAATTTGCCTCTCTTTGACGTGGCAATCATTCATAACTTCATTGATGAGTGGTTTGACACACCAAATCTCAGCTTTGATGACTTGCAACTTCCCATTGGCCTCAGCGTCTCCTTCAATGGTGCTATTGCTTTTGAGTTAGCTATTGCTCAGCGCATCGTCGAACTGAAGCACAAGATTGACTATGAAAAGGCTCAGTTCAAGAAGCATGTGGCCACGCTCAACGTGCAAGATGTCAAAAACTTCAAGATCATGCTGGACGAGCTCAAAGAAGCCTTTCACAAGAAGCGTGAAGAAGCTCGAGGCTCTAGAGAGCGCATGAAGAATCTGGCTGACAAGTGTGTGCTTGCCTACAATGAGGCTGAAAAGCGCAAGGCTCTTGGTCGTCCTGGCATCGACCCCAGGATGGCTGCAAAGAAGAAGAAGCTATCAACTGTCCAACCTGCACCTTCAAGGCAGGATGAACCACGCATAGTCTTCCCAAGCAGCATGACTGGCTCGAAGCCAAAGGCCCTGTCAACCGCTTCAGAACAGAAGAAGACGAGGGCTGCAGAGGCTGAAGCCAGGAAACGGAAACCCTCAGAAGCCTCTAATGCTGCTCCCTCCAAGAAGAAGCGCAAAACCAAGAAGAATCGGGCTGCTCCCACAGAGCCCCTTGTTGTTGAACCTATCTCAGTGGTTCGCCCTGCATCTGCAAATCAAGAACTATGAATGATTGTTCATGAGCCTGCTTCCACAGAGGCTCATGAAACTGAAGACATTCCAGCAGTTGATCCCATCACTGCTGAAGACATTGGTCACCATGACAATGTTGAAGATGATGAAGTTCTTCCTCAGATTGAACACAACGTGGTATCATCGCCTGTTCTCACGAACAGTGAAATCATCAGCATTGGTCGTCCTCTGACGCCAATTGCTCAGGATGCATCATGGGTTGATCGCCCGCAACAACAAGACTCCCCTAGTACTCCCCAACAACAACAAGTCACATCATCTGTGCAAGTTGAAGAGGATGAGGGCCTGCCTACTCCATCTCCAAAGGCGTCGCATGTATTACAAAGGCTTCTCAACGGACCAAGGCCTCAAGTCCCTCTTCTGAGCGTTCCAGAAGGAGAAGTGCACCACCAACCTGTTGCACGTCAAGTGTTTTCAGAAGCCACTCCAACTATGAATGTCTTCGTGTCTGAAGCCCAAGCTGCTGAAGACAATCCGACTGCATCAGCCGATGACAAACATCAAGAAGAAGGTGTCCCTATTCCCCCCATTCCTGAAGAAGTTGTTCCAGAAGTGAACGTGTCTGTACCAGACCCTCCAGCTCAACAAGTGGAGGTTGAAAACGTTGAGGCTGCCACCACCCACACAAATGAAGCCAATGATGTAGTCATGGCTGAAGCCAATGTGGAGCCTGCCCCAAGCAACATGCCAGAAGTCAATGCTGCAACTGCTCCTGAAGCTTCTGTTGTGCAGCCTGAAGCCACTGTTGTTGCCACTGCTCCTGTTCCGCCACCAAGGCCCTATACAATTTAGCAAGCATACAACCATGGCGAGCTAATCACAGTAAGATGGCCCATTCTGGTCCCTCCGCCTAATGTCTCTCGTCCTCAGTTTGATTATCACATTGAGCATAGGCCTCAGGTCCAGAAACCAAAGCCAAGACTGCCAAGGTTTCCAGGTACTGCCACATCTGTCGGGTCCTTCAATGCAAATGGCTTCAAAAGCCACAACACCTTCTTTGACAACTCAAAGAACCCTTACTCAAGGCCAAGAATATCATCTGATCGGTTCTGGAGTCATCAGCAACGAAGCTATTACTCCTGTGTTCTGTATGATCAAGGGCGCATTTTCCCTCATATGCGCCTCGACACTGAAGCCATTGCTGGACTGCCATGCTTAGAAGAAGCACTTGACTGCTTTCGTGATGCTGGTCTGCTCAGCTTTGTGACAGACAAAGAACATTGGAATGAAGAACTTTTGCTTCAATTCTATGCTACCCTCCACATTCGCGGCTACAATAGGGATACAAAAACATGGATTCTCGAGTGGATGACCGGAAATGTTCATCATGAAGCCAAAGCTCTTGACATCATTGAGCTCACAGGACTATCCACTCCCGGAGAGCTATACGAACCTGGTTGTCAAAACCACCGCAATGCACTAGAGAGCATCTTCCATAAGCCTGAACCCAACATGAGCCAGATGCTGATCGTGATGAAGCCATTGCCACATGACGCTGAATACCCAAAGGAGTTCTTTGTTGATGACCTTGAGTATCTGCCGCGCACCATATATCACATCATCAGGCAGACTCTATGGCCTATCAAAGGACATTCATCAGCTGCGAAATTTGAAGGAGCCATGAAGACATTGGTCTTTTACATCCTCAATGGCATTAGCTTCAATGCACAAGATTTGTTCCTCAGGCAACTGGCTGCATCTGGATCTGACCTTTTTGGCCTGAAATTCTATGCTCCATGGGTCATGCGCCTCATCAAGCAACACTCTACTATCAACTATCAGCCCTCTGCTCGCAATCATGTGATCTTTCTACCAGAGGTTGGTATGTCAGTTGAAGCCATATACCCTGAGCCTGCGAAGAAGCCTCTTTTTCTTCAAAATGCTGAACATCAAAGCTTCACTCAGCCTATGGAAGGAGTCCGAGCTGTCACTCATGTCTATCCGATGGCTGGAAACACTCGTCTGCCTCATCGTGCGCCAACTGAAGCTACTGAGAGCACAATTGCTCAAAGGCCAAAGAAGCTCTCTCGGGTCCTAAATGACCGAGAACTTCTTGTGGCTCTGCATCAGAAACAAGATAAGCATCATTTTTGGCTCAAGCGTCAGATGCAAAGTCTCTTGGTGGATGTAAATCACATTCGAAATCTTGCCACCAAGAATGCATTTGTCACTCACGAGACCTGTCGGCGATCATGGAAGAGTTTGACCCTGCTCAGTGCTGAAGCAGATCTTCAAGACGATGGCTTCACTGAACGATTCAAGTTTGACTCCACTCCTCCACGGAATGATGTCCTACGACAAACTCCATCCCTTGAAGACTCTGACTATTCTTCCTCTGCGGCAACTGTGAATGCAACGTGATCGATGATGAAGACGATGCTACTTCACCACCCCCTACTTCTGCACGCATCGACACTGCACCAAGTTCGTTTGCACTGCCAAACGACAACGACAACCCTGCTGCTTCAACTACTCCTCATGAGGACGAGTAGATGCTCTATGTCTTCAAACCTTTTTGGTCATTACTGACAAAAGGGGGAGAAGCGTATGAGTTTGATAGTCTTCAAGCGGGTTCATATGGGCGGTTGATTTATATTTTGCCTAGTGGTTACAACTCTTGCTTTTGATATATTTTGTTTGTTGAGTTGTAACACTTAAGCTCGATGGTCGTCCGCTACTTATTTGCTCTTTCATGTGCGATGATAACTTTCGCACTTAGATCATTCTGCAGATGTCCATTTTCCATTATGCATGTCATTCTTTAAGTTATATCATTTCATGCATGATGAATTATCTTCATAAGTTGAAGAGGATCTCCACAAGTACAACCTGCCATGTGCATTTGCATTCCAAAAGCAAATTACTTATATGCACATCTTCAGGGGGAGCCCTTGCCACTTATGAAGACAATACCCTATCCTTTACAATTTCACATACTTTATTCCCGTTGAAAACTTCAACCAGTTTGTCATCAATCACCAAAAAGGGGGAGATTGTAAGTGCATCTAGTGCCACCCCTAGTTGGTTTTGGAGTATTGACGACAAAGTTGGTTGAGGGACTAATGCGTTTGTGAGAATTGCAGGATAACGCAGGTAGTGTCCCTCATTGATTCGGTTTACCTACCGGAGATGACCCCTAAAAATGTATGAAGACATTGAAGACAATGGTGGTATGTGAAGATATTCACATTGAAGACTATGACATGAGAAGACATTGAGCGAAGACTATGGAGCGCGAAGACTGTGTTGTTTCATTGTTTCCTTTTCTTCTGTGTTGATTCATAGGAACCACTGTACTGTTAAGTGGGGTCCAAGTGAACAAAGTTAGAGTGACTGAAGTGATGCTCAACCCAAATCCTATGTCTTCGAGCGAAGATAATGAGAGCAAATCTTATCCAGAGTTGGATGAGTCAGCTTTGCTTGTAGCCCAAGTAAAGTTGCCGTGTGTGTTTGAAATTTGACCGTTGGAACACGTGTCAGTTCCTTAGTGACCCAGGGTCATTTCGGACATATCAGGTCGGGTTGCCTTGTGGCTATAAATAGCCCACCCCCTACACCATATATTGGTGGCTGCTTAGAGTTAGTTTACGGCTTTTGTTGTTTTGAGAGCAACCCACCTCGAAGCCTTTGAGAGAGAAATCCTTGCGAGGACAAAGCCCAAACACCCAGAGCCAAAGAGTGTTAGGCATCACTAAAGTCTTTCTGTCTGTGTGACCTGAAGACTTATTACACTTGAGGACTGTGTATCCTCCAGCCGGTTAGGCGTCGCGTTCTGAGCATCCAAGAGTCATTGTGGATCGCCGGTGAACGAAGTCTGTGAAGGTTCGGAAGTCTACCTTGAAGACTTACCAGAGTGATTGGGCAAGGACTGTGTGTCCTTAGCTCAAGGGGAATAAGGTGAAGACGCGGTCTTCTGAGTTGAATCTCAGCCTCCCTAACCAGATGTACAGTTGTCACAGCAATTGGAACTGGTCCAACAAATCCTATGTCTTCAACAAGTGACTGGTTCTATCCCTTCCCTCCTTTACTTTGAGTTTGTCTTCGTGAAGTCATTGCTTATTTGTCTTATCTGTTTGACTTCATTGCTTGACTACTATCGTTGATTGGCTTCATACTATCTTCCATCTCGATCCTTACTACCTAGCTGCTATTAGTCTTTGTACGTTCACATTATTGCATACTTGACTATGGCTTGCTTGTTCTAGTTTATCTTCCGCTGCATATCAATTAGGTCATTTCTATTGTTTGTCTTCGAAACTTCCACGTTTTGAAGACTCTGGTAAAAATCGCCTATTCACCCCCCCCCCCTCTAGTCGATAACTAGCACTTTCACCCACACAACGTTACAATTGCTTGTTTGTCTGTTCTCAGTTGTTTTGTGATATGAATGATGTCATAGTATGCTTACCGTATTATAAACTTCGTCTCTTTATCCTTAGCCCTCAATACAATGTGAAGAAATAGACAATACATTAGTGATGGTACATGG
>NC_041385.1:713969770-714001628 GCF_002162155.2 Triticum dicoccoides
TTGCATACTTGACTATGGCTTGCTTGTTCTAGTTTATCTTCCGCTGCATATCAATTAGGTCATTTCTATTGTTTGTCTTCGAAACTTCCACGTTTTGAAGACTCTGGTAAAAATCGCCTATTCACCCCCCCCCCTCTAGTCGATAACTAGCACTTTCACCCACACAACGTTACAATTGCTTGTTTGTCTGTTCTCAGTTGTTTTGTGATATGAATGATGTCATAGTATGCTTACCGTATTATAAACTTCGTCTCTTTATCCTTAGCCCTCAATACAATGTGAAGAAATAGACAATACATTAGTGATGGTACATGGTCATATGTTTGGAACCTGGTTTTATTATGTACTTTGCAATAAAATACAACTAATATTTTACATGGGTTCACCAGAATAAGTTCTGTATATAGACCAAAGCTATTTTGTTTGGTTTTGCTGCCTCCTTAATATCTTCTGTCATGGTACTACTAATGTAAAACCTCAACTTTTCAGAGAGCTATGGAAAAAATGGTGGAACCGCCACCTTCTAAAGGTGGCGAGGCAACTATAACTGCAATGACAGCTCTTGCTACAGTGGGTCAGTACCTATCCACTAGCAGTGCCAAAAGCACGTTCCTGCGTAATACTGGGTTGGTTGTTAAGGCAATATCGTCCAAACTGCCTCATGATCAAGATATGCAAGCTCAAAGCAATGTTGTATCTGCACTCCAGACACAAGTCCATTCCCTAACAGATACCCTTTGTGAAACAAGGAGAGACATTGTTCGATGTCTTCAAGATATGCATGGTTTTGAAACCAGACTATCAGACATTTGCTATGTTGTTCAGGAGCCTAGGGGAAATGAAGGCGAGGGTTATGGTGCTCCATCGGACAATACAACATGAAAACGTAACAGTCAGGTCAAATGAAGGTGGTGCATTTATCTGCTAGAGTGTTAAGTTTTATGCCAACCTTCCTTTTGTTATATAGTTGTAATTTGTTTTGGTGCGATAGAAAATTTAATCTTAACGTGCAGCCACCGGCTGAAGAAACAGCAAGCCATTTTTGTATAGTGTAGGGTGTTCCCTATATTTGCACTGGTGGTGATCTTTGAAACAGCAAGCCGAGTGGATGTAATCTGTGCAATCGCCTTAATAGCCTAGCGTTAGTTTCGGCCTTATTTATTTCCTAGTCTTCTTTTTCCCTGGTTTTCTAGTGACCGCAACTACCATGGGCCATATAAGGGCCGTAGGATCCATGGGTCTCCTACGGGCCGTAGGATCCATGGGTCTCCTACGGGCCGTAGGATCCATGGGTCTCCTACGGGCCGTCGATAAATGGGCCTCCAACAGGGTCGTAGAATTGGTCGGCCTCGGGCCGTCGGACAAATGGGTCTACATGGGCCGTAAACGGGCATAATTGGTATCGGTCCAACACGGTAACGGGCCGTTAACAGGCCGTAGGACAGCAAAGGCTTAATTCTGTCACAGGCATAACGAGTCGTTAATGGTCCAGAATATAGGATGGGCTGGAAACGGCGCAGCGGGTTAACAGGCCAGAAACAGGCCAACTCTTGCCATGGGCCGAATTTGGCCCATTAGGGTAACAGGCCAGTAACGGGCCGACTCTTGCCATGGGCCGAATTTGGCCCATTAGGGGAATAGGCCAGAAACAGGCCGAATCTTGACATGGGCTAAATTCATCCCATTAGGGTAACAGGCCAGTAACGGGCCGACTCTTGCCATGGGCCAAATTTGGCCCGTTGGGGGAACAGGCCAGTAACGGGCCGGAAGTAATCGAGGGCCCAAAAGGAGCCCAAGAGCGTATGGGTTGTCAATAGGCCGAAAGCTAACATGGGCTGGAAATGGCCCATGTAAATCACGGGTCGTTAACGGGTACAAAGAAAATTACTGTTCATTATGGGCTAGAGTCACCGTGGGCCTGTAAAGGGCCGAAAGATACGAAGGCCTCATATGGGCCGAAAGACGTCGTGCGCCATACATGGGCCGAAAGTGAAATGGTCTGGTGTTGTATTCGATGGCCCACATGACGTTGTTGGACCGATTTCCTTCACGGCCTAATGGGCCGTGAGTTAACGGGTCGTAAAATGGGCTATTTGCGAAGACACCGTTAACAGGCTTTTCATGGGCCAACCCGTTAACTTTTGACCAAGTCAAACAGGCCGACTTTGTAAGCTAAATGGGCCAGTGGTGGGCCGTGGCACGTGTTGACATATCATAGGCGCCTATCTGACCCACTGACGAGCTGACACATGTTTCGTCCGGCCAATAAGAATTTTACACGTGGAAATTTCCCATTGGTCGGGGCTGTTAACGGGTTATCGGATCCAAAACCCGACCCGATAGCTTAACGGCGTTCCGTTACGGTGGATGTCACATGTCGGTCACCCTTGACGAAAGCACTTCTATGACGCACGATTTATCGTCATGGAAGTGGATACTTCCGTGATGATAATTTTGGTAATGTCATGGAACACTTCTACGACAGCACAGGTATGACTATCTTGATTCTGTCATAAATTTGTCATGGATGTACATGCATGAAAAAAAACGCGACCTACTATGACAAACACGTATCATCATGGAAGTGTATTTTTTTGTAGTGTAGAGATAGATCGAGATGCCTCATTGGTCTTTCACAAAGCACATACCTTGACAAGATATTGATCACGGCTCAATGCCTGACCTCGGAAGAAGTTCAATATGGATCAGTCCAAGAAGGGGTTCTTTCCTGTATTGCAAGGTGTGAGATTGAGCATAGCTCAATGCCTGACCTCGGCAGAAGATCGAGAAAAGATGAGTGCCATCCCCTATGCCTCAGCCATAGGGTCTATTATGTATGCCATGTTGTGTACCAGACCTGATGTGAACCTTGCCGTAAGTTTGGTAGGGAGGTACCAAAGTAATCCTGGCATGGAACACTCAACAACGGTCAACAATATCCTAAAGTACCTGAAAAATACTAAGGATATGTTTCTCGTTTATGGAGGTGATGAAGAGCTCATCGTAAAGGGTTACATCGATGCTAGACACAGATCTGGATGACTCCAAGTCACAAACCGGATACGTGTACATTTTGAATGGTGGGGCAGTCAGCTAGTGCAGTTGCAAGCAAAGCATCGTGGAGTGATCTACATGTGAAGCGGAGTACATGGCAGCCTCGGAGGCAGCACATGAAGCAATCTGGATGAAGGAGTTCATTACCGACGTAGGAGTTATTCCCAATGCGTCGGGCCCGATGACTCTCTTCTATGACAACACTGGAGCTATTGCCCTTGCCAAGGAGCCTAGGTTTCACAAGAAGACCAGGCATATCAAGCATCGCTTCAACTCCATTCGTGAAAATGTTCAAGACGGAGACATAGATATTTGTAAAGTGCATATGAATCTGAATGTCAAAGATCTGTTGACTAAACCTCTTCCATGAGCAAAACATGATCAACACCAGAACTCTATGGGTGTTCGATTCATCACAATGTAACTAGATTATTGACTCAAGTGCAAGTGGGAGACTATTGGAAATATGTCCTAGAGGCAATAATAAAATGGTTATTATTATATTTCCTTGTTCATGATAATTGTCTGTTGTTCATGCTATAATTGTATTAACCGAAAACCGTAATACATGTGTGAATACATAAATCGTGATATGTCCCTAGTAAGCCTCTAGTTGACTAGCTCGTTTATCAATAGATGGTTGTGGTTTCCTGACCATGGACATTGGATGTCGTTGATAACGGGATCACATCATTAGGAGAATGATGTGATGGACAAGACCCAATCCTAAGCATAGCACAAGATCATGTAGTTCGTTTGCTAAGAGCTTTTCTAATGTCAAGTATCATTTCCTTGGACCATGAGATTGTGCAACTCCCAGATACCGTAGGAATGCTTTGGGTGTACCAAACGTCACAACGTAACTGGGTGGCTATAAAGGTGCACTACAAGTATCTCTGAAAGTGTCTGTGGAGTTGGCACGAATCAAGACTGGGATTTGTCACTCCATATGATAGAGAGGTATCTCTGGGCCCACTCGGTAATGCATCATCATAATGATCTCAATGTGACTAAGGAGTTATTCAAGGAATCGTGCATTACGGAATGAGTAAAGAGACTTGCTGGTAACGAGATTGAATGTGGTATTGGGATACCGACGATCGAATCTCGGGCAAGTAACATATCGGTGGACAAAGGGAATTGTATACGGGATTGATTGAATCCCCGACATTGTTGTTCATTCGATGAGATCATAATGGAACATGTGGGGGCCAACATGGGTATCCAGATCCCGATGTTGGTTATTAGCCAGAGAGATGTCTCGGTCATGTCTGCATGGTTCCCGAACCCGTATGGTCTACACACTTGAGGTTCGGTGATGCTAGAGTTGTTATAGGAAATTGTATGTTGTTGCTGAAGGTTGTTTGGAGTCCCGGATGAGATCTCGAACGTCACGAGGAGTTCCGAAATGGTCCGGAGGTAAATATTTATATATGGGAAGTCCAGTTTCAGTCACCGGAATGGTTTTGGGGGTTATCGATATTGTACCGGGACCACCGAAAGGTGTTCGGGGGTCCACCGGGTGGGGCGACCTGCCACGGGGACTTAATGGGATGAACAAGGGTGGGAACCAGCCCCCTAGTGGGCTGGTGCGCCCCCCAAGGGCCCAAGGTGCCTAGGGTTGGAAACCCTAGGGGGTGGGGGTGCCTTCCACCAAACTTGGGGGGCAAGTCCCCCCCTTGGTCGTCGCCCCCCTGGTAGATGAGATCTAGGGGGTCTGGGCCCCTCTCCCCTTCCCCTATAAATAGTGGGGGGTGGGAGGGCTGCCGCACCCTTCCCTTGGCGCAGCCCCACCCTCCCCAACACCTCCTCCTCCTCCATAGAGCTTGGCGAAGCCCTGCAGAAAAACCACAAGCTCCGCCACCACGCCGTCGTGTTGCCTGAGCTCTCCCTCAACTTCTCCTCTCCCCTTGCTAGATCAAGAAGGAGGAGATGTCCCCGGGCTGTATGTGTGTTAAACGCGGAGGCACCGTCCATTCGGTGCTAGATCGGATCTTCCGCGATTTGAATCATTGTGAGTAGCATCTCCTAGGGTATGAAGATGCACTCGCTCTCTCTCTCTCTCTCATTGCTAGCATCTCCTAGATTGATCTTGGTGACTCGTAGGAAAATCTTGAATTATTGCTACATTCCCCAACAGAGGAGGCGCGCGGCCTACCCTGGCCGCCCCTCTTCCTCTCTCCACTAAGGCCCATGTGGCCCATTAGTTCCCCCGGGGGGTTCCGATAACCATCCGGCACTCCGGTTTTATCCGAAACTTCTCCAGAACACTTCCGGCGTCCGAACATAGCCATCCAATATATCAATCTTTATGTCTTGACCATTTCCAAACTCCTCGTCACGTCCATCATCTCATCCTGGACTCCAAACAAACTTCCTTCATCAAAAACACATAACTCATGATACATATCGTCATCGAACGTTAAGCGTGCGGACCCTACGGGTTTGAGAACTATGTAGACATGACCGAGACTCATCTCCAGTCAATAACCAATAGCGGAACCTGGATGCTCATATTGCCTCCTACATATTCTATGAAGATCTTTATCGGTCAAACCACATAACAACATACGTTGTTCCTTTTGTCATCGGTATGTTACTTGCCCGAGATTCGATCATCGGTATCATCATACCTAGTATAGTCTCGTTACTGGCAAGTCTCTTTACTCGTTCCATAATACTCACAATGGTTGCAAGGCTTATAGTGATGAGCATTACCGAGTGGGCCCAGAGATACCTCTCCGAAACACGGAGTGACAAATCCTAATCTCGATCTATGCCAACCCAACAAACACCTTTGGAGACACCTGTAGAGCACCTTTATAATAACCCATTTACATTGTGACGTTTGGTAGTACATAAAGTGTTCCTCTGATATTCAGGAGTTGCATAATATCATAGTCTGAGGAACATGTATAAGTCATGAAGAAAGTAGTAGCAATGAAACTGTAACGATCATAATGCTAAGCTAACGGATGGGTCATGTCCATCACATCATTCTCCTAATGATGTGATCCCGTTCATCAAATGACAACACATGTCTATGGTCAGGAAAAATAACCATCTTTGATTAATGAGCTAGTCAAGTAGAGGCATACTAGGGACAATATGTTTTTTCTATGTATTCACACATGTACTAAGTTTCCGGTTAATACAATTCTAGCATGAATAGTAAAAATGTATCATGAAATAAAGAAATAAATAATAACTTTATTATTGCCTCTAGGGCATATTTCCTTCAGTCTCCCACTTGCACTAGAGTTAATAATCTAGATTACATAGTAATGATTCTAATACCCATGGAGCTTTGGTGCTCATGCTTTGCTCGTGGAAGAGTCTTAGTCAATGTGTCTGCAACACTCACATACGTATGTATCTTGCAAATCTCTATGTCCCCTTCCAACACTTGAGGACAGATGGAATTGAAGCGTCTCTTGATGTGCTTGGTTCTCTTGTGAAATCTGGATTTCTTTGCCAAGGCAATTGCACGAGTATTGTCACAAAAGATTTTCATTGGACCCGATGCACTAGGTATGACACCTAGATCAGATATTAACTCCTACATCCAAACTCCTTCATTTGATGCTTCCGAAGCAGCAATGTACTCGGCTTCACACGTAGATCCCGGCACAACGCTCTGCTTGGAACTGCACCAACTGACAGCTCCTCCATTCAATAAATATACGTATCCGGTTTATGACTTAGAGTCGTCCGGATCAGTGTTAAAGCTTTTATTGAGTAACCGTTTAGACGAGCTCTTTGTCACCTCCATAAACGAGAAACATATCCTTAGTCCTTTTCAGGTATTTCAGGATGTTCTTGACCGCTGTCTAGTGCTCCACTCCGGGATTACTTTGGTACCTCCCTGCTATGCTTATAGCAAGGGACACATCAGGTCTGGTACACAACATTGCATACATGATAGAACCTATGGCTGAAGCATAGGGAATTACTTTCATTTTCTCTCTATCTTCTGCAGTGGTCGGGCTTTGAGTCTGACTCAACTTCACACCTTGTAACATAGGCAAGAACCCTTTCTTTGACTGATCCATTTTGAACTTCTTCAAAACTTTATCAAGGTATGTGCTTTGTGAAAGTCCAATTAAGCGTGTTGATCTATCTATATAGATCTTGATGCCCAATATGTAAGCAGCTTCACCGAGGTCATTCATCGAAAAACTCTTATTCAAGTATCCCTTTATGCTATCCAGAAATTCTATAGCATTTCCAATCAACAATATGTCATCCACATATAATATTAAAAATGCTACAGAGCTCCCACTCACTTTCTTGTAAATACAGGCTTCTCCAAAAGTCTGTATAAAACCATATGCTTTGATCACACTATCAAAACGTTTATTCCAACTCCGAGAGGCTTGCAGCAGTCCATAAATGGATCGATGGAGCTTGCACACTTTGTTAGCACCCTTTGGATCGACAAAACCTTCTGGTTGCATCATATACAACTCTTCTTCCAGAAATCCATTCAGGAATGTAGTTTTGACATCCATTTGCCAAATTTCATAATCATAAAATGCGGCAATTGCTAACATGATTCGGACAGACTTAAACATCATTATGTGTGAGAAAGTCTCATCGTAGTCAACTCCTTGAACTTGTTGAAAACCTTTCGCAACAAGTCGAGCTTTGTAGGCAGTAACATTACCATCAGCGTCAGTCTTCTTCTTGAAGATCCATTTATTTTCTATGGCTTGCCGACCATCGGGTAAGTTCACCAAAGTCCACACTTTGTTCTCACACATGGAGCCCATCTCAGATTTCATGGCCTCAAGCCATTTCGCGGAATCTGGGCTCATCATCACTTCGTCATAGTTTGTAGGTTCACCATGGTCTAGTAACATGACTTCCAGAACAGGATTACCGTACCACTCTGGTGCGGATCTCACTCTGGAAGACCTACGAGGTTTAGTAGTAACTTGATCTGAGGTTTCATGATCATCATCATTAACTTCCTCACTAATTGGTGTAGGAATCACTGGAACTAATTTCTGTGATGAACTACTTTCCATTAAGGGAGAAGGTACAATTACCTAATCAAGTTCTACTTTTCGCCCACTCACTTCTTTCGAGAGAAACTCCTTCTCTAGAAAGGATCCATTCTTAGCAACAAATAGCTTGGCTTCGGATCTGTGATAGAAGGTATACCCAACAGTCTCCTTTGGGTATCCTATGAAGACGCACTTCTCCAATTTGGGTTCGAGCTTATCAGGTTGAAGCTTTTTCACATAAGCATCGCAGCCCCAAACTTTAAGAAACGAAAACTTTGGTTTCTTTCCAAACCAAAGTTCATAAGGCGTCGTCTCAACGGATTTTGACGGTGCCCTATTTAAAGTGAATGTAGCCGTCTCTAAAGCATAACCCCAAAATGATAGCGGTAAATCAGTAAGAGACATCATAGATCGCACCATATCCAATAAAGTACGGTTACGATGTTCGGACACACCATTTCGCTGTGGTGTTCCAGGTGGCATAAGTTGTGAAACTATCCCATGTTGTTTCAAATGAAGACCAAATTCGTAACTCAAATATTCTCCTCCACGATCAGATCATAGAAACTTTATTTTCTTGTTATGGTGATTTTCCACTTCACTCTGAAATTCTTTGAACTTTTCAAATGTTTCAGACTTATGCTTCATTAAGTAGATATAACAATATCTGCTCAAATCATCTGTGAAGGTAAGAAAATAACGATACCCGCCACGAGCCTCAATACTCATTGGACTACATACATCAGTATGTATTATTTCCAATAAGTCAGTAGCTCGTTCCATTGTTCCGGAGAACGGAGTTTTAGTCATCTTGCTCATGAGGCACGGTTCACAAGCACCAAGTGATTCATAATCAAGTGATTCCAAAAGTCTATCAACCTGGAGTTTCTTCATGCGCTTTACACCGATATGACCCAAACGGCAGTGCCACAAATAAGTTGCATCATTATCAACTTTACATCTTTTGGCTTCAATATTATGAACATGTGTATCATCACTATCGAGATTCAACAAAAATAGACCACTCAGCAAGGGTGCATGACCATAAAAGATATTACTCATATAAATAGAACAATCATTATTCTCTGATTTAAATGAATAACCATCTCGCATCAAACAAGATCCAGATATAATGTTCATGCTCAACGCTGGCACCAAATAACAATTAGTTAGGTCTAAAACTAATCCCAATGGTAGATGTAGAGGTAGCGTGCCAATGGCGATCACATCGACCTTGGAACCATTTCCCACGCACATCGTCACCTCGTACTTAGACAATCTTTGTTTAATCTATAGCCCCTGTTTCGAGTTGCAAATATGAGAAACAGAACCAGTATCAAATACCCAGGCGCTACTACGAGCATTAGTAAGGTACACATCAATAACATGTATATCAAATATACATTTCACTTTGCCATCCTCCTTATCCGCCAAATACTTGGGGCAGTTCTGCTTCCAGTGACCAGTCCCTTTTGAGTAGAAGCACTTAGTTTCAGGCTTAGGTCCAGACTTGGGTTTCTTCTCCTGAGCAGCAACTTTCTTGCCGTTCTTCTTGAAGTTCCCCTTCTTCCCTTTGCCCTTTTTCTTGAAATTAGTGGTCTTATTGACCATCAACACTTCATGCTCCTTCTTGATTTCTACCTCCGCAGCCTTTAGCATTGCGAAGAGCTCGGGAATAGTCTTGTTCATCCCTTGCATATTATAGTTCATCACAAAGCCTTTATAGCTTGGTGGCAGTGATTGAAGAACTCTGTCAATGACACTATCATCAGGAAGATTAACTCCTAGCTGAGTCAAGTGGTTATGGTACCCAGACATTCTGAGTATGTGTTCATTGACAAAACTATTCTTCTCCATTTTGCAGTTGTAGAACTTATTGGAGACTTCATATCTCTCAACTCGAGCATTTGCTTGAAATATCAACTTCAACTCTTGGAACATCTCATATGCTCCATGACGTTCAAAATGTCTTTGAAGTCCCGATTCTAAGCCGTAAAGCGTGGCACACTAAACTATCGAGTAGTCATCAACACGCGTCTGCCAGGATTCACAATGTCTGTAGTTGCTGGCGCGGGTGGTACACCTAACGATGCTTCCAGGACGTAATTATTCTGTGCAGCAATGAGGATAATCCTCAAGTTACGGACCCAGTTCGTGTAGTTGCTGCCATCATCTTTCAACTTAGCTTTATCTAGGAACGCATTAAAATTCAAAGGAACGGTAGCACAGGCCATTGATCTACAATAACATAGACATGCAAAATAACTATCAGGACTAAGTTCATGATAAATTAAAGTTCAATTAATCATATTACTTAAGAACTCCCACTTAGATAGACATCCCTCTAGTCATCTAAATGATCATGTGATCCAAATCAACTAAACCATGTTCGATCATCATGTGAGATGGAGTAGTTTTGAATGGTGAACATCACTATGTTGATCATATCTACTATATGATTCAGGTTTGACCTTTCGGTCTCAGTGTTCCGAGGCCATATCTGCATATGCTAGGCTCGTCAAGTTTAACCCGAGTATTCTGCGTGTGCAAAAACTGGCTTGCACCCGTTGTATGTGAACGTAGAGCTTATTGCACCTGATCATCATGTGGTGTCTCGGCACGATGAACTATAGCAACGGTGCATACTCAGGGAGAACACTTGTACCTTGAAATTTAGTAAGGGATCATCTTATATTGCTACCGCCGTACTAAGCAAAATAAGATGCATAAAAGATAAACATCACATGCAATCAAAATATGTGACATGATATGGCCATCATCTTCTTATGCTCATGATCTCCATCACCGAAGCATTGTCATGATCTCCATCATCGCTGATGGACACCTTGATCTCCATTGTAGCATCATTGTCGTCTCACCAAATATTGTTACTACAACTATCGCTACCGCTTAGTGATAAAGTAAAACAATTACATGGAGATTGCATTGCATACAATAAAGAGACAACCATATGGCTCCTGCCAGTTGCCGATAACTTTGTTACAAAACATGATCATCTCATACAACAATTTATATCACATCATGCCTTGACCATATCACATCACAGCAAGCCCTGCAAAAACACGTTAGACGTCCTCTACTTTGTTGTTGCAAGTTTTACGTGGCTGCTACAGGCTTCTAGCAAGAACCATTCTTACCTACGCATCAAAACCACAACGATTTTTCATCAAGTGTGATATTTTAACCTTCAACAAGGACCGTCCGTAGTCAAACTCGATTCAACTAAAGTTGGAGGAACAGCCACCCGCCAGCCACCTTTGTGCAAAAGCACGTTAGTAGAACCAGTCTCATGAACGCGGTCATGTAATGTCAGTCCAGGCCGCTTCACCCAACAATACCACTGAATCAAAGTAAGACGTTGGTGGTAAGCAGTATGACTATTATCGCCCACAACTCACTTGTGTTCTACTCGTGCATATAACATCTACGCATAGACCCGGCTCGGATGCCACTGTTGGGGAACGTGGCAATTTCAAAAAAAATCCTACGATCACGCAAGATCTATCTAGGTTATGCATAGCAACAAGAGGGGAGAGTGTGTCCACGTACCCTCGTAGACCGAAAGCGGAAGCGTTTAGTAACGCGGTTGATGTATTCGAACTTCTTTGCGATCCAACCGATCAAGTACCGAACGTACGGCACCTTCGCGTCCCTCGTACTCTTGATCCAGTTGAGGCCGAGGGTGAGTTTCGTCAGCACGACGGTGTGGCGACGGTGATGATGATGCTACCAGCGCAGGGCTTCGCTTAAGCAGTACGATGGTATGATCGAGGTGTGTAACTGTGGAGGGAGGCACCGCACACAGCTAAAAGATCAACTTGTGTGTTCTAGGGTGCCCCCTGCCCCCGTATATAAAGGAGCAAGGGGAGGCCGGACGGCCCTCCTAGGCACTCCCCAACAAGGGGAGTCCACCAAGAGGGAGACAGGGGGAAGGGAGGAGAGGGAGAGGGGGAAGGAAAGGGGGACGCTGCCCCCCTCCTATTCCAATTCGGACTCAAGGGGGACGGGGCGCGTGGCCTTCCCTGGCCATCCATCTCTCTCTCCACTAAGGCCCATGTGGTCCATTAGTTCCGCCGGGGGATTTCGATAACCCTCCGGCACTCCGGTTTTATCCGAAACTTCTCCGGAACACTTCCGGTGTCCAAACATAGTCGTCCAATATATCAATCTTTATGTCTTGACCATTTTGAGACTCCTCGTCATGTCCTTGATCTCATCCGGGACTCCGAACATACTTCGGTCATAAAAAATGCATAACTGATAATACATATCGTCATCGAACGTTAAGCATGCAGACCCTACGGGTTCGAAAACTATGTAGACATGAGCGAGACTCATCTCCGGTCAATAACCAATAGCGGAACCTGGATGCTCATATTGGCTCTCCTACATATTCTATGAAGATCTTTATCGGTCAAATCGCATAACAACATACGTTGTTCCTTTTGTCATCGGTATGTTACTTGCCCGAGATTCGATCGTGGTATCATCATACCTAGTTCAATCTCGTTACTGGAAAGTCTCTTTACTCATTCCGTAATACTCACAATGCTTGCAAGACTTATAGTGATGAGCATTACTGAGTGGGCCCAGAGATACCTATCCGAAATACGGAGTGGCAAATCCTAATCTCGATCTATGCCAACCCAACAAACACCTTTGGAGACACCTATAGAGCACCTTTATAATCACCCATTTACGTTGTGACGTTTGGTAGCACACAAAGTGTTCCTCCAGTATTCGCGAGTTACATAATCTCATAGTCTAAGGAACATGTATAAGTCATGAAGAAAGCAGTAGCAATGAAACTATAACGATCATAATGCTAAGCTAAAGGATGGGTCATGTCCATCGCATCATTCTCCTAATGATGTGATCTCGTTCATCAAATGACAACACATGTCTATGGTCAGGAAAAATAACCATCTTTGATTAACGAGCTAGTCAAGTAGAGGCATACTAGGGACAATATGTTTTGTCTATGTATTCACACATGTACTATGTTTCCAGTTAATACAATTCTAGCATGAATAATAAACATTTATCATGAAATAAGGAACTAAATAATAACTTTATTATTGCCTCTAGGGAATATTTTCTTCAAGATGATCCAAAAAATCCCACACTTCAGTCACCATTTTCTGTTAGACGTAAATCTGGGCACCAAGACAATACACCACGTGTTGTCACTATCCTGCCAAGGCCATGATTAACACCGGAAAATTGCCGCACATCATCTTGGTAGTGCAACATCTTCAACAAAGGATCACTGTCACCCGACGCCACATTTCGCCTCCATGCCTCAACCACACAAATAGGGCACCGGTGAGACATGAAAGCATTGGTCATAGCATGAACCCGCCATCATTCACTCCCACCCTAACCTATGCAGCTCCAAAACGATGCTCTTAAGGGAGGAAACGACACCATCGACGTCGTTGTCCGATTCGAGGCCACCTGAACATAGGTTTTCCCCCGAAGCAGCAGGCAGGTAGGCGAGAACGGCATTAACAACTCCTTCAACAAGGTAACGACGCTAAAAGCATCGCGGTCAGTACCACCAGTGTTGCGTGTGACGACCGAGCGCTGCACCACCATCAAGTGCCGCCGTCTCGTGGACAACCATCGAGTGCGGCCACCTCGGCCCGGCCAGATCTGGTCGTTCCAGATCCAACGGAAGCATGGGTAGCAGACGTTGCCAAACACAACCACAACCATCACCAGCCCCATGAGCGCCATCGCAACCCCGCCATTCCCGCAACACACTAGGAGCGGTTGTCGAGCATGCACCCAACCCCGCCGCCGCCGTCAGCCGCGCACGCTTGTCGACGGCGTCCTTCGGCGCCGGCCGAGAGGGAGAAGAGAGGAGGGGGAGGGAGTTGGAGACATGATCGATTGCCACCAGCCATGTCACCAACGAAGGCGAGGCGGGGGCCTCCGGAGGTTTTGAGGACAGGAGTTGTCTTTGGAAAATGTTTCTCAAATGTGAGCTCTTGTCATAATTTAGAGTCTTATGTGTTGTTGCGATAGTTTACTGCAATTTTCTTTAAATGTACAATGTAATCATTTTTACACCATGCAAAACCTGAACGATCTCAGTGCAACCTTGTCTAAAAATGCACCACTCATAGTTTACTCATCGTCATCGTCATCTTCTTCTTCTTCGACACATTATTTCAGGTTTTTTTTTCTCGAATATGCACGAGTGTGCATACTATATATTCAAGAAGGGAAAAGGGGAGAGAGCCCCTCCACGTTGGCGATTACATCATCCCAACTCCGCCCATACAACACTTACACGCTAAATCCTCGCGACATCCCCCACCTGCAAGCTTGCTAGAAAGCGATCAATATCCAATCTAAGTAGGCCTGCCTCCTTCCACGCTGCGCACTCTACAGCTATCCTATGCATTACATACACAATCGACGGGGCATCCCCCTCAAACACTATGCCATTACGATGCTTCCACAGCTCCCAAAGCACCAGGACGAGCAGCGCCCGCGTGTCCTTCTTCTTAGCCGCGCTATCAGCTGTGTTCACGCACCACTCTGCCAGGCTTGAAGTTGCGGTCGGTGTCCATTGAGGCTTACCCAAGGCCGTGCACACCCGCGCCCATACTTCTCTGGCAAAGACACACCAGAGCATTAGGTGGTTCATGCTCTCCTCCACTTGGTCACAAAACGGACAAGCGTCCTCATGCTCTAGCCCCCGGCTCGCTAATCTGTCTGATGTCCAACATCTGTTCTGCAATGCAAGCCAGGTGAAAAATCTGCACCTCAAGGGAGCCTTGGACTTCCATGTGAACTACGCCGTTGGATCCTTCTCTCGAGCCCAGAATTTAGCCTGGTATGCCGACCTCGTGGAGAAGGAGCCGCTTGGCTCCCACGCCCATCTCACTGAATCCACCGAGTCCTGATGCAGCTGCACTCTCTCCATTCAATCCCATAGCCTGAGGTACTCCTGAAGCATCTGATTCATCACTTCAGGTCCTATGTCCAAAGCCCAGGCTCCGTTCGTCAGGCCTTGACTGACTGTACGGCTGCCTCGAATCCTTTGTCGTATCGTACTATAGAGTGCTGGCGCCAGCTCCTCCACTCTGAATCCATCCACCCATCTGTCCTCCCAAAACAACATGCTCTCACCATTACCCACCGTCGCATGGGTTGCAGCCTAAAAGATTTGCATCGATCTTCGAGGGACTGAGATATCAAGCTCCGCCCACGGTCGTGATGGATCCACTCTTTTCAGCCAGGGCCATCATGCCTGCATGGCCGCGTTCAGCCACTTGAGGTTGGGGATGCCAAGTCCTCCTGCCCACCTTGGTGAGCAGACTTTCTCCCAGGCCACTCTGCACTGTCCACCGGATGCCTGATCTTTGGCGCACCACAAGAACCCGCGGCAAATCTTATTCATGGCCTTTATGACCTTCTGTGGGATGTCCAATGCCATCATCAGATGTATAGGGATTGCGCAGAGCACAGACTGGACACGAGTCATTCTTCCACTCTTCGGCATGTTGACAGCCATCCACCTAGGTAGGCATCGAGCCAGTTGATCCACCATACTCATCAGCTGGGCTGTTGTTTGCTTCCGCAGGGTGAGGGGGAGCCCCAAGTATCTGCTTGGATAAGTACCTTGAGGGCAGCCAAGCACCTGAACCACCCTCTCCATGATTACTGAATTGCACCGAATTGGCAGAGCCGCACTCTTCTGCAGGTTAACTCTGAGACCAGATGCTTCACCAAAGAGACGCAGCAAGGCTGCACAAGTAGTGAGGTCTTGTACCTCCGGCTTGAGGAAAATCATGACATCATCCGCGAACATAGATACTCTCTCGGTTAGACCTCTGGAAGCAAGCGGGGAAATGAGACCACGCCCGAAAGCCACCCCAAACATCCTCTGAAGTGGTTCCATTGTGAGGATGAATAACATTGGAGAGACAGGGTCACCCTGCCTCAGGCCCTGGCAATTGAAGATAGGCTCTCCTGGCACACCATTAACCATGATCCTCGTTGACGATGTTGCAAGTAGTCCACAGATCCAGTCTATCCACTTAGTACTAAAACCCATGCACCTCATCACTTCCACCAAGAACGGCCACTGCACCGAGTCAAATGCCTTTGAGATATCCAGCTTGAGCATGATGGTTGGCTGCTTAAGCGCATGCAATCTCCTTGCTGTACTTTGCACCAACATGAAGTTGTCATGTATGGAACGTCCCCTGAGGAAGGCAGTTTGGTGCTTATCAACCAGCCCTGGCAGCTCCAAGGCTAATCTACCCGCAAGTAGCTTGTCAAAAATCTTGATCACCCCATGGACCAGGCTCACAGGCCTAAAATCTTTGATGTCGATCGCCCCATCTACCTTAGGCAGCAAGGAAACAATTGCCTTATTGATGGCCTGCAACCCGCGCATATCGCCGCGGAAGAAAGAATCAAGCGCGGCCATGATGTCTCCTTTAATAATCTCCCAGCATGAAGCATAAAAGCGGCCTATAAATCCGTCCGGACCGGACGCCTTGTCCATGGGCATCGCCTGAACAACTTTCCGTACCTCCTCCTCAGTGAAGGCAATGTCAAGGCCCGACATGTATAAGCAAGGTAGCTGGAGCGTTTCCAAGTTGATAGATGCCAATCGTTGCTGGGCAATCCCAAAAAGATTCTTGTAATACCCATCTACCATGCTTGCAATCTCATCCTGATTTATGGCCATTGAAACTCCATCAGACAACGAGGTGATCATGTTCCGCCTCTGCCGGTGACACGCCGTTTGGTGAAATAGCCGCGTGTTACCCTCTCCTTCCCGAAGAAAAAGGAACCTAGATCGCTGCCTCGCAATGGTCCGTTCAAGCGAGCAAAGCCCTAACAGTTTCTGTTTCAGAATTCTCCGTAGCTCACGCTCCCGCTCAGTCAAAGCTCGCATGTCCATCGCCTTATCCAGCCGCTGGATCACTTCCAGCGCGATCGCAATTTGAAGCTTAACATTACCGATCCACCGGTCACTCCACCACTTTAAGCTCTTTGCCGTAGCTCTCAACCGCAAATACAAAGTCTTGAAAGGATTATCCTCACGTGGGACAGAGGCCCAAGCTTCCGCTACCGTATCCAAGAATCCATCTGCCTTCATCCAAAAAGCCTCAAATTTGAAGCGTGACCCCATGCACAGGTCCGCGTTGACGTCAAGCAGTAGCGGGCAATGATCTGATATGGCCGATCCCACCGCACTAAGGCAACAGGTCGGGTGAAGTTCCTCCCACGACGCAGTGCAGAACACATGGTCCACCTTCTCAAGTGTCACGTCCGCTCTCTCATTAGACCAAGTGTACCGACGCCCATTCAGATAAACCTCCTTCAGCTCAAGCGCGTTCAGCTTAGATCGAAACTTGCCCATCATTCTACGGTTTATCCTCTCATTACTCTTGTCCTCGGGGTTAACCAGGAGGTTAAAATCGCCCGCAACCATCCACGGTCCAGCATGGAGCTCACGTATTTCATCCAACTCCCACAGGAAAAGCAACTTCTCCTGGTCGAGCTGTGGCCCGTACACACCTGTCAACCACCACTGCGGGCCCTCCACCGGCACAACCAGGGCCGTAAGTGTGTAATCTGTGTAGTGCGGGTTAGACACTCGCACTACCGACTCATCCCATGCTAACAGGATTCCACCACATGTACCGCTCGCCGGCAAGTAAAAGAAGTTCCTGAATTTATAACCGAGGCAATGACGAACTACATCGAGAGTTACAACCTCCATTTTAGTTTCTTGCAGGCATACCACACTCGGATTGGCCGCGGCCACCACCTGGCTACCACATTCCTACGTGCCGGGCTATTAAGACCCCGCACGTTCCACACCAATGTTTTGAAAGGCGTAACATTCATATTGCAGGCCCACCGAACCACCAGCACCGCACCCTAGTGCAAGTCCTCCACGACGGGCTCCCCTTCAAACACCGGCAAGACCGATGGCTGCCAACCGAAAAGGGCAAGGATCGCCATGATGTGGGAGTCTGTCAACGGTCTCTCAAACAGCTGCGCGTAGGCCAGCAATGCCGAGTCGCTGATTGTTTCACCTTCGTTTGCAAGGCAGAGCCTCCTAATCAGCACGTTTTGCTGCTTGGTCGCCTTGGAACCCTGCCCCTTAGCCAAACGCACGCTTCTCCTCGGGTTGGACACTGGCTGTCGCTTCTACCTGGGCGTCCTCTTATCAGCAGCAGCACCATGGCTAGGAATAGCCGACAAAAGTGGTGTCAAATTGCGCCTCAAATCCTTGCACAGGGAGTCCACCCTGCCTTGCATCGCTACAGGGGAACATGGTGAGTGCACCGCACCGCCCGTGCATGGGCTGCATGGGCTGCATGGCACCCCCCCTAGTGGCAGCACAAGTGGCAACTTCTGGTTCCGCTGAGAGACTGACCAGAAAAGTGTCCCCCATGTGCGCCAGTGCCTGCTCAGGCCCACCACCCATAATCGAATCCGCCTCAGTTTCCACCAACTCCTGTACCAGATCCTCCTCGAACCCCACGCCCGGCCGAGACACCGCAGCTGGGGACAGGTCCAGTTCCTCGCCAAGAACGTGGTCGCTGCAAGTGTAGCTCCCACCTAACCTTGGACCCCCATCGTTGCTCACCACTGGCTCCTCGCAGACCGTGCCGCCAAGCGACAGGGACACATCACCAATCTGCACGCGGGCCTCCACGCCCGTCCCCGGGCTTCCCACCAGCCGACAAGCTCTATCCGCGTGCGTTGGCCAATGAATATTCATCGAGGCGGGCGAACCCCTCGAATCCGCTGTGATACCGGTCAAAAAGCCCGCACCACCCGAGGACCGCTGATGCACCGGATTGGGCAGCCCCACCCTGCTCTGCGCAGTCAAAGGCGAGGCTGTCTCCCTGCAAAGGAGGGACGCCTGACCTCAGCCAAGCAGCTGGAAGGCCTAAGCACCACCCGATCCGCCAGCAAACAGCCCCTCTCCGACGCCGGCGGCTGCGCCGACGACCCCACCGACGAACCCGAAGAGCCACCATGCCCACCTGACAGAGCATCGGCACCCCGAGCGCCCAACAAGGTCCCATCTGTCCGGGCACGAACCTCAGTACACCCATCCTCCTCCGACGGCGGCGACGGCCGCGGAGGCGCCGGCGGAGCTGGCACGTCCGCATCAGCCACCGCAACTGGCTCACCAAGGACGGCGATGGAGACTGGATACCACAGCGCAGCCGGCCCCCCTTCCACACGAGCCTCCCTTGGCTCCTCAATGAACAACAAGCGGGAGCCAGGAATCCTAGCCGGATCATCCGTCCGAAGCCACACTCGGAACCCCGACATGTCGAACCGGTTCGCCGTCCTGCTCGCGACCTGATGCACGAACCCCAAGCCCCGCAGCACAACCTCAGCCGTCCGCCTTGTCCATGCGTGCGCAGGAACACCCCGCAGCTCAAGGGGCACTAGGAAGGGCATGGCCGCACCAATGGCCTGACCCTGCCGAAGCCAGGGCCGCAGCGACAAGGAGAACCCCGGAGTAGAGGCCTCCCCGCGCTCCACCATCAACTGCCTCACAAGAGGGTGCTTGCAAATCACCAAGAAGTCCTCCGGGGAGAAAGGGCGAATTGACATGTCTGTCGGGCCAATCCCGAACTCCGCATGCAAAGCCACCGCAGCCGACGCCAAGTCCACCACCGGCCTCTCACCGGTGACTGAGACCACCACCACGCGCCCAAGATCCTCCTCCATGCGGGACAACTCCTTCGAGGCCTCAAGGAAGCACCTTTCCACCAACAGCGACGCCGGCCCCGAACGGGACGGCCCACCAGACTCCACCGGGCGATCGAACGGGACGGAGAACCCCGGCCCACCCACAGCGCCCACTGGCCCCGAGCGCACCACCGCACTCCAAGGCCGGACGAGGCGGACCGCCCCAGGCGGAGGCGGCCCCGGCGGGGGAGGCGGCAGACCAGGCGACGAGCGGCCAGAACCCGCCCCAGGCGGAGGCGGAGGGGGCGGCAACCTGGGCGACGAACGGCCAGAACCCGCGGAAGGCACGACCGGGCGCAAGGGCGGAGGGCGCGCCTCCGCATCCACCAGCGGAACACTCCGCGGCCGAGAACAGTCCCGGGCGATGTGACCGCTCCCATTGCAGCGGACGCACTTGGTGGGATTCCAGCACATGGCCGAGATGTGGCCCTCTTCCCCACAGTTGTAGCAGCACCCGTGGAGGACGGCGGGGATGCTGGTCTTGGGCGGCCGCGAAGTGGGCAGGGCGTCCACTGGCGAACGGCGGCGACGAGTGGCGGGCGGGAAAGGCGGGGAAGCAGGGCAGCGTGGCCGGCGACCCGCGCGCGTGCGCCACGCCGAGGGATCCACCGCAGGCGGCCTGGGAGGACCGGCCGCTCCACCCTGGAGAATAGGCCCGAAAGCCGTGCCCAGCACCTCCGGACCGACGCCAATGGAGCGGAGCGGGAGCCGACCAGGCGCTGGATTGGGAGCCTCAGATCCGGAGGAGGGGGAAGACGACCCCGAGAGAGAGACCCTGGAGGCCATGGCTGGTGGACGCCGGCACCGGAGCGGTGGCCGGCGGTCGCGAGGACGTCGGGGCCGGAGTGGCGGCCGGCGGAGGAGGGAGAGGGGAGAGGGGAGAGGCCTAATCAGGACAGTAGTTGATAAGCAATGAGGAACAGTAGTTGATCTAGCATTATTTCGTTTTATATCCTCGCTAGCTCCGTGAGTCCGTTATATGCATGTATTTGAATATGATATGGATAAATCTCCATCTCCCAAGATACCAGACGAATGGGCATAAAAAAAATACGTCATCCCTCGCGAAAACAAGAAGGCACGTTAACTGTCTTCGCTTGCAACTTCTCCGTTTTCAGTGTGGCTTCTCTTCTTCCTTGGATTGTTTTTCACGCCCTGGCTAGCTCCGTGAGTCCGATGTGTATATACGTGCACATACATTATCCTCGTTGCTGGACATATGAATCTCCATTTCCCAAGATACCAGACAAATGCACATAGATAGAAATAATACCATCTCGATCCTCAAAGTGGTTAAATATACACATACACATACGCATTTCGCCGCATCCGTGCAGTTTGGCGCAACCGAACGCCACCAAACAAACACACAACACTCCACCACCGATCATCAGCACCGGACAAACCACTTACGCGCGCACACAGAAACACACCGCTCATGATTGCCTTATCCTCCACGGACGCACCTCATCAGAACCTCTTTATTCAAAAATTTAAAGACACCGAGCACAAAAAGAAAAAAAGGAAGAAAAAAACAAGCACATCCCGGCCCACATCTGGTCGCCGGGGCGCATCAGAAAGCTCAGAAACGCCGCAATTGCAAATCCCCACCACGGCCGCCGGGGCACGTAGGCGCGAGGGGCTCAATAAACCAGCCTAGTTTATGATGAAATTCCATTTGGGTGGTCTAGTTTATGATATCCGTCCGTCGGAACCGAGCGCACCATAACGTCATGTCCCTCCACGGCGACGCCGCACATGGCGACGCCTCGGCGCCGCCAGCCTGGCCTGACCCCCTCCCCGGGGCCGGGACAAGAGGCGTACGTACGCACAAACTGGCGAGTTCCGCTTCAGCTGAGGAATCCGCCGGGATTCATCGGGAATCAGCCAGCTTGCGATGATAGTGGTCAAACACCGCCACCATCGCCAAGTATAGGCGAAATTTAAACTATTCTGGCTAGCCACACCCATCCAGGTCAATTGTTTTTCAAAGTGCGCTTATTTAGGCCAGTTCGGTCCGTGGAAATTTCTTCCCACCCTGAATTTTTGGTATTTTAGACCATCTGCGCGAGTGTAAGGACAATGAGAACCATCTCGGAGTGGAATTATCAAAAAAGTTCGCCCGCCCGGTGGCGGCGATTGCGGCAAACGAAACGTGGCGCTTGCCACCACAGGTTGTGGCGGCAAGCGCCATACCACACTCGTCATCGCGAGGCAGGTGATATTTTTTTGCCAATTCCACTTAGAGGTGGCTCCTTGTATAATTACACTTGCGGAGGTGGTTTAAAATGCCAAAAATTGGAGTATATATGAGGTATTATAAAGAAAATGTATTAACATCAAAATGATACTAAGTACACTTAGCATCTGCAATCGTAATGTTAAAAATTAGTCGAGACGTTGAATTTACACACAGCTAACATTAAATAACACACATATGACCATCAATGTCAACGACTGTCGTTGATAGCACTGTACTATGAGAAATCTCTCCAAGAGTGATGCCCATAGGAAGAAAATGGAAGAACATGTGAAATTTATCATCGCTAGATCCAACCACAAAGGTTAGTACATGGGTTTCCCTGAAAAGTGGAATTTAGGGCTCCTTTAATTCAAAGGAACTCCATAGGATTTTTGGAGGGTTTGAATCCTTAGAATTTTTTCCTAAAGAATCACATGTACTACATTTCATACGAAATTTACCATCCACTCAAACTTCTTTGTACATTTTCTTTGTTTTTTCCATGGCATCAAACATTTTCTTTATTTTTTTTCCTTTGCCTAGGCAATAGGTTTGGTCTTGTACTCCCTCCAGTCATTTTTACACCGGGTATTAGATTTGTGCCAAGTCAATCTTTGCAAAGTTTGACCAAATTTATATTAAAAAATATCAACATCTACAATACCTATGTATAATATGAACCTACATTTCATAATTAATCTAACAATGTTCATTCGGCATTGTGAATGTTGATTTTTTTTTTCTATACATTTGGTCAAAGTAGAGGTACTTTGACTTCGGACAAAATTTATATGTAGACTAAAAAGGACCGGAGGGGGTATGACTTTGCTATTAGCTTCTTTGCATGTGTGTGCGTTGATGTTGATTGTGTTCTATTTTTTTTCAGGACTGATGTTGAAAAAAGATGAATGCTTGGTCATTGTGTTTGTATTGTTTGATGCTCCACTTTGAGCCGATAAAATCCACCCCTCATACAAAAGTATTTCATATTGCTCCAGGGCATCAACTTCATTTGAGTTAGTAAAATTCATCCTTTATAAATAAGGAATTCATCTTTCTCCAAATCGGGTACCAACTACTAACTGCATACGCCCTCAGTTTGAGTCCGGGTAAAAAAAATTCAACCATAAGAGCAACTCTAGCAAAGTTGCCATAGATATTGTCGGTCGCCATATGGGATATGAAGCGAGCTTCATTCGAATATGGAGGATGTGGTCATTGTGCACAAACACAGAGTCGCTACAACATCCATATATATTCCTTTTTATCTTCTTATGTTTTTCATTACATCAACTAAAAAATCCGCATACATACTTTCAGGGATTAAAACGCTAATTTTTTAGATAAGATTACATCACAAGTGGTTACATCGGAGTAGAAAACTCGATTAGCGACAAAATTATTACTAAACTGGTGACTATATGCCTTGGGAAACACTAGTTGCTCCTCACCACGATGACGGTGTATGCAGTGCACGGGACACATGCATATGTAACGAGACGAGTCGTCCTCCATGCACAGCGGTGGGACGGTCTGGCAACCTCGTCCTCATCCCGTCCCTGTCTGTCATCGTCGAGGTCAGAGATGGCTTTTTCAACAAGGGAAGATCAAATAGGACACGATTCGACTAGGTGAATGTCACCATGTTCACGTCGAATGTGCGCCATCTGATGCACTCCTTCTTCGCCCCCAAGTCCGCATATTTATCCTCGTAATGGAGTCAGATGGTGTAGTTGCTCTCCGTCGCAACGCCTTCCCGACGTCGATATGCTTGAAGATTTGATTGAGATGGACGACCGAGGCGTGGCCTGCATAGCGCGCATCCCATGCCCCCTTAATAGAGAAGCAACAGGGAGCACATGAGGCCCTATATGAGCTGCGTGGACAAGACCTCGCCTTTCCATACGGGATCTGCATGCACCCGTGCTGGATACCCTAAATAATGGAATGTCTTGTGATATTCCAATCTAGGAACTCATCGAGGGGGAAATACCCTTTGGCTCCCGCATATATATACACCCTACATGGTTTTTTAAAAAATAATTAAACAAAAAGTAAAAATAGTTCAAAAGTATTTTTTGATTAAACTTGACTTACTTGCGCACTAGTATATAAATCTTCACAAAAAAAAATGTTGACTTCACAGCTAAAAGACAAAAATTATTTGCTATTATAAGTCACTATTCACGCTATTTTGACTGAAAATTTGTCTTTTTTAAAAGAAGTCAAAGAGGAATTTTCTTTATGTGGAACTTTTTCACTAGTACAATGAAAGGTCAAGTTTATTTCAAAACATTTTCAGAATTTTTTGACTTCTTATTGAATTGCTATTTTTTTTATATAGGGTACATACCCAGGAACCAAACGGCCCCTTCCCTCATCGAGGGCAGGATCCGTCCGCACACCTCTAGCACATATAGGTCTCCTCCTCAGCGATGTGGGTGGCCTCCTTCTCCACTTGCTCCTCATCCAACATCCCTCCTCGTCCTTCGAGACGGCACCCAGTCCAACAGTGGGGGAAGCGCATGGCGATAGAGAGGGAGAAAGCCCTAGCAGCTGTGTTGCAAGTGAAGGTCGTAAACAACTCCGTCCGTCCCATAATATAAGAACATTTTTGACATTAGTGTAGTGTAAAAAACGTGTTTATATTATGGGACGGAGGGAATATTCAAGAGAGGGGGAAGTCGCTACAGGCAGCTTTGTTGGAAGTGAAGGTTGTAAGCTATTCAACCATGGCAACGGTCTTTTTATAGCCGCAGGCGGAGGACGCCGAAACAATATAGCAGGTTACAGAGAGTAGGCACATGATAGCTGCCATTGATTGGCATGCTTGCTGATGCCATGTCTGTCCGTGTGCACCATTGGAGAGATCACCGCTCGAAAGGCTGGAACGAAGGTAGACTTCCCTTCCCTTCCAAGTGAGCGGCTGGTGGGTATGGAGCGCCCTCCAAACAACGCCCCAAGCCTTGCAAGATTATATCGACTCGAGGCCATATGACGAGAGTGAGTATTTAACATTTTTTAGGCCAAAATAGTCGATATGCCCGTCATTATGGCTACGAGGCCAATAAGGCGGCTCTGCTATAGTTGCTCTAACACTCCTTGTTTCTCTCCTAATTTTAGGTCTACTCAGTGTCATTCAAAAGCTATGCAATGCAAGACTAACTGGGACTTGTTTGCTTGTTAGGAGGGCTACACACAACGAATAAGAGTATGTTCATGCATGTACAGAAGGGTCACAGCCTTTACAAGTTTAACAGCACGGACCATGCATTCTTCAGCGTCACATCTGACCAAGAAACCGATAGCTACTTTAGTATCATCATCCCTAACTAGGGCTACGGCAGTACACGGAAGCACGGATCATAGAACGGGAGATCGATTTGATCATCATTAGCAGGTATACTTGAGCTAGCTAATTAAGTAGTCTTCAATGGGGGATCGGACGGCGAGCCTGCTCATTTCAGATGCTCACCGCCATCTGGTTCATGGAGCTGGCCTCCTGGCGAGATCGCCGGACACCGTGCGGAGACTTCTCTTTGCAACCACCGTCTTCTCCGCCCGCCTTCACGTCGGACGCCCCACCTTTCTCTGGACTGGCATTCTTGTGCTTGGCTAGATCCTGTTGAGCTCTTACCTTCACGCCGCGTATCAGCTGGTGGTACACAGAAAGGCTGAGATTAGCTGATGTATAGACAATTCATTCAAATGCACAACAAGAACACAGATAGTTCTGCTAGTACGTACTTAATTAGATATCCAAACTCCAAAGACAAACAGTCCTATATACTCCATCCCTCACAGAATACAAGACATAGACATCTGACTTTTCAGTCTCCAACACTTGATTTTGACCTCATAATATGCATAAAGAATAGGGAGATATGCATGATATAAAACTATTTTGCAAGATGAATACGATGTTATTGCTATTAATATATGCACAATATCCATGCATATACTTACGCACATACAAGAGGCCAAAGTTTTAAAACGTTGACCTCATAGTACATAATAATCCGTATTATATTTTTGGACGGGATAGTATATATTGTGATAATTATATGCCAACGCTCCCAAAATGGCAGCAACTGATCAGTTCGCAACATGCATATGGATGTAAACCGATCATTTCATGGAAATGAATTAACGGGAAGGGTATGATCATTACATATTTGCCTGACTTGACATCAGAGTAAAGCACGATGAAATCACCCTCCTGCAGCTCATTGGACCGAACAAAGTCACCTACAAGGTCAAGCAGAAGAAACGTTTTGTGAACACAAGGGAAGCTAGCAACATATTTGGTTTCAAAATTGTATCAGGCAAGTTTGCTTCTCTTCTCTCACCAGTGTTCTCTAGAAGATACATTCTGCTCTTGTTGTTGGGCCAAAATCTGCATGCATGAAAAATCAAGAGCCATCATTGTACCAGCAATTTGTTATCATGCATGCAGAATACAAACTAGCTAGTTCTTTTTTTCTCATTTTGACAGCTCTAGCTAATTACTCCCTCTGTAAACTAATATAAGAGCATTTAGATCACTAAAATAGTAATCTAAACGCTCTTATATTAGTTTACGGAGGGAGTAACTAGCAACATATGATACACTTCGGAAGAAGAAGAAGAAGACGGAAAAATAGGAAGTATGGTATCAGAAACACCACTTCATTATGATAATATACTGTCTAGAGAGACGATGCGAAAACAAAATTTCTGCATGCCCGCCCGTTCACGTATATATAGAGAGAGCGCACTACGAATGCATGCTACTATTTGGCTCCCGGATTCCCATCATATGTATTCATATGACCCACTTGCCCAATTGGGAAAGGAGCATGCGTGTCCCACAGTGATGCAGAGTGATCATGTCATTTACTAGATGTGGCCTACAGATAATTAAAAAAAGATAAAAGTGGACTAATGAAAGCATGCATGTTTAATATTATTATTAAATTTATCCCAAAATCGATCGACGGGAGTACTACTTACCGGTACCGCATGCTCCAGACCTGAGATGTGCCGATGTCCTCAATGGGGATCGAGATGCCGTCCCCCGTCTTGAGCTCCGGCAGGTGAGTCTCCGCTTCCTTCTGAAACCATCCATGGAAGAAGAGACACTTTTTAGTCGCAACCGATCGATCAGCAGAAAGACAGGAAGATCCATGGATAGATACACTTGCAATCCGAGAAATCAAGAAGAAATCAACACAAAGATTACAGAAAAGAAAGGAAGATCCATTCATAGCTAGGTCATACAGGCGCAATCCAAAGATAGATCTTGTCTAATCAAAGAGGAATCAAGGAGAAACTAAAATTTGCAAGTGGATGCATGCATATATAGCTGAAAATTGCAAGTGGTGCATGGGTCGGGCGGATGGAGGAAGAAGACCGCGATAGGGAGGTGACTGCCTCACTTTGGGGAGCACGATGCGGCCGAGGGTTCCGACGTCGCTCTGCTTGAGCACCTTCTGCAGCAGGAACCGCAGGTTCTTGTCTCCTGCCGCCGGCGCCGCCGCCGGCGTCCTCGCACCCTGCGCGCATGCACGGAACCTCGTTGAGAAACGCAATTCACCGTGCAGGTAAAACAGACACGCACGCGCGCATGCATATCCTATCGCTGGACAGCGATGTGCGTCCATTACGAAGCACGCACACTTTATTTGGGGAGCAATGGCTTGTGATTCTATGCGGGATGGCGATCGATGGATGGATGGCAAGAGGTGTTCGTGCATGCATGCACCTGCTGCCGCTGCTTATTGGAAGCCGACGCCTGCCCCGGGCGATGCGGCGTGGCGGCGCCGCCGGAGGGCGGCCTCGCTGCTGCGTCCGGCGAGGGTTTTTGCTGCTTCTGCCTTGAGGAATTGGACTTCGTCGACAGCGGATTCGGGACCTGGACCATGAGCTGGCCCTGGACGGCCTGTTGCGTCCAGAGGCCTCCCCAGCCGGACGACGGCGGCGTGACCGGCGCCGAGTGCGCCGCGCGGGGGGATTGCTCTTGAGGGAAGCCGCCGGTTTGGATCTGGCTCAGATTCAGCTGCTGGCTCCGCTGCTGCTGCAGGCACGACAAGCGCCGCTGCCTCGCCATCCGCTTCTTCCGGGCCTCCCTGGTCGCCGCCGGCTCCATCCGCTGCGGGAACTGCCCGGCGAATCCGGGGGCCGCGAACGGCTGCGGCACGGCCCCCGGCGGCGGCATCGGGTATGTTTGAGTGCCTGCGGATGTGGCTCCAGCTGGGACGAACGCCGCGTACTGCAGGGGCCAGGCCCCGGCGTGCATGTCGGGCGCCGCCGGCGGGGAGAACGGCTGGCTGCTCACGGCCACGCTGCTAGTGCTGCAGCCCTGCTGGAATGGGTAGATCGCCTCGCCGCCGTAGGATCCAGTTGGCGAGAAGGCCTGGTAGGGCATCCATGATGTGGCAGCGGCGGCACCCGTCTCCGCGGGGAATTCGTAGCCGGGGTTTGCGCCGGGGCTAGGGAGCTGGCCTCCTGCCGGCGGCGCCTCCTGATCCATGGCGCCGACGCGGGGGCGCTTCTTCTGCAGGTGGTGGTTCTGCACCCAGGTGAGGATGAGCTTGAGCAGCTGCATGGTGCCCTGGCGCCCCCCACCGAGGCGCGCGGCCGCGGCCTCGATGGTGGATCGACGGAGGCGGATGCTGCGGAGGTCCTCGGCCGAGATGCAGTCGCGGTTGTTCTTGAGCCACTCCATGAAGAACAGCGGCAGGTCGTCCGCCGCGCTCCCCGTGCCGCCGCCACACATGAAGGCATCCTCTCCTCCACCAGCGGCCGCATGCGACGCCGTTCTCCCGGCCGTGCCGTGGCCCGCCGGAGGCTGCTGGAGCTGCTGCTCGGAGATGACATCCTCCAGCATCATCCCGACGTCGGGGAAGAGCGGCTCGTCGTCCCAGGGGACGTCGTCGTTGATGGACGCGAAGTCGAGCAGGTGGTCGATGTCGGAGAGGTCGTCCATCCCGTCCCCGGCCGCTGCAGGCTCGGACGGCTCGCCGCGCGCCCCCTCGGCCCCGCGCCCGCCCGCTCCCGCTGGGGCAGCGAAGGCGCTGGAGGAGTTGGAAGACGAGGAGGAGGAGAAGGTGGAGCTCGACGGCGAGGAGAGGCAAGGGAAGTCCGGGAGGGCCGGGAAGGTATCCTGCGCGAACATGAAGTCGTCCTCTCCCTGCCGGATCTCCACCGCGGGGCCCTTCCCGCGGTGCGGCCCGCCGCGCCTCGGCGCGTCCCCCTGCGAGTGCCGCGGCGGCGACGAGCCGGCGGAGGCGTCCATGCAAAGGGAGGCAGCGAGAGCGAGAGGGCGAGGGCGAGAGGGAGATGTGATGTGTGTGTGCGGCCAAAGCGTTTGTCCCGCTGTGTGTAGGTGCGAGGTGGGGGTAGGGGGTGGGTGCAGTTACTCTGAAGATGAACAGGGCAAGCAGGAGGTGGAAGGGAGAGAGTGCGGCTGCGCGCCCCACGTGGCGCCCGCGGAGGGCTGTGGGAAGCGCTCCACCGCCCACGCCAGCCTCTCCCGGGCATCTGCCCTTTCCATCCCCCGCTCCCTCTCGGCCCCTCCCCCTGCCCGTGGGTCCCACCACAACCCCGGACCCAGCTTCAGTGAAAGGGCTTCGACCACCGCTAGTGGGGTGACGCCCTGCATGGTCCTGCTCGATGACAGCCGGGCCGCGTGACGCGAGCCCACATGTCAGTTACGACCTCTCTACCTGGGTGGGAGACTTTTGTTTCGGCGCGTGATAATGTTGACCGCTTCGTGGCCCGTGGGGGCCATCAGCCATGCGTCCGTGGACGGGGCCTGGGTGCGCGTAGCATTTCCGCTTCGTAGGATGTCTGTGTCGCGGGAGCGCCGACTGGGCGCTGCGCGCTGGGTCCCTTTCGCGCCGTCCGATGGAGCCACCCTCCAGATCCGACGGACGCGCGCTTCCCAAGCGACATCAGGCCTGTCTCGGAACTAGGGGTGGCGCGGCCCCGCGCACGCGCCGAAGCCTACACGGACGGGCGCACCTGACGTGGACGAGGGACACATGTGGTTGCGATGACGTGGCGCCGAATGATTGGTCGTGGAGGTGGCGTGCATGGAGCCATGGGCCCATGCCGCGGCCAGCTCACCGGCAGCCGGGAGATACATGTACCTGGTGTGGGCGTTGCGTGTGGATGGAGCGTTTGCCTTGTCCTACTCGTAGGAGGTTGTTGCGGCCATAGTCAACACTATTTCGTGGCTTTTCTTAACTCTTTCTGGAAATGTTTGAGCAATGCAATTGTTATACGTATATCTGTTTCCATCACATGAATGACACCATGACGAAGTACTACTGAAACTGATAGAGTATTGCGTCGCTGCAGCTTTGGCGCTTTGCGCTAGCTGTTTCACTTCTTCTTTTCTCTTTCAGTTTGAGACGGTCGCCTTGTATTATATGCGTTTTCAACGAGAGTAGGCAGACGGAGTATGCAACGAGGATGGTGAGATATATGGCGTGGCTATGTGAAATATTTTGTAGGTAGGCAATCGGGTGTATCACATTTTACGTTGGCATTGAATTAATTGCGCCCGGATGTTTTAGCTACTCCCTTCGTCCGGAAATACTTATCGAAGGAATGGTTGTATTTGTATTTTAGTTCTAGATATATCCGTTTTATGCATTCCTTCGACAAGTATTTCCAGACAAAGAAAGTACATGATATGGATCTTATTATCGGCCTTTGCGTGTGTGTTTTGAAATGTGGCAGGTGACCGCATTGAAGAAGAAGATTGTATGCGTATGTATGGTAGAGATTTAAGATATGTAACTGATGTATTGAACTAGGAGCGACAAATATCCTCAAGAAATTTTGGTATATCGTGATGTGACCCCTCAGCCATTACAACATTTAAGATCTCCCGTGTTGAATTGTTAGGTTGCTCATTTCTCTCCAAGTAGATGATCATGGGTAACACATATCTTATACCCCCATCCGTTCACTTTTATAAGTCATTTCAGACAAGTGAAATTGAGCTGTTTTGCACAATGTCTGAAACATCTACAAAGCCTTATAAAAATGAACAGAGGGAGTATTGTATTTACGTCTTTTTGAAAACAAAAACATATTTATGTCCTACCCATGGCTTATGGTTCTAAAGAGAAGGAACAATGATGTGCATTTCTATCTTGATTGTCCGTTACATAATGTACCGTAGACACATTCATTGGCAGTAAGTATGCAGCGTAAGTCCTTACCTCTACTGACTTTACGGATGATAGCACGGAAACGGTCATTGACAAAAAATCTACAAGGAAATATTACACATACCTTATATCATATTTTACATACCATATATCATATTTATGTCACATCCATGGTTTATGGTTCTAAAAAGGAGGAAGAATGATGTGTATCTCTATCTTGATTGTCCGTTACATGATGCAATATAGAACACATTCATTAGCAGTAATTGTGCAGTGTAAGCCCTTATTTCTCTACTGACTTTGCGGATGATAGCACAGAAACGGTCATTTACAAGAACTGCATAGATATATTGTGAGACTTTACGGATGATAGCACGGAAATGTCATTGTCAAAAACTGCATGTATATATTACAAAAGCATATATCTTTTGGCAATTGATCGATTTGATATCTAACTCGTGAGTGCTAATAGTCCCCGTGAAGTTTTCCCTGTTGTGCAATATGTTGATGTCATGTGTTATATCACACTCGTGTTTCAAATTGATAAATAGTATTCGCTTTTTCTCATTGACTATGAATCAACCATGTCAATGAGATTTTGCAACACTATATGA
>NC_041385.1:714002164-714007253 GCF_002162155.2 Triticum dicoccoides
TTATATATTTCAATGAAAAATGAAAATACAAATGATTTATTGTGTTTAATAAATCATAAGAAAAATGTTGATGTAACACTTGACAAACAAATGGAAGCAAAGTATTTTTTAGTAACAATCGCATGACATTGTTAATGATACATGCTAGAGCTTGTAATTTCTTTATCTCCCGACAACTTATTGTTAGGAAGACAAGTTATACAACCGAGCCACTATTTCACATTTATTAGCGAAAGTTTTTTTCCTTTTTTAACATAGGTTTATTCATGAAAGCTAAACCCATTGATAGTGCATCTGTTGCCACCTGGTGGGTTTTAATGATATACTGGACCATAAAAGCGCGCGTTGCCGCGCCCGCCATCTTAAATACATCTTAACAAAACAATAGGGCATCTGATCAAAGGAATTATAGAAATATATCTGAAAATGGCTATTTTTACCACTTGAAACAATCAAACTTGGTTCTATCTTCAGCCAGAATATTTTTATGTTCATAAACTCCAGGGATCACATTTATGACAATAGAGTGCCGGTACCCAAGTACTCCTAGAAAAGAGAAACAACACTCTTGTTTATCCATAGCGAGCAGACATTCTGCAATCAACAACCACAAAATTATAAGCAATGTGTTAAACAACAACTCCTAAAAATGTACGATTGAAGAAATGACTGTAAAGATGACATTGGACACATATAATGATTTAAGAAAATGAAGAAAGAATGGAATTAATAACATGGATGCCATAGTTTGTAAATATGGCTTGTACAGTGAAACATTAACTCATATTTAATATAATTGCAGTGGGAGCCTTTCCCACTGTTTCAGGTTCAAAAGAAACATGGATGCCATACTCAAATTTTTGTATCCTTTTTCTATTAACTCGTGATAAATAGAAAGGTGATCTTTGGCACTGGAAGTCACAAATTCATCTCACAATGATTTGACAAAGCTCCACCAACCATAAAGAGATCACATTGTGTAACAGGATTCCTAAATTTGAGGGATTAATTCGGGAGAAAGTAAGGGTTTCTCACATAATAATCGATGCAAATTGACATAATATTATTGGTCTCCCAAATAATACCATCTTCAAACAATTTACGTGTGTTCCATTTGCCAAAGGTCTGACTTCTGACTCTTTTCACAATAAAAATAGCTTCCCGGCCCGAAGCTCAAAGCCTCAGGCTTTAGGAGAAAAAATAAAGATAAATCATGTTCTATGGTCAACGAAAAAAAACAATGTGCATCCATAATCCTGTAACTTCAGCACAAATCTTTTAGAAAACAATCTATCTTGTTAGACAATCATGAACCCAATGGAATACGGGTTCTGTTGTGTTGGCGTTCAATGCATTTCATGCTTCCTGCAAAGAGGGGAAGGGTCGCCAGTAGAGAATTTAGACACCAAACCTCATACATATGAGAATGTAAAAAGTCTTTGCTATTGAAAAGTAATCGAAGATATAGACTGCTTCCTGTGCAAAGAGGGGCAGAATCGATAGTAGAGAATTTAGACACCAAACATCATACATATGATATGAGAATGTAAAAATTTATTGCTATTGAAAAGTAATCGAAGATATACACTGAGAGATAGTACTAAACTACTAATTCTTCAGACTAACTTGAGCTGATGAAAGAATAACCATGCTGACGAAAGTACTTGCAGGTAATGAGACATGAGGTCATAATATAGAAAACACAATCTATTTAAATGAGGTGTATTGTTACCATATTAGCAGATCTTCTCCTTTCGTTAATCATGATTCGCATCCCAGGTTCCAAAATTTCTTCATCACTTTAACTACAGATCAGAGCCTCCTTGGAAACTGAATCAAGGTAAACTATTCTTCTATATCAACAATGGTTTGATAAAATAAGTGGCGCAATTAAGCACAGGAAAATCTTTACTGGAGTACTGGTCGTTGCTGGCTTGCTGCGCCTTTGTGTGATCAATGTCATACATTTTACTCTCTTAGGAAGCGATTTCAACCAACAATTATTTTGCAACCTAAAGATATTGAGTTTCAGTTAGCTTTCTTATTAGACAGTAAAGCGGCAAAACAAGCTAATAAACAATTTAACACACATAACAGCCTAGCTGATTAAGTTTTACCTCTCCATGTGTCTTTCAATGATCGGTTCCAGAGGTATTCACAAAAGAGAGATAGAGGCGTACCTTAGTTAGCCATTGGACCTTCATCACGACAATTACATGACAGTTCTAGCTTTAGTCATGAAATGGGGAGGGACGCGTGGTAAAACTGCAAGGGCATATGGATGTCGATGCAGGAGGAGTACAGACGGTAATGGCCGCCGACAGCATGGGCGGCCGCCACAGCCGCCATCGAGGACGCTGAACGACACAAATTAAAAAACAGCAAAGAAGGGGCCTGCAGAGGAAGAGTACATCACAAGTAGAGGGCACCGATGCGGAGGTATCGTGCAACAGAAGCTCATCGACAGGACGGAGGACGGCAGCGACGCATCGCCGATGAAGGACGCCGATGAATGAACGTTGGCGTCGCGGATGAAGGGACAAAAAATGAGCAGTTGAGGGATAGCGCTGGCAAGTGGCAATACACTGGATGACCTGGCACGTGCGAGGGGAAGGGTGGCCAATCTTCGTCGCCGGTAGGAGGGAGGACGGCGGCGGCGCATAGCGGACGAAGGGACGGGGACGCATCACGGACCGAGGAATAGGAAACGAGCAGTTCGGATGGGGGTGTCGGGGGAAATAGAGCTGCAAAAGACCCGCGTGCTTCTACTGAACTTGGGCCTTTGCAGCCCAATTAAGGACAGAAACGGACGCTCACTCAGCGGAGCAGCGGCCCGTGAAACGGCATCTGCAGCGTGTCGATGATTTGGGCACGCCCGAGCAGATCTAGACCGTATGTTAGTGGGATCTGACGGTTGAGAGTCTCAAAACGTTGTGGTGGCTCGTAGCTAGCTGAGTTTTACTGTTTTTCAATGACAACTTGATTAAAGGTACTAACATTGGTTCAAGTATATTTGAAAACAATTCCCTAAAAGATGCAAATAGGAAGATGGTTCTTGACCCCCACTTCTTCAAGATCAAGTATCGGAAAGCTTATGGATGAGTTCTATAGCTTTTTGTGATCCAAGATCAAACTGCGTCCATATGTATGACGATACTATCAAAAAAGGGTGTCAAGGATGTGTGGCCTTGATATTTCTTGTTGAGTGCTTAAGTATCAAACTCCAAAAATCATTCTAACACCTCAATCATTTCCCTACTATCTCTCTTTACATTGTTTGAAGCCACCAATACACATCCATTTGGAGCCTCATATTCCATTCAGAGATACAAACATTTGAAACCTCCACCGCAACTCCATTTGGAGCCACCGAAATACTGGTCGGAGTCTCCGAGCACACCACAATCAAAAATTTTGAACGATGTGTAGAGGTGTGTGTACTTGTGCCAATGCTGATAGGAGCCTCCAAATGAAACCTAGTCCGAACCTGTGAGCTATATGAAAGTTGCCTCTTTGCATTTCTGTCGGAGCTTCGGGGTTGTGCAAAAAATTAGCAGACATCTTTTTAGGTCCATACTTATTCAACCAATTCACTCAAGAGCCCCATTTCAAACATTCTCTCATGAAAGAGAACCTTTTTAAGTCTTGTGTTGTTTGCAAAGAGTATTCTACATCAACATCCATGCCAAACCTTTGAACTTTCAATTGCTTTCAAGCTGGTCTTTCAAGCATCCAACCTCTCAAATCCGAAGCTTCATCTTGTGAGATTTTGAGTGTATAGAAGTTTATATTTTGAAGCACAAGCAAGAGATTCATCACCAAACAACCTCCTTATCTTGTCACCTCTTGAGGGTGTGCGCCTCCTAGATCGGCTTGGTGTGCTTGTGGGCTTCAAATGCAAACAAACTAAGAAGTTTGTGATGTATTGGAGATCGTCTACTTTGTGAAGATCTACCGAGCGAGGCTTGACCTTGGTGTTGGGAAACATAGTAGAAAACAAAAAGATTCGCCCTACAATCAACCAACAACACTATGAAGATGCCATAACATTTTGGATCTGATCGTTACCGACTCCAAGTTGCAGCGGAAGAAGATGATTTGGTGTCGTACTTGAAGTCTCTCGAACCGTAGATGAACGATCCCTCGAACCGCCCACAAATAGTCCCTCGAACGGAAGACCGAAAGCACAACCTCTCCACAGACTGCAAGCGTAAAGTCTTCACGATCCGACAATGTTTCGCCATCCAGAGCTAAACGTCACCAGAGAATTAGAGGAAGGATATTAGAATCACACTGGGCTTCTAGTTATGAGGATCTAGATCCAGCTCTAATTGGTCAACTAGAACTAGAACTAGACAACTAGAGGAGGCTCCAAAAACTTGTGTATCAAAAGTTCCCAAAACCTCTAGTATATATAGGTTGGGGGAGAGGAGGAGTGCCACAAGGGGGGAGGATCCCCCATTGCACCGGCCATGAGGAGGGGGAGTCCCCCTCCAATTCAGCCTCCCCCTTCCTTCCCAAGTGGGAAGGGGGCGCCACGTCCTATTGGGCCCAAGTGGCCAACCACTACAAAAAAAGACACATCAGTGACATTTTAGGCCGAACGATTTTTTTTCCTGTCATACATATGACACTTCTATGACGATAATTGTGACAAAACCCGGTATCATCATAGATGTGGTGGGCTCCTACTTCTATGACAAAAAATCATGACAGAAAATGGGCTTTTCGTCCTGAGCAGGCCGGAGACGCAGCTGCATGACATTCTTTGGGCCGTCCATGACGAAAAAAACCATGGTAGAAGCGAGGGCGAGGAAAATTTCGGGGAGTTGCCGGTTATGGTGGGAGGTCGGGGGCCGAGCGATGCGCATTTCTCTCGTACACGTACGCGCGTGTGTGCGGGGCGTTGGCTCTAACTGAACCCGAGCGAGGTATTGGGCTCTAAGTGAACCCGAGAGATTGCACTGCAGGCTACGCGTTATTGAACCCGAGCGATCGATCGATGGCTGTTAACTGAACCCGATCGAGCGATTCCTTCGCTACTGCTGCTAACTGAAGCCGATCGATGCTGCCTCTAGGATGAACAGTG
>NC_041385.1:714007474-714016612 GCF_002162155.2 Triticum dicoccoides
GATGAACAATAGATGGTGGAGGGGTGCCCGTGGAGGGGTGGTTGAACAGGATCCCGTGGTGTGGAGGGCTGGATGAACAGTAGACAGTGGAGGGCTGGATGAATAGTAGACGATGGAGGGGTGGTTGAACAGTAGCCGGTGGAGTAGCGCGCGGTGGAGGCTGGATGAACAGGAGCCCGTGGAGGTTGGAGGAGGTCGACGGTGGAGATGAACAGTATCCCGTGGAGTCCCATTTTGCGGTACGCCACACCCCTCCCGATGAACAGGACCCCCGTTTCGACCGTAGCGCTCCAACACAAGTCCGTTTCGTCCGTTTTGCGGTAAGACACACCCCTCCCGATCAACAGGACCCCCGTTTCGACCGTAGGAGGTCCGTTTTCTCCGTTTTGCGGTACACCACACCCCTCCCGATGAACAAGACCCCGTTTCAAACGTGGCCGGTCGAACACAAGGCCGTTTCCTCCGTTCTGTGGTACGCCAGGCCTCGTTTCCATCGCCTGTTCCGTCCAAGCCCTCCCGATGAACACGACCACGCATTCCGTTCCGACCCAGCCGGTTGGCTCCCACGCATTCCATTGCCTCCCGATGAACACGAGCATTCCATTGCCTCCCCATGAACACGACGCATTCGCCGTTGCCTCCCCATGAACACGACAACAACGTTGTTTCTCCGTTCCGACCCAGCCATGTACACGAGCCCTCGCCGTACGTATGCGCGAGTAGGCGTTCGAGACCCCGCCCGTATGTACACATATGTGGCCGTATTTTCTTTCTTGCACCTTGGCCGTTGTACGTACGTGTACATGCTACGTGCGCGCCTCTACATCCACCAGTATATATGTATGTACACGTTCGCGACCAGAATGACAACGCTACGTATGCTTCGACCAGGTGGGTCCCGACTGTCAGGCACTTCCTTGCGTGCGAAGATGTAGCTAGTGGGTCCCAGCAGTCAGGGGGGCAAATCGTTTTTTTTTGCCCGGACGCACTTCCTTGCGTGCGAAGATGAAGCTGGTGGGTCCCAGGAGTCAGGGGGCGAATCATCTTTTTTGCCCGGACGCACTTCCTTGCATGCGAAGGTGTATCTGGTGGGTCCCAGCAGTTAGGGGGGCGAATCGTTTTTTTTTTGCCTGAACGCACTTCCTTGCGTGCGAAGATGAAGCTGGTGGGTCCCAGCTGTCAGGGGGAATCATTTTTTCCGCAAAATACAGTGACCCGTCCGGTGGGTCCCAGCTGTCAGATGGAGGAATCATTATTTTCCGCGTAATAAGGAGGCACTTCCTTGCTGCGGCCATGGACCCAGGTGTCAGCCTCTCCACGTATAGTCGACGTCCGATGGAAGTCGTTCCTTGACCGTGTTAACCAGGCTGCGTCGAGAGCACCACGGCGGGGGACGACGGCGAGGCCTAGGAAGGGGACGATGCGTAGCCAGGGAAGACGCGGTAGTGGAAGCCCGGGCGGAGAGGAGTACGAGGGTTCACTGGTTCGGCAGCGGTGTGAGGTTGCCGTCGCCGTAGGGCCTGGCTAGCGGTGGGAATAGCAGGGGGCGGTGAGGCCTCCGTGGCAGCACAGCCGACCACGAGAGGCAGGAGCATGCGGCACGACCGGCGCTGCTTTGGGCGGCTGGAGCAAGAAGACCAGAGGTTGAAGAAGCACTACAGCCGTTGGATGGACATCGTACGGTCACTGGAGCTAGAATCGTTCATATTGAGTAAGTTGACAAAGCCCTCCGTCCCCGTCAACTTAGTTGGCCCACAAGTCATCCTCCCACTATGGTGGGTCCCAGCTAGCAGGGGGTATTCATTTTTTTTGTGCGTAATAAGGAGGCACTTCCTTGCCTGTGAAGATATAGCTGGTGGGTCCGACATGTCAGCGGGGGAATGTTTTTTTCGCAAAATACAGAGGCCCTTCCGGTGGGTCCTAGCTGTCAGGTGGAGGAATCATTATTTTGCACGTATAGTCCATGGCCGATGGATGTCGTTCGTTGACCATGTTGACCAGGCCGCGCCGAGAGCACCATGGCGGTGGACGACAGCGAGGCCTAGGAAGGGATCGACACAGAGCCGGGGAAGACTCAACAATGGTTGCCCACGCGGTGGGGAGTACGAGGGTTTACTAGTCCGGCTGCCGTCGCCGGAAAATAACAGGAGGTGTGGGTGAGTAGAGGAATGGCCTGGCCAGCAATGAAGTAGGGTGGGGTGGTGCGGCCTGTGCGGCAGCACAGCCGGCCACGGGAGGCGGGAGCAGGCAGTCCCACCGGAGCTGGTTTGGGCGGCTGGAGCAAGAAGATCAGATATTGAAGAAGCAACACAGCCGTTGGATTAACATCCAATGGTCACTGCTGCTAGAATCGTTTGTGGACTAAGTTGACAAAGCCAAAGTACACGTCAACCTAGTAGACCCACAAGTCAGCCTCCAAATCTGTCCCAAACAGCATATAGCCCGAAATTTCTAGCCAGATTCAAATTAATTTTAAATCTAAATATACCTTAATTTAAATTCAATGAAAGTTTACTCGCACAAAAACAATGAAATTTAAAATATCAAAATCCGAAAGAAAACAATATTTGGAACTAATTGCCTGTTTTCTGTATTTTTTCCATTTTACAGCCCATTTATTATTACTTATAGCCCATTTCTTATTACTTATAGCCCATTTTCTGGGCAAAATGCATCCCTCCTCGTCTTGAAAGATTTCCGGCCCAGCAGGGCGTCGAAAAGCAAGTAGGCCTATGTTGGTTATTATGCAAAAAACAAAATAGCTGGCTAGCCATTTTTCAGAAAGGAAAAAAACAAACTGGGCTGGTCATGTGCTAAACATATGAAATAAAAGCCCGGGAGACGGGCCATGGGTCCCGCACAATGTAGTTGATACCCTTCTCCGTCCCGAAAAAACAAAATTACTACGCGCGCTGCTGGGTCCCTACTGTCATCCTCGCCATGTACAGTCATCTCCTTATTCCTCTCGGTTGTTGACCATGTTGACAACACCGGAGGGCGGCCCCGCGGTGAGCGAACCAAGGCGGAGGACGATGGTGAGGCCTCGGACGGGAACGAACAGGAGCCGGGGAAGATCACAGCCAACCGTGGGAGGCGGGAGCAGGCGGTCCCGCCGGCGCTGGTTTGGCTTTGGCGGCTCGAGGAAGAAGAGACTGAAGAAATGTGACAGACGTTGAATGTCAATCCAATGGTCAAGGTTGGCACAATCGTTTTTTGACTAAGCGGACACCAAGTAGCATACTTTTTTATATATAGGAAGAAAACTGCAAGGAAAATGTGTTCGTCTGCCGTCCTCCTCACAGGGAACGTTCGCCACATAAGTGACTAGCACCCTTCGTTTTCAACCGAGAGGTCTTGGGTTCGAGTCCGGGGAACTCTCAATTTTTTCCTCCTTCCTTCCTCGCAAAAAAGGGAAAGAAAATCAAAGACTTGGGAAGGCGTACAGAACAAGCTAGTGTACCAGTAAAGAGACGTTCCCGAGTTTTAGAAAAAAGAAAGACGTGCTCCTGTAGCTGGTTCGAATCCAAACCTAGACTATGACTATATTCTATATATGGTGCTATGCTACTCTGCAAGTAATGAAACTGACATATCCAACGTTCGCTTCTCCTCTTCTCTACTTACTCTGCCTAGCATCAGAAGCTCTGGCCGCAGCAACCATGTACGTTGGCTGCTCGTCCACCTGCTCTTCAGTAGGCAACAACCAGATATGCTCCAAGTCGCCACCCGTACCATCGCCTGTGGGTCTCATCACACCCCCGCCGGCACGCGCACCGTAGATGATTGCTCATCGCAACCCGTTGCCGTTGGTGTGGTGCCACTGCTGCAAATCACGCAGAGTCATCCGTCGCGCCTCAACCACAATCCGCAACCCTGGCCGAGTCTTCTACAAATGGCCGAATCGTGGGGTAATAATATGTTTAAGTGTTGTTCTGCTGCTTTCAGTTGCTGATTTTTTAATAGTTTGGTTGATGATCTTCCAATTTGATTCGTGCAGAAAAGGGAAGATTCGTTGATTTGTATTTCTGGGGAGTTGCTGATGTGGGGGAATGCAACTACACTGATTATTTGGTTAGCCGAGGAATCCCAATACCAGCAGGTTGGGGTGTTGGACAAGTAACTGAAGGAACGGCAGAAGAGGAAGATGCAGAGCAGAAGGTTAAAGATGCAGTTCCTCTGATCATGGCCAACAGCTGATGAACGACCTTGACAGTAATGAGGAGATTAAAGAGCTTGTGAAGATAATGGGAAAAATCGATGTGCTCTGTAGGATGATTGTCTCTTTATTTGCAGTGTATGTAGCACTCGTGATGTATTCAATGGCTATGACATGAGCACTTTGCTAAAACTAGTAATGAATGAAACCCGTGTAGCAGGCTGGGCGTAGTGTTGTGAACATCTAATGATTCCTATTAACGGAAATCAGGGGGTATCCCCTTTTGCTCATATAAATAAATAAATAGCAGAGGCCCTGTCGAGTCAGCTTCGTTCTCATTCGAAGACGTCGAGCAAATTGCAGTCCAACAGCAAACTATGTCATAAATTCAAGTTTCACAACCAAATATGAGTACAACTACACAACAATGTCATCATGTTTTAGTTGTCATACAATCACCAAACACAAATCAGCATACATAACAAGTGATGTTCTCACAGCAAAATACTAAACAACATGTTCATCAGGTTTCAGTTGTCATAGCAAACACAATTTCACATAGTAGATAAAAAACGTCTTCTGACAGGCAAATACGACAAAAGCAATGTAATCATCATCCGCAGCAGTAGCGTCAACATCTTCGCCATGTGTATCAGTCTGAATCGTAATTCCCCATGGTGTCATCTTCTTCTTCGTATTCAACATCCTCGAACGTTGGCTTCTTCTTGATCAACTCTTATATGTCCACAGCATGACAGACAATCTTTTTGCCGGCGTCATTGACGTGATGGTTCTCAAAGATATTAGGAACATCTGTGTTATCTTGTACATCAGGAGCAATGTAAGCATCATCTTGTTGTGCAACTTCATTTAATGAATTCCTCTGCTCAAACCTTTGCAATACTCTCCAGTCATCGCTACAAGCAAATGTGTCTTCCAAGAAAAATATCTGTGTTGCTTGATTTGCCAAAATAAAAGGCTCGTTGGTCTGGTACGCCGCCTTGACATTGATGGATTTGAAATAATCATCAGCTCTGGGTTTTGCGATCCTGGAAAACAGGTTATACCAACGACAGCACAACAGAACCACACATCGATGATCCTCGAAACTGGAGATATACTGCAACTGAACAATGTCTGTTATGTTAGCATACATTTCAGTTGTTTCTTTGTCATACGTATCCATGCTCATGATGGCACTATTTTGTGTATTCCTGCCTTCGTCTCGTGCAAGGGTGTTGTAGCGCACATCTCCAACAACGCAAGATTCATAATGTCTTACCCAAGTATCAGGACCCATTGCTAGTGAGTAAAGGGCATCATCAACTGCCTGCCCATCCTCCCGCATCTTCTTAACCTATGGTTAGAAAATAGACAAGCTGATCATCTTATATACTCAATATATTAAAAAAACTAACAATGCACTTCAAAAGCTTACATGGTTCTTGAACCATTTCACAAATCCTGCCATAACCAGTTTGTCAATGTTTCTTGGATTTTGCAGCAGTAACTCCTCTTTGTAGATGCTGCACAACATAGTGATCGCGTCAAACATCTAAATATATAAGAATGTGCTGCAAGTTTAGTAGATTATGATGTATAAGCTGCAGTAATACACTTACTTGATATAAGGTAGTATCTCAGGACAGTTATTCAACATATACCAAACCATTTTGTCCAAATCTTTAGGTTTGTCCTCTTGTCGACTCTTCCCTGTAACTCGAACAGAATAATTGAAAACATTGAGCCCGGGATTGTCTTCACCCACCTTTTGCTAAGCTGATCAGCTGTTTCAATGTATTTTGAGTAGAATGTCAATGCTTCTGTAGCAATGGAACCCTCGGGTCTAGCTCTGTTCCTAACATAGCCTTTGAAAGTGCCTAGCCGCCTTTCAATAGGGTACATCCAGCCATGCTGTACTGGACCTCTAAGTAGTGCCTCATAAGGTAGATGAACAGCCAAATGCACCATCACATCAAAGAAGGCTGGAGGATATATCTTCTCAAGGTCGCATAGGATAGTTGGTATCTTGTCTCTAAGACACTCCAAAGCATCTATCCTGATATTTCTACTGCAGAGTTCCCTGAAGAATTATCCCAACTCTATAACTGCTCTGTATAAGTCAGGGCGGCCAATCCTCTAAGGATAACAGGTAAAACCTTTTGAAGTAGGATGTGGCAGTCATGAGTTTTCAACCCTTGTACCTTGTTTCCATCTGCACTGACTCTCCTTTCAGGGTTGGAAGCAAATCCATGTGGGAATCTCACACGTGACAGGACCTCGCAGAATTCTTTTCTTTTTACCTTGTCCAAGACGTACACAGCTGGTGCCATATCTCGTGGTTTACCTTCATCTTGCACCTGCAAATCCTTTCTGATACCCAGGTGTGTAAAATCAATCCTAGATTTTAAGGTATCTTTCGTCTTGCCTTCAATGTTAAGAAGTGTGCCGATAATGCTATCACATATATTTTTCTCGATGTGCATCACATCAAGATTATGCCGCAGATCCAAATCTTTCCAATACTCCAAGTCCCACAAAGTAGACATGCGGGTAAACAATAATCTCTCTTCTACCGTGCCATGCTTTCTTTTCCCGCTACCATTACCAGGATGGTTTCCTGGTGTAATATGCCTGACCTTCTCTAATTCCACTTGCAACTCATCGGTGGTGAGCCTCTTTGGTGCATCACGGTTTTCATGCTTTGCATTGAACACATGTCTTTGGTATTTTCTAGGATGCGGCTTGTCCTTGGCAAGGAAACGGTGGTGTCCAATGTAACAGATCTTGCTAAGTATTGCGTATGACAGCGGATTCCTGTCACAGCGAACACATGCATTGTAACCATGTGTCATTCGCCCTGACATAGTGCCCAAAGCCGGATAATCATGTATGCACCAAATTACAACAGCACGTAGAAAGAAATCAGCTGGTGGGCTACTATATAGGTCTCGAGTGAGAACACCCTTCCATAGCTGTTGAAGTTCCTCCACAAGAGGCTCCATGAACAAATCAAAATCCTTTCAAGGACATTTTGGACCTGGGATGAGCAAGGCCATCATGTAGTTTGATTCTTTGGCGCAGACATTTGGAGGCATGTTGTAAGGAATAACAAGCACTGGCGACATGCTATATGTGGCGCTCTGGTGGCCAAATGGGTTAAATCCATCTGAAGCTAAGCCAAGTCTAATGTTTCTCAGGTCAGCAGCAAACTCTTCATGTTTATCATTGAATCTTTTCCAGTCACTACCATGAGATGGATGCCTCATTACATTCTGATCACTGTACTCCTGGTTCCTAGAATGCCACAGTACATCCTCTCTTGTTTCAACATCATAAAACAACCTCTGCAATCTTGGTGTAATTGGAAAATGTCTAAGAACATTATGAGGAATCCTCTTCACAACATCGCCATCTTTCCATCTTGATGATTTGCATTTCGGGCATTCACTTAAGTTGGCATAATCCTTCTGGAACAGAACACAATTATTATTACAAACATGGATCATATCATATCCAATTCCAACTGCACGAAGGAAATTCTTCATTTTACTGTAGGTGTGTGGCAGCTCAGACGCATCTGGGAAAGATTTGCGGAAAGCAGCCAACATTGAATCGAATGATTTGTTGGTCATCCGGTCAGATGTCTTCACCTGAAGAAAGGTGACCATAGCTGAGAATACTGACAGCTTATTTCCTGGGGTGACAGCAATGTTGCATTGTTCCAACATGCGGGCCCACCGTTTTTCTTCTACAGGTGAAAGTTCACGGAATGCACGAGCATTTCGTAGCATTGTTTCAATGTTGGTCAAACTCACTGGCTCTGCCACCACCACCTCCTCCTCCTCTTCCACCTGAGCATAAGGCAGATCAAGATGGTGATCTGCTGCTTCCACGTAGTCAATAACATTGACATTCACAGCTTCACCATGATGAACCCATCTAGTATATGTGGCCGACATCCCATACAAGTGTAGATGATTTTGCACAGTTGACTGGGGTCTTGTAACTGAATTCATACAACTGCTACACGGGCAGAGCACATCTGATTTCGGACCACCGTACTCAGCTTTGATAAAGTTCATGAAGTTTTCAACCCCTCGACATATGCAGCAGAGAATCTTCGAGCAGAAGTTATCCAAGTCATGTCCATCTGTTAGACATACAAATTAGTTCTTCTACTAGATATTACAGGAAAAACATATATGCTTTTTTGTGAAGTCCAGAAAAAAAATACCTAGGTCGATGTCTAAAGCTATGGCAAGATATTTGGACGAGCAGATCTAAGTAACGAAATATATGTAAAGCTAATTCAGCAAACATATTTGAGTGCTAAATTATGGCAGGCTGTTTCAGCAGTCAATGAGGCCGAGCACACAGCCATCGAACTATCGAAGGCCATCGCATCAACAAAGATCGAGTATAAAATGGTGTAGAGCTATTTCACCTAACAGATTGGCTACTAGACCATGGCAATCTACATCACAATAAATATATGGCAGGATATTTTAGCAACTAATCGGCCTTGGCATGCCATCTCAGCTAAGAAGATTGAGTGCAGAACAGGGCAAGGAAGCTTCTTAAGCAGAGCATATTGATAGTAAACTACTTCGGCAAACAGTGAGATTAACAGCGTCTATCAGCTAACATTCAACGCTACACCGACATGAACGGGGCCTCAGTCTAGAATGCGCGTACCGTGGGAGAAGCTGACTGCCATGCGTCTCCACACGAACTTTGCCAGCGGTGGCGGCACTGACCGCCGTGCGCCTCCACAAGAACGTAGCCAGAGGTGGCGGCACGGCTAGAGGACGACAGTCTATGAGAGCGTACTGTGGGAGTGAGAGGATCGCCGAACCGCGGCGCCGATGTATTGGCGCGGTGGGGAGGGCGGCTTTGGCGGAGCGAATGGAGTGGAGGGGGACAGGTGGAGCGGGGTTTGGGGAATATTATTGGCTAGTTGGTCGAAGGGCGGTTGAATC
>NC_041385.1:714016827-714033731 GCF_002162155.2 Triticum dicoccoides
GGGGAGGATTTTCGCGCGGTGGGCGGGGGGAGTTTGGCGCATGGTCGGTTTCTCCAAGTGTAGTCCCATGTGTCAGTGAAGAGGCAAGCCGAAGCGCGTTCCGTTTGTGTGAGCCGTGTGCAGGACCGAACGTGTGTGGGGTGCAATGCGGCCGCGACAGGAGTGATGTGAGTGTACCGCTTTTTTTTCCTTTTAAACTAGGTGCTTCGCCCCCTCAATTTTTTTTGCTTCACGCGATCCGTCGATACTACTACTAGTAATCTGGTAATCCCGACTAAAACGGCGCGACCGGGTCTTTTCCCGTGCGATATGCTGGGAGGTTGGCTTAGTTGGGTTTTTAGGACGAGTAATGCTACACCTACGTAATCCCAGTTACGTAATTAACGTAATGTGAAACGTGTGAGCTGTTGATTGTAGATTGGGGGGAGGGAGGGGCCCACCACCATGAAAATCAGGGGAGGAGAGAGAGAGGCAATTTACGTTAACCCTTTCGTAGGTTCCCATAGATGTAGAAAGATGTGAAATGCGCGAATGTGTAGTGGACGTACTATTGGAGTGCCTAAGATAATTTGTGTATGTATAGACCCTATGTGTTTATTTTACTTCGGATGTTAGATTTGTCTCGGTTCAATAAATAGCAGAGTTGGTGATGATGGTGTGCCTGTCATTGTGCAATATAGGCCGTCCGATCTATATCTAACGGATAGGAAGGAAACTATGACAATTTACCCGCACTCCTGTCCACATTTGCAGATAAGGCTTTCCCTTGTTCATCCTTTTCTCCCACAAGATCTTGATCTTCCGTGCAACGCACGGGCATCTTGCTAGTACTCCTACAATATGTATATTATTGTGAAAGTTCATATACACCAGCCGAGATTAATGCAAACATGTCAGATTTTCATTACATTTCGAACTTTTATAGGAAAGAAATATAAAAGAAACCCGACCCTAAACCTATTCTACGGCGGCGACCGACGCCCTCCATGTACGATCTCTATGTACGGGGGCGGGGTTCAAGACCCGTGAAGTGAAGGTGTAGTCTCCGGCGAGGAAGAGTAGAACACGGGATACGGACCGGCCAGTTGGCACACCATGCCCTGCCGTCTCCCATGCCCTACTCATCCTCAGAGGAGTCCTCGACCTCGGCGGTGCCGGACGTTGGACGACGACAAGTAGGATGCGTGGCTGACGGTGCTCCCGTCATCGGCCACCAGCGTGGCCACCGCTTGTGCCGTCGCATCCGCATCCGGCTACGCCGCTATTGCGTCGCGAGAGGCGACTTGAGTGAGGGCGGCGACCTCGAGCTTCATCCTCGAAGACAAGCTCTCCCGCAGAGTGTTCACACTTGCTGTCATGGAGGATGTGGTGCCAGGTAGGAGGACGATGCGCTATGGTGTGGAGGTTAGCTGGGCGTTGCCGCTTTAAGTAGCACATTCCGGTGAGGCCAAGCGTCCGGGTGTGTCATTAAGTCGCCGGAGTTGGTTCCTCAGGCACCAAGCCTCTTAACGACAACATATGAACAGACGACATGAATGCGGGCAGCTGGCGCCGGCTGGGAACACACCGCGTGACGGTGCGAGGGACGAGGGTTTTGGTGTGCCAGGGTAGTTAGCTGCGGTCGTGGAAACGTTGGAGATGCCCTTTGCTCACATGCGATCCCCGCATGTCATTGAAAAAGCAAGATGACCCGGCATGGTCTCAGGTCCATAGGATGCAGTTGGCCGCGCTACACCACTCTACGGACGCGTCGCGGTGCCCCGTGCATCCTCGATGAGCCGGGTGTTGGGGTGTGTTTGGATTGTGGCCAAAGTGCACCTTACCAAAATTTTGGTCATGACCCAAAGATTGGTCTTTGTTTGGATGGTTGCCATTCTTTTGGCATGCCAATGAACTCTAGCCAACTCTAGTTCATTTTTCTTGCCAATGTCGGCCAAATTATGGGCAAACAATACCTCAACCAAAATTTTGGTCATGATCCAAAGGTTGGTCTTTGTTTGGATGGTTGCCATTTGTTTGGCATGCCAATGAACTCTAGCCAACTCTAATTCATTTTTCTTGCCAATGTCGGCCAAATCATGGGCAACCAATACCTCAACCAAAATTTTGGCTACCCAATTCTTTGATGGGGTAACCTTGGGCACAAACCAAACGCCACCCTCGGCACACTAAAACTGATCGTGTCTAGCGATGATATGAGCGTGTCGCTCACCGCGGTCGCTGTGTCCAGAGGCGGTGCTGGAGCTGCGCCCCGTTGTTGGCCCCAACGACCCACATGAATGGTTGTAGGTGGCGAGGAGGTCGTGGGCCAGCTCCTCCATTGGACTAGTCCGCGCTACGTCATCCCGACGGGTGTGCCCCACATGTCGGTTTCCCTGTTTTCCCGGCCATATTTGAGCGTCAGTGCTCCGCGTTGCGCATTAGGCCTTTCACTATGTGGGCCAAGGGAGACAACTTGTTGTTTATTTGAGCCGTTCAAGTATAATCATGTGGCGTTTGCTTATTTCTCATTCCTCTCCAACCCTCTTCTCCATCGATCATGTCGCCCTCCAGTCGAGTCCATCCTCCCGCATGCCTCATTTGAACATTCCGCTGAATATCATTTGCATGTACCCACCCTAGTCCTCTTTCAATAGATCTCCGGACCCCGAGATGAAATCAAGAGGGAACGAGTGGGGGCACATGATACCTAAGGCGGATTCAAAATTTTGAACCGGTGATCATAGCATCCGCAAATCATATATAAAGGGTATTCAATGTTCGTTTCGTTTTTGAACGTAGAATATACTCCCTCCTATCCTTTCTAGTTTACATATAAGTTTTATGTGTAGAGAAAGTATCTCTACTTTGATCAAAAAGGTATCAACATTGAACAATGCCCAATCAATATTGTTAGATTCGTACGTACTCCTAGATTTGTACTCGAGATGGTTTCCAATTTGACTATTGACAAGATTAATAGTACATGAGATGTATAATGTGAAAATTATATCATTGGAAACTCCTTTCACATACGAATTTGACCGTATGCTTTGTGTAAGTTGCATGTCATATATTATTTCTCTAACATTTGGTCAAAGTTAGCCTCGAAAAATGCATTAGACCCTGTATGCTTTGTGTAAGTTGCATGTCATATATTATTACTCTAACATTTGTGTAAGTTGCATGTCATATATTATTACTCTGACATTTGGTCAAAGTAGTATAGTGGAAGTGGATCCTTTGACGTAGGTATCCCTGCCTTACCCTCCCTTTCGGTCACTTACTGGCGGACTCCATTCTTGCTAGGCCCCGCATGTCAGTTAGTCAATGGGTTCGGCCACGTCAGGGGATCCTCATCCGTAGTATACTCTGTTTTTATTTACTCCGCATAAAATAGAGGGAGTGGTGGTATAATCAATGACGCAGGCGAGGGACGGGGAGGGACGTCGGTTTGCTCTCAACTGCGGTCCCACAAGACGAAGCGTGTTCCATTCGGTGAGTGACGTGGAGGGTCCAGCGTGCCGGGCTGCAACGCGAACGCGACAAGAGCGATGTACAGTCAAAACCGATTGACCGGTCGTCATCGGAACCACTATTCACACCAGAACCTTCGTTGCTCTGCCTATGCCATCCACTGCCCTAAAACCATGCTACCTCTTAAGCACTACGTTGGATTTCCCTGAAGAGGATAGGATGATGCAGTAAAGTAGCATAAGTATTTCCCTCAGTTTTTGAGAACCAAGGTATCAATCCAGTAGGAGACCATGCACAAGTCCCTCGTACCTACACAAAACGATAGCTACTCGCAACCAACGCGATTAGGGGTTGTCAATCCCTTCACGGTCACTTACGAGGGTGAGATCTGATAGAGATGATAAATAATATTTTTGGTATTTTTGATATAGAGATGCAAAGTAAAAAGTAAAAGGCAAAGTAAAAACAAAGCAAATAATAAAGTGATGGAGATTGATATGATGAGAATAGACCCGGGGGGCATAGGTTTCACTAGTGGCTTCTCTCGAGAGCATAAGTATTCTACGGTGCGTGAACAAATAATTGTTGAGCAATTGATAGAATTGAGCATAGTTATGAGTATATCTAGGTATGATCATGTATATAGGCATCATGTCCGAGACAAGTAGATCGAAACGATTCTGCATCTACTACTATTACTCCACTCATCGACCGCTATCCAGCATGCATCTAGAGTATTAAGTTAAAAACAGAGTAACGCCTTAAGCAAGATGACATGATGTAGAGGGATAAATTCATGCAATATGATAAAAAAACCATCTTGTTATCCTCGATGGCAACAATACAATACGTGCCTTGCTGCCCCTGCTGTCACTGGGAAAGGACACCGCAAGATTGAACCCAAAGCTGAACACTTCTCCCGTTGCAAGAACTACCAATCTAGTTGGCCAAACCAAACGGATAATTCGAAGAGACTTGCAAAGATAACTCAATCATACATAAAAGAATTCAGAGAAGATTCAAATATTATTCATAGATAAGCTAGATCATAAACCCACAATTCATCGGTCTCAACAAACACACCGCAAAAAGAAGATTACATCGAATAGATCTGCACAAGAGAGGGGGAGAACATTGTATTGAGATCCAAAAAGAGGGAAGAAGCCATCTAGCTACTAGCTATGGACCCGAAGGTCTGAAGTAATCTACTCACACTTCATCGGAGAGGCTATGGTGTTGATGTAGAAGCCCTCCATGGTAGATGCCCCCTCCGGCGGAGCTCCAAAACAGGCCCCAAGATGGGATCTCGTGGATACAGAAGTTGCGGCGGTGGAATTAGGTTTTTGGCTCCGTATCTGATCTGTCGGGGGTACGTAGGTATATATAGGAGGAAGGAGTATGTCGGTCGAGCAACAGGGGGCCCACGAGGTATGGGGGCACGCCCTAGGGGGGGCACCCTCGTGACCTCCTCAGTTGTTCCTTGGAGCAGGGTCCAAGTCTCCTGGATCACGTTCGGTGAGAAAATCACGTCCCCGAAGGTTTCGTTCCGTTCGGACTCCGTTTGATATTACGTTTCTTCGAAACACTGAAATAGGCAAAAAACAGCAATTCTGGGCTAGGCCTCCGGTTAATAGGTTAGTCCCAAAAATAATATAAAAGTGGAAAATAAAGCCCAATATAGTCCAAAACGGTAGATAAAGTAGCATGGAGCAATCAAAAATTATAGATACGTTGGAGATGTACCAGGCATCCCCAAGCTTAATTCTTGCTCGTCCTCGAGTAGGTAAATGATAAAAAAGAATTTTTGATGTGGGGTGATACTTTGGCATAATTTCAATGTAAATCTTCTTAATTGTGGCATGAATATTCAAATCTGAAAGATTCAAGACAAAAGTTCATATTGACATAGAAGTAATAATACTTCAAGCATACTAATCAAAGCAATCATGTCTTCTCAAAATAACATGGCTAAAGAAAGTTATCCCTACAAAATCATATAGTCTGGCTGTTGCTCTATCTTCATCACACAAAGTATTTAATCATGCACAACCCTGATGACAAGCCAAGCAATTGTTTCATACTTTAGTAATCTCAAACTCTTTCAACTTTCACGCAATACATGAGCGTGAGCCATGGACATAGCACTATAGGTGGAATAGAATGATGGTTGTGGAGAAGACAAAAAGGAGAAGATAGTCTCACATCAACTAGGCGTATCAACGGGCTATGGAGATGCCCATCAATAGATATCAATGTGAGTGAGTAGGGATTGCCATGCAACGGATGCACTAGAGCTATAAGTATATGAGATCTCAACAAAAGAAACTAAGTGGGTGTGCATCCAACTTGCTTGCTCACGAAGACCTAGGGCACTTTTGAGGAAGCCCGTCATTGGAATATACAAGCCAAGTTCTATAATGAAAAATGCCCACTAGTATATGAAAGTGACAACATATGAGACTCTCTTATCATGAAAATCATGGTGCTACTTTGAAGCACAAGTGTGGTAAAAGTATAATAGCATTGTCCCTTCTCTCTTTTTCTCTCATTTTTTTGTTTGGGCCTTTTCTCTTTTTTTATGGCCTCTTTTTTTCGTCCGGAGTCTCATCCTGACTTATGGGGGAATCATAGTCTCCATCATCCTTTCCTCACTGGGACAAATAATGATGATCATCACACTTTTATTTTTCTTACAACTCAACAATTACAACTCGATACTTAGAACAAAATATGACTCTATATGAATGCCTCCGACGGTGTACCAGGATATGCAATGAATCAAGAGCGACATGTATGAAAATAATGAAGGTGGCCTTGCCACAAATACAATGTCAACTACATGTTCATGCAAAAAGCAATATGACAATGATGGAGCGTGTCATAATAAACGGAACGGTGGAAAGTTGCATGGCAATATATCTCGGAATGGCTATGGAAATGCCATAATAGGTAGGTATGGTGGCTGTTTTGAGGAAGGTATATTGTGGGTGTACAATACCGGCGAAAAGTGCGCAATATTAGAGAGGCTAGCAATGGCGGAAAGGTGAGAGTGCGTATAATCCATGGACTCAACATTAATCAAAAGAACTCATGCACTTGTTGCAAAAATTTAGAAGTCATCAAAAAACCAAAGCACTACGCGCATGCTCCTAGGGGGATAGATTGGTAGGAAAAGACCATTGCTCGTCCCTGACCACCACTCATAAGGAAGACAATCAATAAATAAAATTATGCTCCAACTTCATCACAAAGCGGTTCACCATACGTGCATGCTACAGGAATCACAAACTTCAACACAAGCATTTTTTAAATTCATAATCACCCAACTAGCATTACTTTGATATTATCACCTCCATATCTAAAAACAATTATCAAGCATCAAACTTATCTTAGTATTCAACGCACTCAAAAGAAAGTTTCACATATCTTGAATACCAAGTATATTATCATTAAGCAAATTACCATGCTATTAACAACTCTCAAAACAATCTAAGTGAAGCATGAGAGATCAATAGTTTCTTTAAAACAAATCCACCACCGTGCTCTAAAATATCTAAGTGAAGTACTAGAGCAAAAATTATCACGCTCAAAAGATATAAGTGAAGCACTAGAGCAAAACTATCAAGCTCAAAAGATATAAGTGAAGCACATAGAGTATTCTATAGCAAATTCCGATTCATGTATGGATCTCTCAAAAGGTGTGTACAACAAGGATTATTGTGGTAAACTAACAAGCAAAGACGCAAATAATACAAGACGCTCCAAGCAAAACACATATCATGTGGTGAATAAAAATATAGCTCCAAGTAAATTACCGATGGAAGTAGAAGAAAGAGGGGATGCCTTCCGGGGCATCCCCAAGCTTTGACTTTTTGGTGTCCTTGGATTATCCTGGGGGTGCCATGGGCATCCCCAAGCTTAGGCTCTTGCCACTCCTTGTTCCATAATCTCAAAAGAATTCACCCAAAACTTGAAAACTTCACAACACAAAACTCAATAGAAATCTCGTGAGCTCTGTTAGAGAAAGAAAACAAAAGACTACTTCAAGGTAGTGTAATGAACTCATTTTCTATTTATATTGGTGTTAAACCTACTGTATTCCAACTTCCCTATGGATTATAAGCTATTTTACTAGCCATAGATTCATCAAAATAAGCAAACAACACACACAAAACAGAATCTGTCAAAAACAGAACAGTCTGTAGCTATCTGTAACTAACGCAAACTTCTGGAACTCTAAACATTCTACCAAAATAGGAAGTCCTGGAAAATTTGTATATTGAACAGAAGAAAAACGAATCAACGCAAAAGCACATTCCTGTGATTTAACAAAATTGTATTCGTGCGCGCAAAGTTTCTGTTTTTCAGCAGAATCAAATCAACTATCATCGTAGGTTATCCTATAGGTTCTACTAGGCACAAACACTAATTAAAAGATAAAACCACATCTAAACAGAGGCTAGATGGATTATTTATTCCTAAACAGAATAAAAAACAAAAAACAAAAAATAAAATTGGGTTGCCTCCCAACAAGCGCTATCGTTTAATGCCCCTAGCTAGGCATAAAAGCAAGGATAGATCTAGGTTTTGCCATCTTTGGTAGGCAATCCATAAGTGGCTCTCATGATAGACTCATATGGTAATTTTATTTTCTTTCCAGGGAAGTGTTCCATGCCCTTCTTTAAGGGAAATTGGAATCTAATATTCCCTTCCTTCATATCAATAATTGCACCAATCGTTCTAAGGAAAGGTCTACCAAGAATAATAGGACATGAAGGATTGCAATCTATATCAAGAACGATAAAATCTACGGGCACATAATTCCTATTTGCAACAATAAGAACATCATTAATTCTTCCCATAGGCTTTTTAATAGTGGAATCGCAAGATGCAAGTTTAGAGAGCAATCTTCAAAGTCACGGAAATCTAGCAAATCACACAAAGTTTTGGGAATAGTAGAAACACTAGCACCCAAATCACACAAAGCATGAAACTCATAATCTTTAATTTTAATTTTAATAGTAGGTTCCCACTCATCATATAGTTTTCTAGGGATAGAAACTTTCAACTCAAGTTTTTCTTCATAAGATTGCATCAAGGCATCAACAATGTGTTCGGTAAAGGCCTTATTTTGACTATAAGCATGAGGAGAATCTAGCACGGATTGCAACAAGGAAATACAACCAATCAAAGAGAAATTTTCATAATTAAATTCCTTGAGATCCAAAATAGTGGATTTAGCAACATCTAGGTTTTTATTTCTTTCAATCCCACTTTCATCAATTTCATCATCAAGACCTAGAAACTCCGAATTCTTAGAACGCCTTCTAGGTAAAGGAAGATCATATTCAGTTTCATCAAGATTCATATTGCAAAACAAAGATTTAATGGGGGACACATCAATAACTTTTAGATCTTCATCTTGATTTTCATAGGAATTGGAAGAACACGCTTTAATAAAGGCATCTTTGGAAGCACGCATCCTAGCGGTTCTTTCCTTGCACTCATCAATGAAAATTCTCATGGCTTTGAGGGACTCATTGATATCATGCTTAGGAGGAATAGATCTAAGCTTTAAAGAATCAATTTCAAGAGAAATTCTATCAACGTTCCTAGCCAAATCATCAACTTTAAGCAATTTCTCTTCAAGCAAAGCATTAAAATTCTTTTGCGAATTCATAAACTCTTTAACACTACTCTCAAATTCAGAGGGCATCTTATTAAAATTTCCATAAGAGTTGTTGTAGGAATTTCCATAATTATTAGAAGGATTACCAGGATAAGGCCTAGGATTAAAATTCCCTCTATACGCATTGTTTCCAAAACTATTCCTACCAACAAAATTCACATCAATAGATTCATTATTATTCTCAATCAAAGTAGACAAAGGCATATCATTGGGATCAAGAGAAGTATTTTTAGTAGCAAACATCTTCATAAGTTCATCCATCTTTTCACTCAAAACATTGATTTCTTCTATAGCATGCACTTTTTTACTAGAAGATCTTTCGGTGTGCCATTGAGAATAATTGTCCATAATATTATCAAGCAATTTTGTAGCATCCCCTAACGTAATTTCCATAAACGTGCCTCCTGCGGCCGAATCTAAGAGATTTCTAGAAGCAAAGTTCAAACCGGCATAAAATTTTTGTATGATCATCCATAAATTCAAACCATGAGTAGGGCAATTGCGAAGCATCAATTTCATTCTTTCCCAAGATTGGGCAACATGCTCATGATCAAGTTGTTTAAAATTCATAATATCGTTCCTAGGAGTAATGATCTTAGCGGGAGGAAAATACTTAGAGATAAAAGCATCTTTGCACTTGTTCCAAGAATCAATACTATTTTTAGGCAAAGACGAAAACCAAACTTTAGCACGATCTCTAAGTGAAAACGGAAATAACTTCAATTTGACAATATTGTTACCCATATCTTTCTTCTTTTACATATCACACAAATCAACAAAATTGTTTAGATGAGTAGAGGCATCTTCACTAGGAAGGCCGGTGAATTGATCTTTCATAACAAGATTCAGCAAAGCGGTATTGATTTCACAAGACTCATCATTATTAAGAGGAGCAATTGGAGTACTAAGGAAATCATTATTATTGGTATTCGAGAAGTCACACAATTTGGTATTATCTTGCGCCATGGAAATAAGTAATCCAACACACAAGCAAACAAAAAGGTAACGGGGAAAAAGGCAAACGGGAAAGAGAGGAGGAGATTGGGAAAGAGAGGGCGAATAAAACGGCAAGGGTGAAGTGGGGGAGAGGAAAACGAGAGGCAAATAATGTAATGCGAGAGATAGGGATTGTGACGGGTACTTGGTTTAGCTGACTTGCTTGCGTGGGCCTCCCCGGCAACGGCGCCAGAAATTCTTCTTGCTACCTCTTGAGCACTGCGTTGGATTTCCCCGAAGAGGAGAGGATGATGTAGTAAAGTAGCGTAAGTATTTCCCTTAGTTTTTGAGAACCAAGGTATCAATCCAGTAGGAGACCACGCACAAGTCCCTCGTACCTACACAAAACAATAGCTACTCACAACCAACACGATTAGGGGTTGTCAATCCCTTCAGGTCACTTATGAGGGTGAGATCTGATAGAGATGATAAATAATATTTTTGGTATTTTTGATGTAGAGATGCAAAGTAAAAAGTAAAAGGCAAAGTAAAAACAAAGCAAATAATAAAGTGATGGAGATTGATATGATGAGAATAGACCCGGGGGCCATAGGTTTCACTAGCGGCTTCTCTCAAGAGCATAAGTATTCTACGGTGGGTGAACAAATTACTATTGACCAATTGACAGAATTGAGCATAGTTATGAGTATATCTAGGTATGATCATGTATATAGGCATCACGTCCGAGACAAGTAGATCGAAACGATTCTGCATCTACTACTATTACTCCACTCATCGACCGCTATCCAGCATGCATCTAGAGTATTAAGTTAAAAACAGAGTAACGCCTTAAGCAAGATGACATGATGTAGAGGGATAAATTCATGCAATATGATAAAAAAACCATCTTGTTATCCTCGATGGCAACAATACAATACGTGCCTTGCTGCCCCTGCTGTCATTGGGAAAGGACACCGCAAGATTGAACCCAAAGCTAAACACTTCTCCCATTACAAGAACTACCAATCTAGTTGGCCAAACCAAATGGATAATTCGAAGAGACTTGCAAAGATAACTCAATCATACATAAAAGAATTCAGAGAAGATTCAAATATTATTCGTAGATAAGCTGGATCATAAACCCACAATTCATCGGTCTCAACAAACATACCGCAAAAAGAAGATTACATCGAATAGATCTCCACAAGAGAGGGGGAGAACATTGTATTGAGATCCAAAAAGAGAGAAGAAGCCATCTAGCTACTAGCTATGGACCCGAAGGTCTGAAGTAAACTACTCACACTTCATCGGAGAGGCTATGGTGTTGATGTAGAAGCCCTCCGTGGTAGATGCCCCCTCTGGCGGAGCTCCAGAACAGGCCCCAAGATGGGATCTCGTGGATACAGAAAGTTGCGGCAGTGGAATTAGGTTTTTGCCTCCGTATCTGATCTGTCGGGGGTACGTAGGTATATATAGGAGGAAGGAGTACATCGGTCGAGCAATAGGGGGCCCACGAGGTAGGGGGCGCGCCCTAGGGGGGGCGCCCCCCACCCTCGTGACCTCCTCGGTTGTTCCTTGGAGTAGGGTCGAAGTCTCCTGGATCACGTTCGGTGAGAAAATCACGTTCCCGAAGGTTTCATTCCGTTTGGACTCCGTTTGATATTCCGTTTCTTCGAAACACTGAAATAGGCAAAAAACAGCAATTCTGGGCTAGGCCTTCGGTTAATAGGTTAGTCCCAAAAATAATATAAAAGTGGAAAATAAAGCCCAATATAGTCCAAAACAGTAGATAAAGTAGCATGGAGCAATCAAAAATTATAGATACATTGGAGACGTATCAAACCACACAAAATCTCCAGCCCATTCCCCCACCTTTCGATCCCCTAGCCCACATCAAGCGTCCCCTAGTTCGCCGGAAAACCATGGGGCGCTGCAACATCACTTACTACAAGATGCTAACGCCGGAGCGCCGCGCAGAAATCGCGGCGGCGGTCGGCGCCACAGACTTCTGTTCCCAAGCTCGCTTTGCGGCGGGCCAATCCCCGAGTTCTCTGGAGCCAAGCTACGAGGAGTAGGAAGCCGATCCAATGTTCATGGCGGAGGTCGCGGCGCAGAAGGCCCTTGATGGGTATGAGACGATGGACGTCGACTTTGTGCCGGAGTCCGAGTCCCCCATGGTGCAGACGGACCAGCGGTTCAACATGGCGATACTAAAGGAGGATCGGGAGGCAGAGGCTCAACTCGACGCGGAGCGCGTGCATGCAGCTGCCATCGAGGCTCTCCTGCAGGCGGAACCAGATGTCGTGGATGTGAACCGAGTGGCGGAGGCTCAACTTGAGGTGGAGCGCGCGGATGCCGCTGCCATCGAGGCCCTTCTGCAGGCGGAACCGGATGTCTTGGACATAAACCGGGCGGCAGAGGCTCGACTCGATGCAGAGCGCGCGGATGCCTCTCTCATCGACGCCCTCCTGCAGCCGGAACCGGACGTCCTAGACTTGAACTGGGCGATGGAGGCTCGACTCGACGCGGAGCGCGCGGATGCCGCTCTCATCGACGCCCTCCTGCAGGCGGAACCGGACGTCCTGGACTTGAACTGGGCGGTGGAGGCTCGACTCGACGCGGAGCGCGCGGATGCCGTTGCCATCGAGGCCCTCCCGCAGGCGGAACCGGACATTCTCGACTTGATCCGGGTTGTGCTCTTGTCCGTGCAGAGCGCCCCGCATGCTCCGCTTGAACGAGTAGCTGGAGGCCAAGGACAACCACGGTGTGGAGACACACGTCAGCAGCGACGACTGGTTCGCGCCGGCAGCCAAAGACGACGAGGCCGTCTCTTTCCGCGAGCAGTGATAGTTTTTCTTTATGTTGTTGTTTTTATGGATCTTTTGCTGTGTAAAAACATACATTTGTTATGCAAGTCGCCTGACTTGGGTCAGTCTACCATTTCAGGCGGTTGGATGAATATCCTACGTCCCCTAACCCTTCTTTCCTTCTTCCTCACCTCTTCTTCTTCCCCAACAGACCACCGCACGGGTCGTACGGATACTCCCCAACATGCGGTTGGATAAACATACTCTATGAACGAAAATTATGTGTCAGCGATAGGATGGCCGAGTTTGGTTTGTTCACATGCGACAACACATGTCAGTGAGGGTGCGTTCCCTTGGTTGGGTTTGCGGCGTGCGGGGGCGACTATGTGAGGGTGCGGTGCGACCGCGGCGTGCAGGAGCGACCGTGTGAGGGTGCGATGCGACCCGACAGCCATGCACAAGTGTACCCCCTTCTCATTTTGAAAACTTTAGGCAAGCTTGGCAAAAATGCGTGGCGAAGTTTGGTAATGCAAGGCCTAGACCCAAACAGGATAAGTACGTACGTACTAGGAGTACTAGTGTTAAAAAGGAAAGGCGGGGTTTTCCTTCGCGGAATTTAATCGATACAAATCCTCGTTTCACGTATCAATTAATGCATATTTTTTCTCCAAAGACCAAAGAGCTAACCATCTCACTCCTCATCGCTTGATTAATGCAGCGCCATGCAAACCAACCTTCTCACTTCCACATGCATGCAGGGGATATTAATGTCCTTGGTTGCTAACCCCATCAATTTTGCCTCGATTAGTGTTAGTGGCCCTTTGCAAATTGTAATTTTGATATACTGGACTTGTGTACACAAAAGATGGAGGTAGTAACTATATTTGACTTCCTTCCCCATTGCAGTGATGTCGATGATATCTTTTTTTTGTGGTTTGGCGAAGTGCGTTCGACAGAGAACACCATTGAGGGAGATCACGGTAAGTCCTTCGCAAGTGCCGCCTGCAAGGCGACACAACCGCCTTATTTGCATCCAGGAAGTCCTTTACTAGTACTACTAGGAGTACTAGTGCGGTGAGATGGTTTCTCGAAGAAGACGATGGAGAAGTGGAGTCAGCGAAGAGTGAAATGATGGTTGCTTCGTCCGTGCTTTTGTGATTTGACGCCTCACTGCTTTGTGATTTGTGATAGAAGGGACAGGGGAGTAGACTCTGTGCTCTATACTGTACTACATGCGTCCAAGCATGGGAGAAAGAGGAGAGACGTTGCATTTTTCTATTCCTTCAATCAATCAATCAGGGAGCTTCGGTTCCATCTTTTTGGCTTTGGCAACACCGTCCACAATGGTTCCCATGATGCCAAAAACTATTTTCACATTTGGCTACACATTGTGGATGCCCTTAACCGTACCACTTGGTTTTGCTCCTGTGTGCTATCTATACAAATCTCAATTATATTGATCTAAAAAATTATAGAATCAAGATTAGTAAAAAGGAGATGATTTTGCTGCGCGGATGGCGGGGGAGGTTTCTTACTTGAGCAATGCTACATCCACGTAATGGTTTACGTAAAGTTACGAACTGATGTGATGTGGGACTATCTGATTGGATTAAAGGAGAGGATTAGGCCCACCCCACCTGAAAATCAGGGGGGCATATATAGATTAGATGGAAAGTATATGTAGCAGCTACATAGCCCTTTGTAAGTCTAGGATTAGGCTTCTTATTTTTGGAGGACGTTGTCCTAGCGGTTTGCTAACATGCGGTCCCGCGTCTCAGTGCTTTACCAAGCCGATCCGCGTCCCACATGAGGCAGAACAACGGCAGAAGCAACACGTGGTTAAGTTGAAGAGGATGAGGGAGAAGCGGATTCAGCAACTTCTTTTTTTAGCATTATTACTTCGTCCCTCCAACTTAACTGCGGGAAAGGTGCAGCTTTGTGATTTGACGCCTCATTGCTCATTACTACGCCGGCGCCATGACTAGGGTGCTTCACCCCGGCTGCTCTGCACTGTATTTCGGTATGGCATGTGGACCTGGTAGCTTGATGTCCCACATTTCGGCGAAAGGGACTAGAAGATTTATGAAAGCGAGCGCTCCACTCTTACGACGGAGGAGTAGACGACACGACGACCCAGTGAACTGTCACTTGTACTGTATAGTACTATAGTTTTGCTGTTTCGCATGATCCATCGATACAAACTCGATTAAACAGGAAAGGGCGGGATTTTTCCCGCGCAGTATATGATACTGGCCATACATTTCAAAGGAAATTTTAATGTATGTAAACTGAATAATTATAAGTAACAATATGATATCTAGTAAAACTAAAAAACACATATGATTTATTGTGTTAGAGTGTAGTAGCAGTGTTGTATTGCATAGTTGTTAGATGTTACATGCGAGAACGTGTAGATATGTAGTTTTGGAGGGCCTACAGAGACAAAAGCGTAATACGGTCACCGAACTTCAGAATAAGCTGATTACGGTCACTATATACGTTTTGTGGTGATTATACGGTCACTTGCTCACAGTTCAGCATCAGATTGCACTCTGTTGACCGGCCAAATAGTCTGCATGGCGCCATGTTGACTAGTTAAATTGACCATGTTCCTTGTGGGTCCCACCTGTCAGATCACATAGGAAAAAGGTTAGATAAACACAAATTTATGCAGGCGCGACAAGGCTCCAACCCGTGTGCGGGAATCACCTGGTTGTGTATGTGTCTGTCATGGCCTGATGTGTTCGCATGCACATGTAGATTGAGCACTTGAGTGTGAGAGTGTGTGTTGGTCGTGTGGTGTACTGGTGTGTGCATGCATGCGTGCATGTGTGCGTGTGAGTGTTGTATGCGTGTGTCGCTGCGTGTGTACGTGTGAGTGTTGCGTGCCTGCATGGGTGCATGTGTTTGTGTGTGTGTTGCGTGGATGCAGTTCGTGTGCATGCGTGCATGTGTGTATAATCACCACACCAGCTCCTATGTGTTAAAACAGACGGCTCAACATACCAATACAAGGCCACCTTGTCCACTGTGCCCGCTGTGCCCGCGGTCGTTTGTTTTCATTCTTACTAGCAAGATGCCCGTGCGTTGCACGTAACATCAAGATGCATTTGTATGACTTGTTTATCTTGTGAGAGAAAAGGATGAACGAGGGAAGGCCTTATTTGCAAATGTGGAGAGGTGTGTGGGTACCTTTTTGCAAAATTGCCATAGTTTCTTTCCTATCCGTCAGATATAAATCGGACGGCCGATATTGCAGGATGGCAGGCACACCATCATCACCAACTCTATTTTTTATAAGAGTGTATTTTATAAGAGTGTAGATGTAGAGTAGATACAAGTCGACAGGTGGGCATGATGGTAGTGAGATAATGTGATGCAACACTAGAGGTGCGACGTGGAGCGTTTAACTGGTCAACTAGTCATGTCATGAGCAAATACAGAGTTGTACGGTGAGCCCGTGACTGTATAATAACCACTAAACATAAATGGTGACCGTAATGAGTGGATTCTGAAGTCCAATGTACGTATCGTGCTTTCGCTTCAAATCCAATGATTGTCATTGCATATATCGCGAGAGAAAGATGAAACATGCGTGAATTTTCTGGGGGCTTACTTTTAGAGGACTTGGAGATAGTTTTGTGTGCATACATGAAAAGGGCGTATAGGGGGGGTATGCGATGGATAGAGAGATGCTCTTCGTTTCTCTTTATTATGACTAACTTTGTATATAGTATAAAAATATACAAATTCACAGTGCGGAATAAATATCATTGTGGGCATCATGCAATGCAAAATAGCGCTCGTACTCCTCCATATAACTTTGTAATGTTGTATATATGTAGAAACCCTAAAATAATTTTTTGGCCACACTTTATTCAAAAGGAATGTTGTATGCAAAATAAACGTGAAGAGAGGACTTTTTAGATCAATGGGGTACGTGATGTAACATGTAGTTGATGCATTTGGCAGGGCCTAGAGAGGTATGTGTGTGTATTACGTATTCGAGAGAGGCA
>NC_041385.1:714034109-714037326 GCF_002162155.2 Triticum dicoccoides
TAACACGAGAAATGAGAGTGGTCTAGAGAGAGATGAATATGACGTCATGACAAGAGGTTCCATTCCCTTGAGTGTGTATACGCAAGGGGGGAGGGAATAGAGGCACCAGGAGAATTTTTTTTTGTGTGTGGTGTTTGTGTTGGTATGTGTGGGTGTGAGAAGATAATGAGACGTGGGGCAGAGGGTGTGTCACCGCATGAGGTCCGGTGGGTCAAGGTGGGGCCCTTCGTTCGGTTCCGTCCTGCGCCACATTGGTCGGCCCATGACGCATTTAGGAAGACCCATGGATGACTAGTCATACAAGACAAAGATAGCAGAATTGTGAAGAACTCTATGTCCACTGACAAAGCCTGCTGGGATTTGTAACCCTAGGTTCTCGGACTAAGGTAACCCCTTTATCTCTGATATTACTATTCATCCAACCTAACTTTAATGGGCATCCTACAGAATGCTCTACTAGAATCATACTCGTCGATTAGGAAGAGAGGTGTGAGACAATGCGTGAGAGACAGGCGTAAAGATAATGTGCGTACATGAGACGCTTAGGTAGGTCCATGTATATAGAAAGGGTCGATGAGGATTGTGCGTGTGTATGTTTGCGAGAGGAAGATTGATTGTGATAAAGGTTAGTGAAAACAGTTGTAAATGGTTATGAGAGGGAGGGAGGGTTATATCTAGAGCATGTGTGCGAGAAAGACACCTCGGGAGAGAGTGTGTGAGCATGTGTGAGATACCACCGATGGAGAGTGAAACTACATGTAAAATACTACTCTACACATTGATTAAAGATATAAATTGTATCCAAATATTAGGATGGGATCATGATATTTGCAATTCATGTAAGGAGCGGTCATTGATCCATCAGACATCTAGATTCTATCGAATTTGAGCATGTCTATGTTATTATTCGACACAATTGATCCACATAGTTAGTATTTTGAACTCCACACAATGCATCGCTTTAGCAATCGAATATAAACGTGAGTATAGTTCATGTTGTGTGTGTAAAGCACATTATACATACGAAAGTTACACAATGGACATTATAAATAGCTACCTATGAACTAGCATACATTTGAATTCAACTTAAGGTGGTTTAAAAAAATCGAATTCAACATGAAGTCCATTCAATTATTTGAATTTGATATCATGGCATTTGTAAACCATACCTAAATTATGGGGGCACCAATATTTGCTCTGATTTTGTACATAATAGCATATGTAGTCGTGTACAAAACAGATTCAAATTTAGCTCCTCCATTCCAAAATAATCGTAGTTACAGGATTTACAAGTGTCAAAATTTCAAAAAGAAGCAGATAATTTAATGAGGTTTTCAAACATACAAGGTCAAATATAACGTTGTCTATTTAGGTCAATCCTCATAGTTCAAGAGTACTCTAAACGTGAATGCTTGTGTTTCAAAATTTCGAACGAAGCGCCGAAAGAGCCTCTGCTCGCCCGAAACCGCGTAAGACCAATGTTTTTTTTGAGGGTGCGTGAGACCAATGTTTGGTAGTACAAGGAAATTACTTTTCTAATAACTCCGACCCATGAAACCTACTGGCCCGACGTCCAAAGGTCTAAACCGGGGTAGGTTTGTAGCTTCATCTAGACGCCACGCAACCGCCTCCAAAAAACATTCATACACAATGGCCGCCTAAGCACACATGCGCGCGGCCGAAATCGCTCCCGCCCACTATTTGGGACACCCGGGATTACCATCCTACCCCCGACCCGCAGTAGGTCCAAAATTTAAGAGGGGGGCAAAGTTTGTACTTTCCCCAAATTTCAAACAAGCGCGTCCCATCTTCTGTTCAAAAAAGCCAAAAACAAGCGCGTCCCAGACCGAAACATGGTTCCCCCCCACCCGTCCGATCCCCCATTCATACTCCGTGGGCGCCAAAACTACCTCTCCACCAGCCGCGAAACCCCGGCGTCCTCCGTATGCCACCCCATCCCACCCATCAACCGCCACCCTCCTCCATCATGCCAGGGCCGATACCCCGACGTCAGCGTCCACCGCAACCTCAACCGCAACGCCCTCCACGGCTAGTAGTTGAAGCCGAGGCCGAGCAGTCCGTACCCGAGCCAGTTCAACCACGTCGTCCTGCGCCTCACCGCTGCCGCTCCAACTTCGCCACCGTCCACCATGTCGGAGCTGTTCCTGCTACACCGTCCTTCACCGCCTCGGATCTGCTTCCCCTCCGCCGATATACGGCCACGGCAACACAGTCAACAATTTGGCCATGGGTTTGTCCAAGGAACAATGACTCTCCAAAACATCGGTTCCCCCGGAAAAAACAAGAAGATCGCTGCGACATATCGACACCACACTGGCAACCGATACGGGTACTCCTCTTCCGTGTCTGCTTGCACGGTATTCATCCCACAGAAGACACTAGTTGACCGCTTCTTCTTCATACTAGATGTTCCTAGTAACTCGTGATGCACAAGGTTTCTCCTCATATACTATGTCACCTTAGCTAGAGGTCTGTCGCCCCCTGAATTTCAATTTCTGGCAAGTTGATTCCCAATTAACGGAAGCATTCCCCAGCGTAACAGGCGCTAGTATGCCTATTACGCTGGGGAAGCAGCGCCTTGGTGTTTATGTTAGGGGCGTGTGCGGCTTAGATCTACTGGCGCCCGATCTGGAGACTGGAGGTCGGCCGGGATTAAAGGGATGGCCTGGGGGCGCTGCCAAGCATGGCGATGGTGTGAGGTCGAGGGGAGGGCGGGGCGGCGGAGGCAGGGGTCTGGGCCGGTGGTCGCTGGCGGTTCGAGAAAGATCGTCAACAGTGACTGGCGGGGGGTAGACGAAGGCCATCTGCCCGTTCCTTATAGATCGAACGGTTCATTAAAGAAATCGACTGACCTATTTATTTTCAGTCGACTGTTATCTTAGATATGACCACATGTGGTGGTGTGCTGGAAGAGTACCTGCATTTCTCACTACTAGGAAAAGGGCTATAGATGGAATTGACACTAATGGCGCACCAGACATGTGGTGCGCCATTACTATATACTAATGGCGCACCATGTGTTGGTACGCCATTAGTGTCCAAATACTAATGGCGCACCACATCCACGGTGCGCCATTAGTAAAAATATTTTTTTAAAAATTTTGTTCAAAACTACTAATGGCGCACTGTGGGAGTGGTGCGCCATTACTAGTTGAACTAGTAATGGCGCACCACTCCCACGGTGCGCCATTAGTAA
>NC_041385.1:714037516-714038393 GCF_002162155.2 Triticum dicoccoides
ATCGCCTTTTCAGTTTAAAAAAAATAAAAGAAAATGATGAAAATGTCAAAAAAATAAAAGAAAATAAGTTTCCCATGTGATATGTGGCCTAGTTGTTGGGAAAATTTGCAAATATGAATTTTGACTTCATTTGCAAAATCTCACGAGAATTTTTAAAAATGGGCATAACTTTTGCATACTAACTCGCATGAAAAAGTTTTTTATATGAAAAATCATCTACTCGAAAAGTTACATCCAAATTTAACTGGGGGAACCCCGTTAAACAATTTCAAAATCCTCAAAAACCTAACAGAAAAAAAGATACGGGGCTTTTAAGATCTGGAGAGGCAAAAAATTCAAAAAAATTAAAACTTACTAATGGCGCACGTGCCCATGATGCGCCATTAGTATCTTCCCTCCTTCAAAATTCAAAATAAGTCAAAAAAATAAAAAAAATTACTAATGGCGCACCTGCCCATGGTGCGCCATTAGTATCTTCCCGCCTTCAAAATTCAAAATAAATCAAAAAAATAAAAAAAATTACTAATGGCGCACCTGCCCGCGGTGCGCCATTAGTATGCCGTATATATGGCTGGTCGTGGTCCTCTCCTCCTTATCTCTTCATTCCACCTCTCCTACACTCCATCTCCTCCTCTCCTCCACTCCATCTTCCCTTCTCTCCTCCACCATACTTCTCCTCTCCGGTGACCTCCTCCTCCTCTCTGGCGACCTCCTCCTCCCTCCTCCCCTCCCCTCCCCTCACGGTTTCTTCTCCCTCCTCTCCGGTGAGCTCCTCCTCCCTCCTCTCCGGTGAGCTCCTCCTCCCTCCTCTCCGGTGAGCTCCTCCTCCCTCCTCTCCTCCCATCCCCTCATGGTTTCTCCTTCCTCCTCTCCGATG
>NC_041385.1:714038403-714108140 GCF_002162155.2 Triticum dicoccoides
GGTGAGCTCCTCCTCCCTCCTCTCCGGTGAGCTCCTCCTCCCTCCTCTCTGGTGAGCTCCTCCTCCCTCCTCTCCTCCCATCCCCTCATGGTTTCTCCTTCCTCCTCTCCGATGCTCCGGTGAACTCCTATCCAGCGACCTCCTCCTCCTCCTCTCCGGCGATGTAGGCGAGCGCCTCTCCGGTGCCTTCCTCCTCCTCCTCTCCGGCGAACTCCTCTCCGGCAAAAGACCACGTCAAAAGAACGTACAAGATCCAAAAACAGGAACAAAATTTGAAATAATGTCGTGCCAAAAAACAAGCAAAAAAACGAGCAAAAAATGGGCAAAAAATCACGATCCAGATCTAGATTCAAAATGGCGCATCACTAATGGCGCATCACTAAACAGTGCGCCATTAGTATGCCCAAGTTACTAATGGCGCATCCCGTTGTCGTGCGCCATTAGTATGCCAGCACCTGGGTATACATGGCCCCTGGGAGGCATACTAATGGCGCACCGTGGCCTATACTAATGGCGCACCAGTGGTGCGCCATTAGTATACCAGATACTAATGGCGCACCAGTGGTGCGCCATTAGTAAAAATTACTAATGGCGTGCTAGTAATGGCGCACAAGTGATGCGCCATTAATGGCAAAATTAGGTGCGCCATTAGTAGCGGTTTTTCTAGTAGTGTCTTGTGCTCATTTATTACAAAATCATACGGAGTAGAATCTAATTTTGTTTGCCATGCAATGTTGTAGAGCTATCATATGTCTCCTGTCATTTATTTTTCAGCCACCTGCTATCTGCTACTTTTACAGTGCACTAGTGCTGCACACACTTCACCCATACTCTCACTATTGTGTTTTTATGCAAGGGTATTTCAGAGTCTGCCGAAAGAGAAGCAGCAAAGAAAAGAGAGAAGTCGCGCCAGCTTTCTTAGCGGGTATGCATGACACGTTACAGCGCTATAAAGGGTGCAGTGTCAGCAGATGGAGACGGTAAACATAGATCTGGAGTTGATGACCTCGCTCGCAATGAACCACCATCCCAGGTGCTTGCTTTAACTTCGCGGTGTCATATGTGGTTGCATGTTCCATATGGTGTGTAGCTTGTATTCGAAAGGCCGAAGTCGGTCTGATAAGGAAAGATATTTTTTTACATGAACCACCATCCCCTGAGACAAATAGCTAGTCTGGGCACTGGCTGAGCCAGTGACAAGCCCAGCAAAGATAGGCACCACCTGGAAGCCAACTAAAAAGCTGCGACGGTGGCGAAGTAGCCCGCTTCCCACCAGGCTCTTAGGTCCTAGATGATCATGCTCACCACTCCAGCCGGATGTCTAGCTTGTATTGCTTCCAATTTGGTTAAATTGCATCTACTTAGCTTACACATTATACCTTTGAATATGACATGCCTTTCTGTTTTTGGTACATACTAGTATATCTGTGTACTAACCATGTTGTTACATCAAACTAATGTTCTTGTGTATCCCTCATCAATCACTTATGACGAGGCAGGCAGGCAAGGGGACTACTCCTCATTTAAAGAATGCAGTGTCAGCCTCCCGACATGATTCTCAAGAAACAGAAATGCTAGATGAAGATAGTGAACGTAGCTCTGTAGTTGATTACAGCATTTCCCCTACACTAACATCGCAGGTGCTTGCTCTAACTTGGCAGCGTGATATGTGGTTGCATGTTGCATATTGTGTCTAGATTGTAATTCTTCCAATTTGGTTAAACTGCATGTGCTAGTCTACTTAGTTTATACATTATACCTATTAATATGACATGCCTCCCTGTATTTAGTACATAGTACATCTGTCTATTAAGCATGTCCTTACATAAAACTATTGTTTTTTTGTATCCCGCATCAATCAATATGACAAGGCACCTTTAGTATATGCAGTGTGATTTTAGTTGCATCTTTCATATGATTTATAGCATGCGCTGCTTCTAATTTGTTGAAATTCCATTTATGATGGGACGCTTTTAACTTGACAGAGTCATATTGGTTACATCTTTCATGTGGAGTCTAGCTTGCATTGCTTCTTATTTGCTAGAATGGTTTCTGCTTAGTTTACACAAACAGTTGTGAACATGCCATGTCGTCCTGTTTTCCATACATATTCCATCCTGGTATCATGTGTTTGCCTTACATCAAAGTAGTGATTGTCAGTATCATGCATGAATGAGTTCTGAAGAGAGAATTTTATTGCTTTTTCTTGTCGGTTTTACTTGACAATTCAAAATCAATAAAGCGGAAGGAAGTTAGCAAGGCAGCGGATAAAGGTGCTCCTTCCGAATGGAGGGCCTCTACAGTTTCTACTCCTCCACACCCCCAAGATGATTTCCAAGACAACACATGCATAGACACTCAACAAAGCTGTGTTTATGATGAGCACGTCTCCCCTAGTGCAGCATCACCGGTGCTCCCTCTAACTTGGCACTGTTATATGTGGTTGCATGTTATGTGTAATGTCTAGCTTGTATTGCTTCTACTGAATTCCATCTGCTTACTTTACACATTATACTTGAATAAGACACGTGTTCCTGTTTCTAGAACATACAATATCTGTCTATCACACCATGTTCTTACATCAAATTACTACTATTGTGTAACCTGCAACGATCACTTATCATAAGACACGTTTGACTTCGGAGTGTGATATAGGTTACATCTCACATTCTTTTCTAGCTTGTACTACTAATTTGTTGAAATGGCACTTATGACGAGACAATTTTAACTTGGTAGAGTGATATTCATTGCATCTTTCATATGGTGTCTAGCTTTCATTGCTTCTAATTTGTTGAAATGCCTTCTCCTTAGGTTATACATCATAAGCTGTGAATATGCAATGTTGTGAATATGCAATGTTGTGAATATGCTGTTGGGGAACGTAGCAGAAATTCAAAAAATTTCCTACGTAACACCAAGATCTATCTATGGAGAGACCAGCAACGAGTAGAAAGGGGAGTGCATCTACATACCCTTGTAGATCGCTAAGCGGAAGCGTTCAAGTGAACGGGGTTGATGGAGTCGTACTCGTCGTGATTCAGATCACCGATGATCCTAGTGCCGAACGGACGACACCTCCGCGTTCAACACACGTACAGCTCGATGATGTCTCCCACGCCTTGATCCAGCAAGGAGAGAGGGAGAGGTTGAGGAAGACTCCATCCAGCAGCAGCACAACGGCGTGGTGGTGATGGAGGAGCGTGGCAATCCTGCAGGGCTTTGCCAAGCACCTACGGGAGAGGAGGAGGTGTCACGGGAGGGAGGGAGGCGCCAAGGGCTCAGGTATGGATGCCCTCCCTCCCCTCCACTATATATAGGGGCATGGGAGAGGGGGGAGGCGCAGCCTTGCCCCTTACTCCAAGAAAGGGGTGCGGCCAAGAGGGGGGGAGGAGTCCATCCTCCCCAAGGCACCTCGGAGGTGCCTTCCCCCTTGAGGACTCTTCCCTCTAGGGTTCCCTAGGCGCATGGGCCTCTTGGGGCTGGTGCCCTTGGCCCATGTAGGCCAAGGCGCACCCCCTACAGCCCATGTGGCCCCCCGGGGCAGGTGGCCCCACCCGGTGGGCCCCCGGGACCCTTCCGGTGGTCCCGGTACAATACCGATGACCCCGAAACTTGTCCCGATGGCCGAAACAGGACTTCCTATATATAAATCTTTACCTCTGGACCATTCCGGAACTCCTCGTGACGTCCGGGATCTCATCCGGGACTCCGAACAACATTCGGTAACCACATACAAGCTTCCTTTATAACCCTAGCGTCATCGAACCTTAAGTGTGTAGACCCTACGGGTTCGGGAGACATGTAGTCATGACCGAGATGTTCTCCGGTCAATAACCAACAGCGGGATCTGGATACCCATGTTGGCTCCCACATGTTCCACGATGATCTCATCGGATGAACCACGATGTCAAGGACTCAATCAATCCCGTATACAATTCCCTTTGTCTAGCGGTATGGTACTTGCCCGAGATTCGATCGCCGGTATACCGATACCTTGTTCAATCTCGTTACCGGCAAGTCTCTTTACTCGTTCCGTAACACATCATCCCGTGATCAACCCCTTGGTCACATTGTGCACATTATGATGATGTCCTACCGAGTGGGCCCAGAGATACCTCTCCGTTTACACGGAGTGACAAATCCCAATCTCGATTCGTGCCAACCCAACAGACACTTTCAGAGATACCCGTAGTGTACCTTTATAGCCACCCAGTTACGTTGTGACGTTTGGCACACCCAAAGCACTCCTACGGTATCCGGGAGTTGCACAATCTCATGGTCTAAGGAAATGATACTTGACATTAGAAAAGCTTTAGCATACGAACTACATGATCTTGTGCTAGGCTTAGGATTGGGTCTTGTCCATCACATCATTCTCCTAATGATGTGATCCCGTTATCAACGACATCCAATGTCCATGGTCAGGAAACCGTAACCATCTATTGATTAACAAGCTAGTCAACTAGAGGCTTAGTAGGGACATGGTGTTGTCTATGTATCCACACATGTATCTGAGTTTCCTATCAATACAATTCTAGCATGGATAATAAACGATTATCATGAACAAGGAAATATAATAATAATCAATTTATTATTGCCTCTAGGGCATATTTCCAACAGTCTCCCACTTGCACTAGAGTCAATAATCTAGTTCACATCGATATGTGATTAACACTCAAGGTCACATCCCCATGTGACTAACACCCAAAGAGTTTACTAGAGTCAATAATCTAGTTCACATTTACCATGTGATTAACACTCGATGAGTTCTGGGTTTGATCATGTTATGCTTGTGAGAGAGGTTATAGTCAACGGGTCTGAACCTTTCAGATCCGTGTGTGCTTTACAAATCTCTATGTCATCTCCTAGATGCAGCTACCACGCTCTATTTGGAGCTATTCCAAATAACTGTTCTACTTGGAGCTATTCTAAATTGTTGCTCCATTATACGTATCCGGTATCTCTACTCAGAGCTATTCGGATAGGTGTTAAGCTTGCATCGACGTAACCCTTTACGACGAACTCTTTTACCACCTCCATAATTGAGAAAATTCCTTAGTCCACTAGTTACTAAGGATAACTTTGACCGCTGTCCTGTGATCCATTCTTGGATCACTCTTGTACCCCTTGACTGACTCATGGCAAGGCACACTTCAGGTGCGGTACACAGCATAGCATACTGAAGAGCCTACGTCTTAAGCATAGGGGACGACCTTCGTCCTTTCTCTCTATTCTGCCGTGGTCGAGCTTTAAGTCCTAACTTCATACCTTACAACTCAGGCAAGAACTCCTTCTTTGACTGATCCATCTTGAACACCTTCAAGATCACGTCAAGGCATGTGCTCATTTGAAAGTACTATTAAGCGTTTTGATCTATCCTTATAGATCTTGATGTCAATGTTCAAGTAGCTTAATCCAGGTTTTCCATTGAAAACACTTTCCAAATAACCCTATATGCTTTCCAGAAATTCTACATCATTTCTGATCATTAATATGTCAACAACATATACTCATCAGAAATTCTATAGTGCTCCCACTCACTTCTTTGGAAATACAAGTTTCTCATAAACTTTGTATACACCCAAAATCTTTTATCATCATCAAAGCATACATTCCAACTCCGAGATGCTCACTCCAGTCCTCAGAAGGATTGCTGGAGCTTTGCATACTTATTAGCATATTTCAGGATAGACAAAACCTTCCGGTTGTATCACATACAACCTTTCCTCAAGAATCGTCGAGGAAACAATGTTTTGACATCCTATCTGCAAGATTTCATAAATAATGCAGTAATTGCTAATATAATTCCAACAGACTCTTAGCATCGCTACGAGTGAGAAAGTCTCATCGTAGTCAACTCCTTGAACTTGTCGAAAAACATCTTAACGACAAGTCGAGCTTTCTCAATGGTGACACTTACCATCATTGTCTGTCTTCCTTTCAAAATCCATATGTACCTAACAGCCTTACGACCATCAAGTAGTTCTTCCAAAGTCTACACTTTGTTTTCATACATGGATCCTCTCTCGGATTTTATGGCCTCAAGCCATTTATCGGAATCCGGGCCCACCATCGCTTCTCCATAGCTCGTAGGTTCATTGTTGTCTAGCAACATGACCTTCAAGACAGGATTACCGTACCACTCTGAAGTAGCACGTATCCTTGTCACCCTACGAGGCACGGCAGTGATTTGATCCGAAACTTCATGATCAATATCATAAGCTTCCACTTCAATTGGTGTAGGTGCCACGGGAACAACTTCCTATGCCCTGCTACACACGGGTTGAAGTGATGGTTCAATAACCTCATCAAGTCTCCACCATCCTCCCACTCAACTCTTTCGAGAGAAACCTTTCCTCGAGAAAGGACCCGATTGTAGAAACAATTCATATTGCTTTCGGATCTGAATTAGGAGGTATACCCAACTGTTTTGGGTGTCCTATGAAGATGCATTTTATCCGCTTTGGGTTCAAGCTTATCATCCTGAAACTTTTTCACATAAGCGTCGCAGCCCCAAACCTTTAAGAAACGACAACTTAGGTTTCTCTAAACCATAATTCAAACGGTGTCATCTCAACGGAATTACGTGGTGCCCTATTTAAAGTGAATGTGGTTGTCTCTAATGCCTAACCCATGAACGATAGTGGTAATTCGATAAGAGACATCATGGTACGCACCATATCCAATAGGGTGCAACTATGATGTTCAGACACACCATCACACTATGGTGTTCCAGGCGGTATTAATTGCGAAACAATTTCCACAATGTCTTAATTGTGTGCCAAAACTCATAACTCAGATATTCATCTCTATGATCATATCATAGACATTTTATCTTCTTGTCATAATGATCTTCTACTTCACTCTGAAATTACTTGGACCTTTCAACAATTCAGACTCGTGATTCATCAAGTAAATATACTCAACATCTACTCGAATCATCTGTGAAGTAAGAACATAACGATATTCACTGCATGCCTCAGCACTCATTGGACTGCACACATCAAAATGTGTTACTTCCAACAAGTTGCTATCTTGTTCCATCTTACTGAAAACGAGGCTTTTCAGTCATCTTGCCCATGTGGTATGATTTGCATGTCCCAAGTGATTCAAAATCAAGTGAGTCAAAACGGTCCATTTGCATGGAGTTTCTTCATGCATATACACCAATAGACATGGTTCGCATGTCTCAAACTTTTCAAAAACGAGTGAGCCCAAAGATCCATCAATATGGAGCTTCTTCATGCGTTTTATACCGATATGACTTACGTGGCAGTGCCACAAGTAGGTGGTACTATCATTACTATCTTTTGGCATGAACATGTGTATCACTACGATCGAGATTTAATAAACCATTCATTTTAGGTGTAAGACCATTGAAGGTATTATTCAAATAAACAGAGTAACCATTATTCTCCTTAAATGAATAACCGTATTGCGATAGACATAATCCAATCATGTCTATGCTCAACGCAAACACCAAATAACAATTATTTAGGTTTAACACCAATCTCTTTGGTAGAGGGAGCGTGCGATGCTTGATCATATCAAGCTTGGAAAAACTTCCAACACATATCGTTAGCTCACCTTTAGCTAGTCTCCGTTTATTCCGTAGCCTTTTGTTTCGAGTTACTAACACTTAGCAACCGAACCGGTATCTAATACCCTGGTGCTACTAGGAGTACTAGCAAAGTACACATTAACACAATGTATATCCAATATACTTCTATCGACCTTGCCAGCCTTCTTATCTACCGAGTATCTAGGGTAATTCTGCTCCAGTGGTTGTTCCCCTTATTACAGAAGCACTTAGTCTCGGGTTTGGGTTTTACCTTGGGTTTCTTCACTAGAGCAGCAGCTGATTTGCCGTTTCATGAAGTATCCCTTCATGCCCTTGCCCTTCTTGAAACTAGTGGTTTCACCAACCATCAACAATTGATGCTCCTTCTTGATTTCTACTTTCGCGGTGTCAAACATCGCGAATACCTCAAGGATCATCATATCTATCCCTGATATGTTATAGTTCATCACGAAGCTCTAACAGCTTGGTGGCAATGACTTTGGAGAACCATCACTGTCTTATCTGGAAGATCAACTCCCACTCGATTCAAATGATTGTTGTACTTAGACAATCTGAGCACAAGCTCAACAATTGAGCTTTTCTCCTTAGTTTGCAGGTTAAGAAAGTCATCGGAGGTCTTATACCTCTTGACATGGGCACGAGCCTGAAATCCCAATTTCAGCCCTCAAAACATCTCATATGTTTTGCGAAGTTTCAAAAATGTCTTTGGTGCCTCAACTCTAAACCGTTTAACTGAACTATCACGTAGTTATCAAAACGTGTATGTCAGATGTTCGCAACAACCACAGACAACGTTCGAGGTTCAGCACACTGAGCGGTGCATTAAGGACATAAGCCTTCTATGAAGCAATGAGGACAATCCTCAGTTTACGGACCTAGTCCGCATAATTGCTACTATCAACTTTCAACTAATTTTGCTCTAGGAACATATCTAAACAGTAGAACTATAGCGTGAGCTACGACATAATTTGCAAAAACCTTTTGACTATGTTCAGGATAATTAAGTTCATCTTATGAACTCCCACTCAGATAGACATCCCTCTAGTCATCTAAGTGATTACATGATCCGAGTCAAACTAGGCCGTGTCCGATCATCACGTGAGACGGACTAGTCATCATCGGTGAACATCTTCATGTTGATCGTATCTTCTATATGACTCATGTTCGACCTTTCGGTCTCCGTGTTCCGAGGCCATGTCTGTACATGCTAGGCTCGTCAAGTTAACCCTAAGTGTTTCGCGTGTGTAAATCTGTCTTACACCCGTTGTATGTGAACGTTAGAATCTAACACCCGATCATCACGTGGTGCTTCGAAACACGAACTGTCGCAACGGTGCACAGTTAGGGGAGAACACTTCTTGAAATTGTTGTAAGGGATCATCATATTTACTACCGTCGTTCTAAGCAAATAAGATGTATAAACATGATAAACATCACATGCAATCAAATAGTGACATGATATGGCCATCATCACTTTGCTCCTTTTGATCTCCATCTTCGGGGCTCCATGATCATCATCGTCACCGGCATGACACCATGATCTCCATCATCATGATCTCCATCATTGTGTCTTCATGAAGTTGCCTCGCCAACTATTACTTCTACTACTATGGCTAACGGTTAGCAATAAAGTAAAGTAATTACATGGCGTTTAAGTTGACACGCAGGTCACAAATAAATAAAGACAACTCCTATGGCTCCTGCCGGTTGTCATACTCATCGACATGCAAGTCGTGATTCCTATTACAAGAGCATGATCAATCTCATACATCACATATATCATTCATCACATCCTTTTTGGCCATATCACATCACATAGCATACCCTGCAAAAACAAGTTAGACGTCCTCTAATTGTTGTTTGCATGTTTTACGTGGCTGCTATGGGTTTCTAGCAAGAACGTTTCTTACCTACGCATGAACCACAACGTGATATGCCAATTGCTATTTACCCTTCATAAGGACCCTTTTCATCGAATCCGATCCGACTAAAGTGGGAGAGACAGACACCCGCCAGCCACCTTATGCAACTAGTGCATGTTTGTCGGTGGAACCGGTCTCACGTAAGCGTACGTGTAAGGTTGGTCCGGGCCGCTTCATCCCACGATGCCGCCGAATCAAGATAAGACTAGTAACGGCAAGCATATTGAACAATATCGACGCCCACAACTACTTTGTGTTCTACTCGTGCAAAGAATCTACGCAATAGACCTAGCTCTGATACCACTGTTGGGGAACGTAGCAGAAATTCAAAAATTTTCCTACGTATCACCAAGATCTATCTATGGAGAGACCAGCAACGAGTAGAAAGGGGAAGGAGAGTGCATCTACATACCCTTGTAGATCGCTAAGCGGAAGCGTTCAAGTGAACGGGGTTGATGGAGTCGTACTCGTCGTGATTCAGATCACCGATGATCCTAGTGCCGAACGGACGGCACCTCCGCGTTCAACACACGTACAGCTCGACGATGTCTCCCACGCCTTGATCCAGCAAGGAGAGAGGGAGAGGTTGAGGAAGACTCCATCCAGCAGCAGCACAACGGCGTGGTGGTGATGGAGGAGCGTGGCAATCCTGCAGGGCTTCGCCAAGCACCTACGGGAGAGGAGGAGGTGTCACGGGAGGGAGGGAGGCGCCAAGGGCTCAGGTATGGATGCCCTCCCTCCCCTCCACTATATATAGGGGCAGGGGAGAGGGGGGAGGCGCAGCCTTGCCCCTTACTCCAAGAAAGGGGTGCGGCCAAGAGGGGGGGAGGAGTCCATCCTCCCCAAGGCACCTCGGAGGTGCCTTCCCCCTTGAGGACTCTTCCCTCTAGGGTTCCCTAGGCGCATGGGCCTCTTGGGGCTGGTGCCCTTGGCCCATGTAGGCCAAGGCGCACCCCCTACAGCCCATGTGGCCCCCCGGGGCAGGTGGCCCCACCCGGTGGGCCCCCGGGACCCTTCTGGTGGTCCCGGTACAATACGGATGACCCCGAAACTTGTCCCGATGGCCGAAACAGGACTTCCTATATATAAATCTTTACCTCCGGACCATTCCGGAACTCCTCGTGACGTCCGGGATCTCATCCGGGACTCTGAACAACATTCGGTAACCACATACAAGCTTCCTTTATAACCCTAGCGTCATCGAACCTTAAGTGTGTAGACCCTACGGGTTCGGGAGACATGCAGACATGACCGAGATGTTCTCCGGTCAATAACCAACAGCGGGATCTGGATACCCATGTTGGCTCCCACATGTTCCACGATGATCTCATCGGATGAACCACGATGTCAAGGACTCAATCAATCCCGTATACAATTCCCTTTGTCTAGCGGTATGGTACTTGCCCGAGATTCGATCGTCGGTTTACCGATACCTTGTTCAATCTCGTTACCGGCAAGTCTCTTTACTCATTCCGTAACACATCATCCCGTGATCAACCCCTTGGTCACATTGTGCACATTATGATGATGTCCTACCGAGTGGGCCCAGAGATACCTCTCCGTTTACACGGAGTGACAAAATCCCAATCTCGATTCGTGCCAACCCAACAGACACTTTCAGAGATACCCGTAGTGTACCTTTATAGCCACCTAGTTACGTTGTGACGTTTGGCACACCCAAAGCACTCCTACGGTATCCGGGAGTTGCACAATCTCATGGTCTAAGGAAATGATACTTGACATTAGAAAAGCTTTAGCATACGAACTACATGATCTTGTGCTAGGCTTAGGATTGGGTCTTGTCCATCACATCATTCTCCTAATGATGTGATCCCGTTATCAACGACATCCAATGTCCATGGTCAAGAAACCGTAACCATCTATTGATTAACGAGCTAGTCAACTAGAGGCTTACTAGGGACATGGTGTTGTCTATGTATCCACACATGTATCTGAGTTTCCTATCAATACAATTCTAGCATGGATAATAAACGATTATCATGAACAAGGAAATATAATAATAATCAATTTATTATTGCCTCTAGGGCATATTTCCAACATATGCAATGACACTAATGACGAGAGACCTCTAACATGGTAGTGTGATGTTGTTTGCATCTTGCATATGATTTATTTCTTGTACTGCTTCATATTTGTTTAAACGCCATTTATGATGAGACACTGTTAACTTGGTAGAGCTATATTTGTAGCATCTTTCATATGGTGTCTACCTTCCATTCCATTGCTTCTAATTTGGTGAAATGTCTTCTTCTTAGTTTACACATCATAGTTCTGGTTATCTCTTCTGTCCTGGTTTTCATACATATTACATCCTCCTATCATGTGGTTGTCTAACATCAAAGTTCAGTTCTCTGCATCACGCATCAATTTGTTCTGAAGAACTAAATTGTTATTCATTTTTCTTGTCGGCTTGACTTAACATGGCACAAAGAAAGAGGAAGAAACACAGAATGGCAGGGAATGAGAAGCGGATGAATCTTGCAGATTCTGCTGGTACTGATGGTGCAATAGAAGGTCAAAGTCCAGCGGAAAATTCTACAAACACGCCATCCCATGCTACATGAGCTGCAAAAAAAGCCAAACAGAAACAAATAGCTGCCACCAAACAAGCAGAGACGGCCCTAGTTCTTGCAACACCTACCACAGTACTACCAGCTGCACGACTTACTCGTGCGTCAACTGAGCTACCAGCACGTTCCCAAGCTCCCTTGCCACCTGACACTACTTCCCAAGCACTCTTGACACAAGATGATTTGGCAATATCAGATGAACCTTGTGAGCTTCAACAACAAGAAGGTAGTTGCTGGAGTCAAGTTACAGTTGCATGCTTCTTTATATGTAGTCTCACAGTTTGATGTACACTAACACTTCCTATGTTCGTTGTTGGACTAGCACCTAGGCTCAAGAGGAAACAAACATCAGGGATAATGCTCGATAGGTTAACTAAATCTAGAGGAGGAAGAATGGAGATCCATTTTGAGGCAGGTTTAAAAAGGCCACATGATGCTACATAGTCAGCCAAGTTAGTATCAGAGGCAGCGGTTCCCGTTAGGTGTCATGTACGTATCCTCCCAACATGGATTCAGTACAGGAATGACAAAGACGAAACCCAGTTCAACACCTTCCTCGACCATTTATCTGTAAGTATGGTTATGTATGGAAACTAGTAATATCGTCTTGCTCTGTCCCATACTTTCTAGGTTGCTGATAATGAGACTCCCATAATTTTCAACAGATGAGGTTCAAGTTGGATAGACAAGATGATGCAACTAGACAAGCTTGCACCCATGTTTTCAAGTCTGCTCTGCGGCAGTATCGGTATAACTTGAGGAAAACTCACTTTGAAGGCAAGGCTAACAGTGAACTTTCCCAAACATCTCCAGTGGAAAATATATCGAATGAAGACTGGAGGGGCCTTGTTAAACACTGGTCTGATCCGAAGTATCAGGTACATTATATATATGTGGTCAGATCACATGTTGAAGTCCTATTTATGCATGTGCCACACAAATCTATCTTCTCGTAGGTGAACTATTCAAAGAACAAGGCCAACCGTACGAAAGTGAAATTCCAACAGACGACAGGATCTCGTAGCTATATTGCACACTACGAGGCTCTTGTTATTAGTTGTTGTTTCACTCTTTTCGCTGTACCATATCATCAGATCTATATTGACTTGTTCGAAATGCAGAGGAAAGCCCGCAAGGACCAAAAAGTACTTGAACCAAATGCTGTGGAAATCTTCAAGGACTGTCGCACCAGCAAGAAGAAGGGCATGACTACACCAGTCAAAGCCACTGTTGTAAGTCCTTAATCCTCATGCCTTTTAACTACTACTTACTCTTACTTGTGCCTTTTGAACTGCATGGTTTGCAGCCAATGTCTATTACTCTTTTCAATTTTATACACAATTGTCTTAGCGTATCATTGCACCTTACAAGGTTTAAAAGAGAGGAGTGATGTTCCTTTGATCTTGACCCGTAATCTAGTTCCGTGCTGGACTTGCCCACACAACGTTACAATTGCCTGTTTGTCTGTTCTCAGTTGTTTTGTGATATGAATGATGTCATACTATGCTTACTGTATTATAAACTTCGTCTCTTTATCCTTACCCCTTAATACAATGTGAAGAAATAGACAATACATTAGCGATGGTACATGGTCATATGTTTGGAACCTAGTTTTATTATGTACTTTGCAATAAAATACAACTAATATTTTATATGGGTTCACCAGAATAAGTTCTGTATATAGACCAAAGCTATTTTGTTTGGTTTTGCTGCCTCCTTAATATCTTCTGTTCTGGTACTACTAATGTAAAACCTCAACTTTTCAGCGAGCTATGGAAAAAATGGTGGAACCGCCACCTTCTAAAGGTGGCGAGGCAACTATAACCGCAATGTCAGCTCTTGCTGCAGTGGGTCAGTACCCGTCCACTAACAGTGCCAAAAGCACGTTCCTGCATAATACTGGGTTGGTTGTTAAGGCAATATCGTCCAAACTGCCTCATGATCAAGACATGCAAGCTCAAAGCAATGTTGTATCTGCGCTCCAGACACAAGTCCATTCCCTAACAGAGACCATTTGTGAAACAAGGAGAGACATTGTTCGATGTCGTCAAGATATGCATGGTTTTGAAACCAGACTATCAGACATTTCCTATGTTGTTCAGGAGCCTAGGGGAAATGAAGGCGAGGGTTATGGTGCTCCATCAGACAATACAACATGAAAACGTAAAAGTCAGGTCAAATGAACCGAGCTTCTGAACTTCTGGTGGTGCATTTATCTGCTAGACTGTTAAGTTTTATGCCAACCTTCCTTTTGTTATATAGTTGTAATTTGTTTTGGTGTGATACAAAATTTATTCTTAACGTGGAGCCACTGGCTGAAGAAAGCAACAAGCAATTTTTGTATAGTGTAGGGTGTTCCCTATATTTGCACTGGTGGCGATCTTTGATGCCGAGTGGATGTAATCTGTGCTATCGCCTTAATAGCCTAGAGTTAGTTTCGGCCTTATTTATTTCCTAGTCTTCTTTTTCCCAGGTTTGCTAGTGGACGCAACTACCATGGGCCATATACGGGCCGTAGGATCCATGGGTCTCCTACGGGCCGTCGATAAATGGGCCTCCAACAGGGCCGTAGAATCGGTCGGCCTCGGGCCGTCGGATAAATGGGTCTACATGGGCCGTAAACGAGCGTAATTGGTATTGGCCCAGCACGGTAACGGGCCGTTAATGGGCCACAACATAGGACGGACTGGAAACGGCGCAACGGGTTAATAGGCCAGAAACGGGCCGACTCTTGCCATGAGCCCAATTTGGCCCATTAGGGTAACCGGCCAGTAACGGGCCGACTCTTGCCATGGGCCGAATTTGGCCAATTAGGGGAACAGGCCAGAAACGGGCCGACTCTTGCCGTCGGCCGAATTTGGCCCATTAGGTTAACAGGCTAGTAACGGGCCGACTCTTGCCATGGGCCTAATTTGGCCCATTAGGGGAATAGGCCAGTAACGGGCCGAAAGTAATCGAGGGCCGAAAAGGAGCCCAAGAACGTATGGGCCGTCAATAGGCCGAAAGCTAACACGGGCTCGAAACGGCCCATGTAAATCACGGGCCGTTAACGGGTACAAAGAAAATTACCATTCATTATGGGCTAGAGTCACCATGGGCCTGTAAAGGGCCGAAAGATACGAAGGTCTCATCTGGGACGAAAGACGTCGTGGGCCATACATGGGCCGAAAGTGAAATGGGCTGGTGTTATATTCAACGGCCCACATGCCGTTGTTGGGCCGATTTCCTTCAGGGCCTAACGGGTCGTGAGTTAACGGGCCGTAAAATGGGATATTTGCGAAGAGACCGTTAACAAGCTTTTCATGGGCCAGCCTGTTAACTTTTGACCAAGTTAAACGGGCCGGCTTTGTAAGTTAAATGGGCCAGTGGTGGGCCGTGGCATGTGTCGACATATCATAGGCGCCTATGTGACCCACTGACAAGCGGACACGTGTTTCGTCCGGCCAATAAGAATTTTACACGTGGAAATTTCCCATTGGTCGGGGCTGTTAATGGGTTATCGGATCCAAAACGCGTCCCGATAGCTTAACAGCGTTCCGTTACGGTGGATGCCACGTGTCGGTCACCCTTGACGAAAGCACTTCCGTGACGCGCGATTTATCGTCATGGAAGTGGACACTTCCGTGATGATAATTTTGGTAATGTCATGGAACACTTCTACGACAACATAGGTATGACTATCTTGATTCTGTCATAAATTTGTCATGGATGTACATGCATGACAAAAAACGCAACCTACTATGACAAACACGTATCATCACGGAAGTGTATTTTTTTGCAGTGCACTATGCTTTCCACCACTTGGCCTTTTAGGGCACATTGATATTAAATTAAATATAAAAGCCTCCTAAATTTATTAGAGCCTTTTAATATTAATTTAACACCGCTGAAAACATTTTCCACCTATATATTATTTATCGGTAATAGGGTATTGCCCGATAAACCCCCGAAACCCTTCAGGCCCGAAACACTTCTGGTTCCTCTCGAAACTATTTCTATATTAATGAAACTATTTCATAAATATTTTCTCATTACTCTAGTCCTACTAACACTCGATAGATCATGATTACCTTAAGCTGCTGACCCTGTGAAAGGATCGATATGGTTGACTAGAGGGGGGTGAATAGGCAACTAACAATTTTTAGCTTTTCTTGACCAAATTAAACTTAGCATCAAAGTAGGTTGTCTAGATGTGCAACTAGGTGAACAACCTATATGATGCAACAACAACAATAAGCACACAAGAAAGCTAGGGATACAACACAATATAAGCTTGCACAACTAAAGGTAAGAAGTAACCAATAGAGGAGCCGGCGGAGACGAGGATGTGTTACCGAAGTTCATTCCCGTTGAGAGGAGGTACGTCTCCATTGGATCGGTGTGGAGGCACAATGCTCCCCAAGAAGCCACTAGGGCCACCGTATTTTCCACACGCCCTCACACAATGCGAGATGCTGTGATTCCACTATTGGTGCCCTTGAATGCGGCGACCGAACCTTTACAAACAAGGTTGGGGCTATCTCCACAATTTAATTGGAGGCTCCCAACAATACCACGGAGCTTCACCATAATGCAATGTGGCTCCGAGGTGACCTCAACCATCTAGGATGCTCAAATACCCAAGAGTAACAAGATCCACAAGGGATTAGTGGGGGGAATCAAATTTCTCTTGGTGGAAGTGTAGATCCGGGCCTTCTTAACCAATCCCTAAAGAATCAACAAGTTTGATTGGCTAGGGAGAGAGATCGGGCGAAAATGAGCTTTGGAGCAACAATGGAGCTTGGGGAAAAAGAGATAGGTCAACTTGGAGAAGAAGATCTCCTTTTATAGTGGGGGAATCAATCCAACCGTTACCCCCTCTTCAGCTTGCACAGAGCGGTACTACTGCTCAGTGGAGCGGTACTACTGCTGGTAGCAGCGGTACTACCGCGACCCCCAGCGGTACTACCACGGTGATTGAGAGTAGAGGCATCAGAGGGGAACGAGAGGGAGAGTGGGGGTTTGGGCGACACTAGTGGCGGTGGTAGCCGCGGTACTACTGCTCACGGGGCAGTACTGCCGCTACTACTGCCACTCAAGCCGACACGAGGAGAGCACCCTCGAATCGAGGCGGTAGCAGTGCCAACCAAGGACGGTATTGCCGCCAATGCACCCAAGCGGTACTACTGCTATAGAACAGTGGTACTGCCGCTTGAGGTCCATGGGCGGTACTACCGCTCTGGCGGCGGTACTACCGCTAGCACCTCACAACCTCCACTTTCGATGAAATGACAAACTCCAAGTAGAGGAAAGGAGCTAGGGGTGCAAAGATGAAGTGTATGTGTTGATTTCACCCTAGCCTTTCCAATGCGGACCCCCTCTTGATAGTACGATGTCTCCTACGACTCAAGTCCACCAAAACCGAAACAAAAGAGACTACACCATCTTCACTTAAAGCTCCGAGGGGCAACGAATCGTCTTGTGCCTAGACATGAGATATCTGAAATGCTCAATGCACACGATTAGTCCGCAAAAGCACTGTCATCAATCACCAAAACTGCATAGGGAGAAATATGCCCTTACAATCTCCCCCTTTTTGGTGGATTGATGACAATACGGGATTTGCACATAAGAATATAAAATGAACATGAGAAAACCCAAAATCTATAAAATATAGATAGGCTCCCCCTAGATGTGTGCTCTCTGTAGCTATGCTTTGGACTGGACATCACACATAATAGGATCAACACCCCCCCTATATTTTATAGACCAGGCACAACCTGCACCAATAAGTGACAATACGCATTAAGGCAAGGAATAATAAGTGAGCATGAAGTAAAGGGCACAAGATAACATAAGCTCACAATACTACTAAACTTACTAGACATACAAAGATAATAATAGGATAGGGTAGCATATGTCTCACACCATATGACAGGGTACCAGGTCTCACGAGCACAAACCAAACCAAAAGCAAATGACGAGAAAAGAGTTTGCAAGAGAGAAAGACAGGGCAAAAGAAACACACTCACAACTCGACAAAGACAAATCCCTAAACTCTCTCCCCCTTTGGCATTGAGACACCAAAAGGGCAAAGAGTGCTGCTACGACCACAGGTGATAGCATAACTGAAGATCTCCATCATCACATCCCCGCGTGATTGTCCGCTCCTCCATCATCGGCAGGGGGCTACTCGGTGTCAGTCTGGCCATGGGCAGTGCTGCTGAACCCACTCCTCCTCATCGGTGATCTTGCTCTCAGAACCGCCGGCAATGGTTGCACCAAACTGCCACACGAGCTCCTTGTGGTGGCTCCTGGCCTTCTTCTCAGACACACGAGCCATATACTATCCATGAGATTCCATGCAGAAAAGTTTCTTCATCTTGCGCTTGAGCTTCTTTTCCCATGAGGGCTCTGCTCCAGAGGACACATAGTCCTCATCATCGTCAGCATCAACCTCTGCCTCAACCTCGTCAGCACCTGACGGAATCCCAGACTTCGAAACCGAAGTACCCTAGTTCTCCTTCTTACTCAGATGCTTGATCTCATGAGGGATCAACTCACTAGTCTACAACACGACACCAGGATAAGTGTGCTCCCAAGCCTTCTCAATAAGCAACATGAGAAGTGGACCATAGATAGGGCACTTGCCCACGGAGATAGCGGAGAGAAGCTCAGACCACATGACATGAGAGATATCCAGGGAATCTCCAGTGTTTTCTTCCTTTTCATGCTGACAGAAAAGTAACATGTCCATGAGAAACGGGTGAACCATATCCAAGTTCCCAATGCGTGGGAAAATAGTCTACCTGAAGATGCGATGAAGGATGTCCAGGTAGGCAGGCAGCTCATACGTCTCCTTCTATGTCTCAGGGTTAATCTTCACAGTGCAGAACGGCCAGAGAGCTTGCTTGTGAGTAAAGGTTGTCTTCTGGTGAGGACGAAAGCTAAACGAGTTCTCAAGCCCTTGATCTTCAATCTCAAACAATTCCATGGACGCCTTCCATTTGACAGGCAGAAGTTTGCCATTAGTCATCCAAGTCAAGGTCCTTTCCGCATTAGTGCCCAGATGAACCGTGGCATAGAACTGAGCCACCAAATCCACATCAAAGTCCTTGTTGAACTCCATGATCCTGAGAATATTCAGCTGAGAACACATCTGCAGAGCCTCGCCAAAGTAGGTAGAATCCTTCTCCATATAGGCAATGTCGATGGAGCGGACATTGACATAAAGATTCTTCTTTGCCTTGATCACATCAAAATAGATTGCCCACTGAAAACAGTTCTAGAAAATGGGTGGTTGAACAAAGTGGGTTCTTGATCTTCTGCATATGGGTTGCGCTGGCGCCTTTCCCAGAACTCCTTTGCAGTCATCTCTGTCACATACTTGGCCCTAGGCTTGGACTTGTTCGCAACAGTCTTCTTGGGATGAGAAGGAGGAGGAACACTTGAGGAAGCAGCCCCAGACTCAGAAGAGCGATGGCGCTTTGAACTAGTACGCCCGGGGTTGATACGACAGACAGGTTGCTTTGAAGGGCCATCACCTAGAACCAAACACAAGAAAGAACACAAGAGAAGGAGCATAAGCCAGCAGAAAGAGCAACAAAGATCAGGGTTTGGTAAGAAAAAGAGGAAGTTGGCATCCAGGGGTAGTACCACGACAAGGCAGAGGTAGTACTGCCTATAGCCCTCAAGCGGTAGTATCGCTCCAGGAGAGCGGTAGTACCCCTCTAGGCGGAGGGGGCGGCGGTTCCTTACTGCCGCGGCCAAATCAGGTACTGCCGGGATGCCAAATTCAAAAATTATCCTACCAAACATCAATCTACCTAGAAGCCTTCTCCAACCTACTCAAGCCTTGATTTAGCCAAAAATCGAGAAATGCAACAACTATTGCCCCTAAAGACTAGATCTGAAACCAAGACACAAGGAGAAGAGGAACGGGGGCTGATACGTTCATTTTGCATCATGTTTTCCGACTGTTATTTATGTTGTTTTATTGTATATAATAATGCTTTTGGAGTAATTCTAATGCCTTTTCACTCATAATATGCAAGGTATGCACCAAGGGGGAGAATTCTGGCAGCTGAAAATCTGGACCTGAAAAAGCTACGTCAAGCTACCTATTCTGCACAACTCCAAATTAGCTGAAACTCCCCAAGGATTTTTTATGGAATATTTAAGGAATATTGGAGCAAATAAGTACCATAGGAGGGCCACCAGGTGGGCACAACCCACCTGTGCACGCCAGGAGGCCCAAGCGCGCCCTGGTGGGTGCTGCCTTCCTCGGCCCACCTCCGGTGCCCATCTTCTGGTATATAAGTCATTTTGACCTAGAAAAAATAAGGGGAGTACATTGGGGATGAAGCGCCGCCGCCTCGAGGCAGAACTTAGGCAGGAGCACTTTTTCCCTTCGGCGGAGCGATTCCGCCGAGGGAACTTCCCTCCCGGAGGGGGAAATCATCGTCATCATCATCACCAACAACTCTCCCATCTTGGGGAGGGCTATCTTCATCAACATCTTAACAGCACCAACTCCTCTCAAACCCTAGTTCATCTCTTGTGTTCAATCTTTGTATCAAAACTATAGATTGGTGCTTGTGGGTGACTAGTAGTGTTGATTACATCTTGTAGTTGATTACTATATGATTTATTTGGTGGAAGATTATATGTTCAAATCCATTATGATATTTAATACCCCTCTGATCTTGAGCATGTTTATCATTTGTGAGTAGTTAATTTCGTTCTTGAGGTCACGGTAGAAATCATGTTGCAAGTAATCATGTGAACTTGATATGTGTTTGATATTTTGATGGTATGTATGTTGCCATTCTCTTAGTGGTGTCATGTGAACGTCGACTACATGACACTTCACCATATTTGGGTCTTAGGGAATGCATTGTGGAGTAGTTATTAGATGGTGGTTTGCGAGAGTGACAGAAGCTTAAACCCCAGTTTATGCGCTATTCCGTAAGGGACTGATTGGATCCAAAAGTTTAATGCTATGGTTAGAATTTATTCTTAATACTTTTCTCATAGTTGCGGATGCTTGAGAGAGGGTTAATTATAATTAGGAGGTTTGTTCATGTAAGACCAACACCTAAGCACAGGTCCACCCACATATCAAATTATCAAAGTACCGAACACAAATTAAGCCAACATGATGAAAGTGACTAGATGGAATTCCCATGTACCCTCAAGAACACTTTGCTTATCATAAGAAACCGTTTTGGCCTGTCCTTTGCCTCAAAAGGATTGGGCTACATTGCTGTACTTTTGTTAGTACTATTGTTACTTGCCCGTTACAAATTACCTTTGTACCAAACTACTCTGCTACTTACAATTTTAGCACTTGCAGACATTACCTTGCTGAAAACCACTTTTCATTTCCTTCTGCTCCTCGTTGGGTTAGACACTCTTACTTTTCGAAAAGGGCTACAATTGACACCATACACTTGTGGGTCATCAAGGCAATTTTCTGGTGCCGTTGCCGGGGAGTGAAGCGCTCTTGGTAAGTGGAAATTGGTAAGGAAACATTATTACTACATGCTGAAAATTATTGTCACTTTCTACTATGGAAAACAATCCTTTGAGGGGTTTGTTCGGGGTATCTTCACCTCAAACGGAACCACAATTAGTTACCACTCAACCTACTGCACCTACTGAAAATATTGAATATGAAATTCCTTCGGGTATGTTAGAACAACTGCTAACTAATCCTTATGCAGGAGATGGAACTGAACATCCTGATATACACTTGATATATGTGGTTGAAATTTGTGGATTGTTTAAGCTTGCAGGTTTTGCCCAGAGATGAATCTAAGAAGAAGGTTTTCCCTTTATCTTTGAAGGGAAAAGCATTGACATGGTATAGCCTATGCGATGATATTGGATCTTGGAACTGGAACCATTTGAATTGGAATTTCATCAGAAATTTTATCCTATGCATCTAGTTCATCGTGATCGGAATTATATATATATAATTTTTGGCTCGTAAAGTAGAAAGTATAGCTCTAGCTTGGGGGAGGCTTAAGTCAATGTTATATTCATGCCCCAACCATGAGCACTTGAGAGAAATCATTATTCAGAATTTCTATGCTCGACTTTCTCGTAATGATTAATCCATGCTCGATACTTCTTGTACTGGTTCTTTTATGAAGAAGACTATTGAATTCCGGGGGGATCTTTTAGAAAGAATTAAACGCAACTCTGAAGATTGGGAACTCAACAAAGGTAAAGAGTCAGGTATTGAACCTAAGTTTGATTGTGTTAAATCTTTTATGAATACTGATGCTTTTCGAAAGTTTAGCACCAAATGTGGACTTGACTCTGAGATAGTAGCTTCCTTTTGTGAATCTTTTGCTACTCATGTTGATCTCCCTAAGGAGAAGTGGTTTAAATATCACCCACCAATTAAAGAAGAAGTTAAAGAACCAGTAAAAGCTAAAGAAGAAACTATCATTTACAATGTTGATCCAATTTTCCCCACTGCTTATATTGAAAAACCACCTTTTCCTGTTAGGATGAAGGAACATGCTAAAGCTTCAACTATGGTTAACAAAAGTTATGTTAGAACACCCAAACCATATGAACAAATCAAAGTTGAACCTAGTGTTGCTATGATTAAAGATCTCTTAGTTGATAATATTGATGGGCATGTTATTTACTTCTGTGATGAAGCTTCTAGAATCGCTAAACCTGAAGGAAAAGATAAACATAGACCAGTTGTTGGCATGCCTGTTGTCTCAGCTAAGATAGGAGATCACTGTTATCATGGGTTATGTGACCTAGGTGCTAGTGTGAGTGCTATTCCTTTCTCCTTATATGAAGAAATTAAAGATGAAATAGCACATGTTGAAATAGAAGATATAGATGTTACTATTAAGCTTGCTAATAGAGATATTATCTCACCAATAGGGATTCGTAGATATGTTGAAGTCTTGTGTGGGAAAATAAAATACCCTACTTATTTTCTTGTTCTTAGCACCCCACAAGATGGCTTTTGTCCCATTATATTTGGTAGACCTTTCTTAAACACCGTCAATGCTAAAATAGATTGTAAGAAACAAATTGTCGGTGTTAGCTTTGGTGATGAATCTCATGAGTTTAATTTTTCCAAGTTTAGTAAACAACCTCATAAGAAAGATTTGCCTAGTAAGGATGAAATTATTGGTCTTGCTTCTATTGCTGTGCCCCCTACTGTTCCTTTGGAACAATATTTGCTAGACCATGAAAATGATTTGCATATGCGTGAAAGAAATGAAATAGATAGAATCTTTTTCGAACAACAACCTCTGCTTAAACATAATTTTCCTATTGAAACTCTAGGAGGTCCTCCTCCACATAAAGGTGATCCTGTGTTTGAACTTAAACAATTACCAGACACTTTGAAATATGCTTATCTTGATGAAAAGAAGATATATCATGTTATTATTAGTACTAACCTTTCAGAACATGAAGAAGAAAGATTATTGAAAGTTCTATGGAAGCACATGGCTGCTATTGGATATACTCTTGATGATCTTAAGGGCATTAGTCCCACTCTATGGCAGCACAAGATTAATATGGAACCTGATGCTAAACCCGTTGTTGATCACCAATGTCGGTTAAATCCAAAAATGAAAGAAGTGGTAAGAACGGAAATATTGAAACTTTTGGAAGCAGGTATAATCTATCCTATAGCTGATAGTAGATGGGTAAGTCATGTTCATTGTGTCCCTAAGAAGGGAGGTATTACCGTTGTTCCTAATTATAAGAATGATCTTATTCCACAAAGAATTGTCACGGGCTATAGAATGGTAATTGATTATAGAAAATTAAATAAAGCTACTAGAAAAGATCATTACCCTCTGCCTTTTATCGATCAAATGTTAGAAAGATTATCTAAGCACACACATTTTTGCATCCTTGATGGATACTCTGGCTTTTCACAAATACCTGTTTTACAATCTGATCAAGAAAAGACCACTTTTACTTGTCCTTTTGGAACACTTGCTTATAGACGTATGCCTTTTGGTTTATGTAATGCACATGCTACCTTTCAAAGATGTATGACTGCTATCTTCTCTGATTTTTGTGAAAAGATTGTTGAGGTTTTCATGGATGACTTTTCTGTTTATGGGAAGTCTTTTGATGATTGTTTAAGCAATCTTGATCAAGTTTTGCAGAGATGTGAACAAACAAATCTTGTCTTGAATTGGGAGAAGTGCCACTTTATGGTTAATGAAGGTATTGTATTGGTGTTGGGGAACATGGTAATTTCAAAAGAATTCCTATGATCACGCAAAATCTATCTAGGAGATGCATAGCAACGAGAGGGGAGAGTGTTGTCTACGTACCCTCATAGACCGACAGCGGAAGCATTATGAAAACACGGTTGATGTAGTCGTACGTATTCACGATCCGACCGATCCTAATAACGAAGGTACGCCACCTCCGTGATCTGCACATGTTCAGCTCGGTGACGTCCCATGAACTCTATATCCAGCTGAGGTCGAGGGAGAGTTTCGTCAGCACGACGGCATGGTGACGGTGATGATGAAGTTATCGGTGCAGGGCTTCGCCTAAGCACTACAACAATATGACCGAGGTGGAAATCTGTGGAGGGGGGCACCGCACACGGCTAAACAATCAACTTGTGTGTTCTAGGGTGCCCCCTGCCCCCGTATATAAAGGAGCAAGGGGGATGCCAGGCGGCCCTCCTTGGCGCGTCCCAAGAGGGGAATCCTACTAGGACTCCAAGTCCTAGTAGGTTTCCACCTAAAGGGAGAGAGGGGGAAGGAAGGAAAGGGAGAGGGGAAAGGAAAGGTGGGCGCCGCCTCCCCCTTCCTTGTCCTATTCAGACTCAAGGGGGAGGGGGCGCACGGATGCCCTGGCCACCCCTCTCTCTCTCTCCACTAAGGCCCATCGAGGCCCATTAGTTCCCCCGGGGGTTCCGATAACCCTCCGACACTCCAGTTTTATCCAAAACTTCTTCGGAACACTTCCGGTGTCTGAACATAGTCGTCCAATATATCATTCTTTATGTATCGACCATTTAGAGACTCCTCGTCATGTCGGTGATCACATCCGGGACTCCGAACAACCTTCGGTACATCATATCACATAAACTCATAATACCAATCGTCATCGAACGTTAAGCGTCCGGACCCTACGGGTTTGAGAACTATGTAGACATGACCGAGATACATCTCCGGTCAATAACCAATAGTGGAACCTGGATGCTCAAATTGATTCCTACATATTCTACGAAGATCTTTATCGGTCAAACCGCATAACAACATACATTGTTCCCTTTGTCATCGGTATGTTACTTGCCCGAGATTCGATCGTCGGTATCATCATACCTAGTTCAATCTCATTACCGGCAAGCCTCTTTACTCATTCCGTAATACTTTGTCCCGCAACTAACTCATTTGTCATAGTGCTTGCAAGGCTTATAGTGATGAGTATTACCGAGAGGGCCCAGAGTTACCTCTCCGAAACACGAAGTGACAAATCCTAATCTCGATCTATGCCAACCCAACAAACACCTTCGGAGACACCTATAGAGAACCTTTATAATCACCCATTTATGTTGTGATGTTTGGTAGCACACAAAGTGTTCCACTGGTATTTGGGAGTTGCATAATCTCATAGTCTGAGGAACTTGTATAAGTCATGAAGAAAGCAGTAGCAATGAAACTGACACGGTCATAATGCTAAGCTAACGGATGGGTCATGTCCATCACATCATTCTCCTAATGATGTGGTCCCGTTCATCAAATGTCAACACATGTCTATGGTTAGGAAACATAACCAGCTAGTCAAGTAGAGGCATACTAGGGACTATATGTTTTGTCTATGTATTCACACATGTACTAAGTTCCCGGTTAATAGAATTCTAGCATGAATAATAAACATTTATCAATAATAACTTTGTTATTGCCTCTAGGGAATATTTCCTTCTATCTCCCACTTGCAGTAGAGTCAATAATCTAGATTACATAGTGATGATTCTAACACCCATGGAGCTTTGGTGTTGATCATGTTTTGCTCATGGAAGAGGCTTAGTCAATGGGTCTGCAACATTCAGATCCGTGTGTATCTTGCAAATCTCTATGTCCCCCTATGACACTTGATGATAGATGGAATTGAAGCGTCTCTTGATGTGCTTGGTTCTCTTGTGAAATCTGGATTCCTTTGCCAAGGCAATTGCACCAGTATTGTCACAAAAGATTTTCATTGGACCTGATGCACTAGGTATGACACCTAGATCGGATATGAACTCCTTCATCCAAACTCCTTCATTCGCTGCTTTCGAAGCAACAATGTACTCCGCTTCACATGTAGATCCCGCCATGACGCTTTGCTTCGAACTGCACCAACTGACAGCTCCTCCATTCAATAAAAATATGTATCCGGTTTGCAACTTAGAGTCATCCAGATCAGTATTAAAGCTTGCATCGACGTAACCGTTTATGATGAGCTCCTTTTCACCTCCATAATCAGAAACATATCCTTAGTCCTTTTCCGGTATTTTAGGATGTTCTTGACCGCTGTCCAGTGCTCCACTCCGGGATTACTTTGGTACCTCCCTGCTATGCTTATAGCAAGGCACACATCAGGTCTGGTACACAGCATTGCATACATGATAGAACCTGTGGCTGAAGCATAGGGAATGACTTTCATTTTCTCTCTATCTTCTGCAGTGGTCGGGCATTGAGTCCAACTCAACTTCACACCTTGTAACACAGGCAAGAACCCTTTCTTTGACTGGTCCATTTTGAACTTCTTCAAAACTTTATCAAGGTATGTGCTTTGTGAAAGTCCAATTAAGCATCTTGATCTATCTCTATAAATCTTGATGCCCAATATGTAAGCATCTTCTCCAAGGTCTTTCCTAGAAAAACTCTTATTCAGGTATCCCTTTATGCTATCCAAAAATTCTATATCATTTCCAATCAACAATATGTCATCCACATATAATATCAGAAATGCTACAGAGCTCCCACTCACTTTCTTGTAAATACAGGCTTCTCCAAAAGTCTGTATAAAACCATATGCTTTGATCACAGTATCAAAACGTTTATTCCAACTCCGAGAGGCTTGAACCAGTCCATAAATGGATCACTGGAGCTTGCACACTTTGTTAGCACCCTTTGGATCGACAAAACCTTCTGGTTGCATCATATACAACTCTTCTTCCAGAAATCAATTCAGGAATGCAGTTTGGACATCCATATGCCAAACTTCATAATCATAAAATGCGGCAATCGCTAACATGATTCAGACGGACTTAAGCATCGCTACGGGTGACAAAGTCTCATCGTAGTCAACTCCTTGAACTTGTCAAAAATCTTTCACAACAAGTCGAGCTTTGTAAACAGTAACATTACCATCTGCGTAGGTCTTCTTCTTAAAGATCCATTTGTTTTCTATGGCTTTCCGATCATCAGGCAAGTCCACCAAAGTCCACACTTTGTTCTCATACATGGATCCCGTCTCAGATTTCATGGTCTCAAGCCATTTCGCGGAATCTGGTCTCATCGTCGCTTCCTCATAGTTTGTAGGTTCATCATGGTCTAGTAACATGACTTCCAGAACAGGATTACCGTACCACTCTGGTGCAGATCTTACTCTCTAAGACCTACGTGGTTCGGTAGTAACTTGATCTGAAGCTTCATGATCATCATCATTAGCTTCCTCACTAATTTGTGTAGGAATCACGACAACTGATTTATGTGATGAACTACTTTCCAATAAGGGAGAAGGTACAACTACCTCATCAAGTTCTACTTTCCTCCCACTCACTTCTTTCGAGAGAAACTCCTTCTCTAGAAAGGATCCATTCTTAGCAACAAAGATTTTGCCTTCGGATCTGTGATAGAAGGTATACCCAACAGTTTCCTTTGGGTATCCTATGAATACACACTTCTCTGATTTGGGTTCCAGCTTATCAGGTTGAAGCTTTTTCACATAAGCATCGCAGCCCCAAACTTTAAGAAACGACAACTTTGGTTTCTTGTCAAACCACAGTTCATAAGGCCGTCTCAACGGATTTTGATGGTGCCCTATTTAAAATGAATGCAGCCGTCTCTAAAGCATAACCCCAAAATGATAGCGGTAAATCACTAAGAGACATCATAGATCGCACCATATCCAATAAAGTACATTTACGATGTTTGGACACACCATTTCGCTGTGGTGTTCCAGGTGGCGTTAATTGTGAAACGATCCCATGTTGTTTCAAATGAAGACCAAACTCCTAACTCAGATATTCTCCTCCACGATCAGATCGTAGATACTTTATTTTCTTGTTACGATGATTTTCCACTTCACTCTGAAATTCTTTGAACTTTTCAAATGTTTTAGACTTATGTTTCATTAAATAGATATATCCATATCTGCTCAAATCATCTGTGAAGGTAAGAAAATAACAATACCGACCACGAGCCTCAATACTCATTGGACCGTATACATCAGCATGTATTATTTCCAACAAGCCAGTAGCTCGTTCTATTGTTCCGGAGAATGGAGTTTTAGTCATCTTGCCCATAAGGCATGGTTCGCAAGCACCAAGTGATTCATAATCAAGTGATCCCAAAAGTCCATTTGTATGGAGTTTCTTCATGCGCTTTACACCGATATGACCCAAACGGCAGTGCCACAAATAAGTTACACTATCCTTATTAAACTTATATCTTTTGGCTTCAATACTATGAATATGTGTATCACTACTATCGAGATTCAATAAAAATAGACCAATCATCAAGGGTGCATGACCATAAAATATATTACTCGTATAAATAGAACAACCATTATTCTCTGATTTAAATGAATAATTGTCTCGCATCAAACAAGATCTAGATATAATGTTCATGCTCAACGCTGGCACCAAATAACAATTATTCAGGTCTAAAACTAATCCCGAAGGTAGATGTAGAGGTAGCATGCCGACCGCGATCACATCGACTTTGGAACCATTTCCCACGCGCATCGTCACCTCGTCCTTAGCCAATCTTCTCTTAAGCCGTAGCCCCTGTTCCGAGTTGCAAATATGAGCAACAGAATGAGTATAAAATATCCAGGTGCTACTGCAAGCATTAGTTAAGTACACATCAATAACATGTATATCAAATATACCTTTCACTTTGCCATCATTCTTATCCGCCAAATACTTGGGGCAGTTCCGCTTGCAGTGACCAGTCCCTTTGCAGTAGAAACACTCAATTTCAGGCTTTAGGTCCAAACTTGGGTTTCTTCTCTTGAGCAGCAACATTTTTGTCATTCTTCTTGAAGTTCCATTTCTTCCCTTTGCCCGTTTTCTTGAAATTAGTGGTCTTGTTGACCATCAACACTTGATGCTCCTTTTTTATTTTTACCTCCGCAACCTTTAGCATTGCGAAGAGCTCGGGAATAGTCTTGTTCATCCCTTGCATATTATAGTTCATCACTAAGATTGTGTAGCTTGGTGGCAGTGATTGAAGAACTCTGTCAATGACACTATCATCAGGAAGATTAACTCCCAGTTGAGTCAAGTGGTTGTGGTACCCAGACATTCTGAGTATGTGTTCACTGACAAAACTATTCTCCTCCATTTTACAGCAGTAGAACTTATTGGAGACTTCATATCTCTCAATCCGGGCATTTGCTTGAAATATTAACTTCAACTCCTAGAACATCTCATATGCTCCATGATGTTGAAAACGTCGTTGAAGTCCCGGTTCTAAGCCGTAAAGCATGGCACACTGAACTATCGAGTAGTCATCAACTTTGCTCTGCCACATGTTCTTAACGTCATTAGTAGCATCTGCAGCAGGCCTGGCACCCAACGGTGCTTCCAGGACGTAATTCTTCTGTGCAGCAATGAGGATAATCCTCAAGTTACGGACCCAGTCCATGTAGTTGCTGCCATCATCTTTCAACTTAGCTTTCTCTAGGAACCCATTAAAATTCAAAGGAACGGTAGCACGGGCCATTGATCTACAACAACATAGACATGCAAAATACTATCAGGTACTAAGTTCATGATAAATGAAAGTTCAATTAATCATATTACTTAAGAACTCCCACTTAGATAGACATCCCTCTAATCATCTAAGTGATCACGTGATCCAAATCAACTAAACCATGTCCGATCATCACGTCAGATGGAGTAGTTTTCAATAGTGAACATCACTATGTTGATCATATCTACTATATGATTCACGCTTGACCTTTCGGTCTTAGTGTTCTAAGGCCATATCTGCATATGCTAGGCTCGTCAAGTTTAACCCGAGTATTCCGCGTGTGCAAAACTGGCTTGCACCCGTTGTATGTGAACGTAGAGCTTATCACACCCGATCATCACGTGGTGTCTCGGCACGACGAACTGTAGCAACGGTGTATACTCAGGGAGAACACTTATAACTTGAAATTTAGTAAGGGATCATCTTATAATGCTACCGCCGTACTAAGCAAAATAAGATGCATAAAGGATAAACATCACATGCAATCAAAATATGTGATATGATATGGCCATCATCATATTGTGCTCATGATCTCCATCACCGAAGCATCATCATGATCTCCATCATCACCGGCGTGACACCTTGATCTCCATCGTAGCATCGTTGTCGTCTGGCCAACTATTGTTACTACGACTATCGCTACCGCTTAGTGATAAAGTAAAACAATTACATGGCGATTGCATTGCATAAAATAAAGCGACAACCATATTTCTCCTGCCAGTTGCTGATAACTTAGTTATAAAACATGATCATCTCATACAACAATTTATATCACATCATGCCTTGACCATATCACATCACAGCAAGCCCTGCAAAAACAAGTTAGACATCCTCTACTTTGTTATTGCAAGTTTTACGTGGCTGCTACGGGCTTCTAGCAAGAACCGTTCTTACCGACGCATCAAAACCACAATGATTTTTCGTCAAGTGTGTTGTTTTAACCTTCAACAAGGACCGGGCGTAGCCACACTTGATTCAACTAAAGTTGGAGAAACAGACACTCACCAGCCACCTGTGTGTGAAGCACGTCGGTAGAACCAGTCTCGCGTAAGCGTACACATAATGTCGGTCTGAGCCGCTTCATCCAACAATACCGCCGAATCAAAGTATGACATGTTGGTAAGTAGTATGACTATTATCGCCCACAACCCTTTGTGTTCTACTCATGCATATAACATCTACGCATAGACCTGGCTCGGATGCCACTGTTGGGGAATGCGGTAATTTCAAAAAAATTCCTACGATCACGCAAGATCTATCTAGGAGATGCATAGCAACGAGAGGGGAGAGTGTTGTCTACGTACCCTTGTAGACCAAAAGCGGAAGCGTTATGACAACGCGGTTGATGTAGTCCTACGTCTTCATGATTTGACCGATCCTAGCACCGAAGGTACGGCACCTCCGCGATCTGCACACATTCAGCTCGGTGACGTCCCACGAACACTAGATCCAGTTGAGGTCAAGGGAGAGTTTCGTCAGCATGACAGCATGGTGACGGTGATGATGAAGTTGCCGGTGCAGGGCTTCGCCTAAGCACTACGACGATATGACCGAGGTGTAAATCTATGGAGGGGGGCACCGCACACGGCTAAACAATCAACTTGTGTGTTCTAGTGCCCCTGCCCCCATATATAAAGGAGCAAGGGGGAGGCCGGCCAGCCCTCCTTGGCGCGCCCCAAGAGGTGAATCCTACTAGGACTCCAAGTCCTAGTAGGTTTCCACCTAGCTAAAGGGGGAGAGGGGGAAGGAAGGAGAAGAGAGGGGGAAGGAAAGGGGGGTGTCACCCCCCTTCCTTATCCTATTCGGACTCAAGGGGGAGGGGGCGCGGGGCATGCCCTGGCCGCCCCTCTCTCTCTCCAGTAAGGCCCATCGAGGCCCATTAGTTCCCCCGGGGGTTCCGATAACCCTCCGCCACTCCAGTTTTATCCGAAACTTCTCCGGAACACTTCCGGTGTCCGAACATAGTCATCCAATATATCAGTATTTATGTCTCGACCATTTAGAGACTCCTCATCATGTCCTTGATCACATCCGGGACTCCGAACAACCTTCGGTACATCATATCACATAAACTCATAATACCAATCGTCATCGAATGTTAAGCATGCGGACCCTACGGGTTCGAGAACTATGTAGACATGACCGAGACACGTCTCCGGTCAATAACCAATAGTGGAACCTAGATGCTCATATTGGTTCCTACATATTCTACGAAGATCTTTATCGGTCAAACTGCATAACAACATACGTTGTTCCCTTTGTCATCGGTATGTTACTTGCCCGAGATTCGATCGTCAGTATCATATTCCTAGTTCAATCTCGTTACCGGGTCTTTACTCGTTCTGTAATACTTCATCCTACAACTAACTCATTAGTCACAATGCTTGCAAGGCTTATAGTGATGAGTATTACCGAGAGGGACCAGAGGTACCTCTCTTAAACACGGAGTGACAAATCCTAATCTCGATCTATGCCAACCCAACAAGCACCTTCGGAGACACCTATAGAGCACCTTTATAATCACCCATTTACGTTGTGATGTTTGGTAGAACACAAAGTGTTCCTCTGGTATTCGGGAGTTGCATAATCTCATAGTCTGAGGAACTTGTATAAGTCATGAAGAAAGCAGTAGCAATGAAATTGACACAATCACAATGCTAAGCTAACGGATGGGTCATGTCCATCACATCATTCTCCTAATGATGTGATCTCGTTCATCAAATGACAACACATGTCTATGGTTAGGAAACATAACCACCTTTGATTAACGAGCTAGTCAAGTAGAGGCATACTAGGGACTATATGTTTTGTCTATGTATTCACACATGTACTAAGTTTCCGGTTAATACAATACTAGCATGAATAATAAACATTTATCATGAATTAAGGAAATAAATAATAACTTTATTGTTGCCTCTAGGGCATATTTCCTTCGCTTGGGCCATAAAGTTTTTGAAAGAGGCATTGAGGTGGACAAAGCCAAGGTTGATGCAATTGAGAAAATGCCATGTCCTAAAGATATCAAAGGTATTCATAGTTTCCTTGTCATGCTGGTTTCTATAGGAGGTTTATCAAAGAGTTTTCTAAAATTTCTGGGACTCTTACTAATCTTTTGCAAAAGGATATTCCCTTTGTGTTTGATGATTATTGTATGGAAGCCTTTGAAACACTAAAGAAAGCCTTAATCACTGCACCTGTTGTTCAACCACCTGACTGGAACTTGCCTTTTGAGATTATGTGTGATGCTAGTGATTATGCTGTTGGTGTTGTTCTAGGACAAAGAGTTGATAAAAAATTAATTGTTATTCATTATGCTAACAAAACTCTAGGCAGTGCTCAACAAAACTATGCTACTACTGAAAAAGAATTCTTAGCAATGGTGTTTGCTTGTGATAAATTCAGATCTTACATTGTTGATTCTAAAGTAATTGTTCACACCAATCATGCTGCTATAAAATATCTTATGGAAAAGAAAGATGCTAAACCTAGAATCATTAGGTGGGTTCTTTTGCTACAAGAATTTGATTTGCATATCACTGATAGGAAAGGAGAAGAGAACCCTGTGGCTGATAACTTGTCTAGACTTTAAAATATTCTTGATGACCCACAACCAATTAATGATAGCTCCCTGATGAACAACTAGCTGCAATAAATGTTTCTCATAGTACACCTTGGTGTGCTGACTATGCTAATTATATTGTTGCTAAATACATACCACCTAGCTTCACATACCAACAAAAGAAAAAATTCTTCTATGATTTAAGACATTACTTTTGGGATGACCCACATCTTTATAAAGAAGGAGTAGATGGTATTATTAGACGTTGTGTACCTGAGCATGAACAGGAACAAATCCTACGGAAATGTCACTCCGAAGCTTATGGAGGACATCATGCGGGAGACAGAACTGCTCATAAGGTATTGCAATCTGGTTTTTATTGGCCTACTCTCTTCAAGGATGCCCGTAAGTTTGTCTCCTCATGTGATGAATGCCAAAGAATACGTATTATCGGTAAGCATCAAGAAATGCCTATGAATTATTCACTTGCTGTTGAACCATTTGATGTTTGGGGATTTGACTTCGTGGGACCTTTCCTTCCTCTAATGGGTATACACATATTTTGGTTGTTGTTGATTGTGTTACTAAGTGGGTAGAAGCTATTCCAACCAGTAGTGTTGATCACAACACCTCTATTAAAATGCTTAAGGAAGTTGTTTTCCCAAGGTTTGGAGTCCCTAGATATTTAATGACTGATGGTGGTTCACACTTTATTCATGGCGCTTTCCGTAAGATGCTTGCTAAGTATGATGTTAACCATAGAATTGCGTCACCTTATCATCCTCAGTCTAGTGGTCAAGTTGAACTTAGCAATAGAGAAATAAAACTAATCCTACAAAAGACTGTTAATAGGTCCCGGAAGAATTGGTCTAAGAAATTAGATGATGCACTTTGGGCTTATAGAACAGCTTATAAAATATCCTATGGGTATGTCTCCATATAAAATGGTATATGGAAAAGCTTGTCATTTTCCTCTTGACTTAGAACATAAAGCATTTTGGGCAATAAAAGAACTCAATTATGATTTCAAACTTGCTGGAGAAAATAGGTTATTTGATATTAGCTCATTAGATGAATGGAGAACCAGGGCTTATGAAAATGCTAAGTTATTCAAAGAAAAAGTTAAAAGATGGCATGACAAAAGAATCCAAAAGCGCGAGTTCAAAGTAGGAGAATATGTTCTTTTATACAACTCTCGTTTTAGATTCTTTGCAGGAAAACTCCTCTCCAAATGGGAAGGACCCTATGTCATCGAGGAGGTCTATCGATCCGGAGCTATCAAAATAAATAATGCCGAAGGGACTAACCCGAAGGTTGTCAATGGGCAACGAATAAAACACTATATCTTAGGTAAGCCCATTAAAGTTGAAAGCAATGTTATCCAAACTTTGACACCGGAAGAACACATAAAAGAGTCCTTCCAGAACACTTCAGAATCATGAAAATAAGGAGGTACATGATACGGTAAGTAAACAGACTCCGAAAAATCCGAATTTTTTTTGACAGTTTTGGAATATTTAGAAAATTAGGAAAATAAGAAACTTCCAGGAAAGTGACTGAGGGAGTCCTGGATTAGGGGGTGTCCGGATAGCCGAACTATCACCATTGGCCGGACTCCTAGACTATGAAGATACAAGATTGAAGACTTCGTCCCGTGTCCGGATGGGACTTTCCTTGGCGTGGAAGACAAGCTTGGTGATACGGATATGTAGATATCCTACCATTGTAACCGACTCTGTGTAACCCTAACCCTCTCCGGTGTCTATATAAACTGGAGGGTTTTAGTCCGTAGGACGAACAACAATCATACCATAGGCTAGCTTCTAGGGTTTAGCCTCTCTGATCTCGTGGTAGATCTACTCTTGTACTACCCATATCATCAATATTAATAAAGCAGGAGTAGGGTTTTACCTCCATCGAGAGGGCCTGAACCTGGGTAAAAACATCGTGTCCCTTGTCTCTTGTTACCATCCGCCTAGATGCACAGTTCGGGAACCCCTACCCGAGATCCGCCGGTTTTGACACCGACATTGGTGCTTTCATTGAGAGTTCCTATGTGTCATCACCTTTAGGCCCGATGGCTCCTTCGATCATCAACAATGACGTGGTCCAGGGCGAGACTTTTCTCCCTGGACAGATCTTCATATTCGGCGACTTTGCACTGCGGGCCAATTCACTTGGCCATCTGGAGCAGATCGAAAGCTACGCCCCTGGCCATCAGGTCAGATTTGGGAGTTTGAACTACACGGCTGACATCCGCGGAGACTTGATCTTCGACGGATTCGAGCCACAGCCAAGCACACCGCATTGTCTCGATGGGTATGATCTAGCTCTGCTGCCGAACAGTGCCCTGGAGGCCGCACCAACGTCCGCTCCAACCCTTAGCTCGGAGCCGACTTTGCCGATCGAGGACGAGTGGCTGGACACCGCCTCGGGGGCTACGATTACTACGGCGATTCAGCCGAACACCGTCCCTGTCCTTTGCAAAGCCCGTAACTCCGAGGTGCCGGACTCCTCTCCGGACTCTGAACCTCCCGCACCCCTGCCAATCAAATCCGATTGGGCGCCGGTTATGGAGTTCACTGCCGCGGACATCTTTCAGCACTCACCCTTTGGCGACATCCTGAATTCATTAAAGTCTCTCTCTTTATCAGGAGAGCCCTGGCCGGACTATGGTCAGGAAGGTTGCGATGCGGATGACGAAGAAATTCAACACCCACCCACCACCCACTTCATAGCCACTGTCGAAAGTTTAAACGACGTGCTTAATTTCGACTCCGAAGACATCGACGGTATGGACGACGATGTAGGAGATAACCACGAACCAGCACCTATAGGGTACTGGACAGCCACCCCATCTCACGACGTATACATGGTGGATACACCTAAAGGAAGTGACGACGAGGAACAATGGGACGCGGCGAAGGATAAATCCCTCGAAAAGCAATCAAGACGGCGACGAAAGCGCCACACAAAATCCCGCCTCGACAAAGCTGGCGGCCATACAGACCCAGCCATAGAGCAGGTCGAACCGGTGGACAACGAACATGCCATTGAACAACTGTCCGAACAAGACAACTTGGATAAGCAACCCGTCCCCGGCGAAGATAATAGTCCGGACGATCTCACACCGGACAAGTTGTTGGAGCAGAAGAACCTCCACAAAAGGCTCGTCGCCACTGGCGTAGCCTGAAAAAGCTAAAGCAGAAGCTCAAACAGTGGAAGATGCACTCAGAATCAGATGGAGCAAAGTACTCAACACCGCAGACAAATACGGCGACAGTCGCCAAACAAAGAGCTACCCGAAGCGCAAACTACTGCCCGAATTCGATGAGGAGGCATTAGAGCCCCCACAATCAAAGAACAAAGAGGCCGCCCGGTCGGATAGACGACCACATGACAAGAATAGAGTGGCAAGCAGCGCTGCACACAAACCGGCACACGATCCGCATAAGGATTCGCATCAAAAGGATGGCCCAGTTAGATCCATCTACGGGCCAAGAAAGCAAGCTCTTCTAAGCAATGCAACACGCCAAATATCTGGATATCACGGCACACCCAAATACAGGGGAGCCGCACACCCCCTATGTTTCACCGATGAGGTGCTGGATCACGAATTCCCAGTGGGATTTAAACCCGTAAACATAGAGGCATACGACGGAACAACAGACCCAGGAGTCTGGATAGAGGATTACATCCTCCACATACACATGGCTAGAGGAGATGATCTCCACGCCATAAAATACTTACCCCTCAAGCTCAAAGGGCCAGCACGGCACTGGCTTCAAAGCCTCCCTGAAAACACCATTGGAAGTTGGGAAGAGCTCGAGGATGCTTTTCGGGCAAATTTTCAAGGGACTTATGTCCGCCCTCCGGATGCAGACGATTTAAGTCACATAACTCAACAACCCGGAGAGTCAGCCCGCAAATTCTGGAACAGGTTCCTCACCAAAAAGAACCAAATATTCGACTATTCGGACACCGAAGCCTTAGCAGCTTTCAAACACAACGTCCGAGACGAATGGCTCGCCAGGCACCTTGGCCAGGAAAAGCCAAGAACAATGGCCGCACTAACAAGCCTCATGACCCACTTCTGCACGGGAGAGGATAGTTGGCTGGCAAGATGTAGTACCAGCGACCCAAGTACATCCAAAGTCAGAGATGGAAACGGGAAACCACGACGCAGCAAGGACCAGCGCCGGACAAGGGAAAACAGTCTGAAGAGCATGACAGTCAACGCCAGATTCAAAAGCTCTCGGCAAAATCATAAAAAGCTGCCCCTCAAGGATAACAGCCACGAACTATCCAACTTAAACAAAATCTTGGACAAAATATGCCAAATCCACAGTACCCCCGGGAAGCCTGCAAATCATACCCATAGAGATTGTTGGGTCTTCAAGCAGTCCGGCAAACTCAATGCCGGACAAAAGGGGATCGACACACCAAGCGAAGACGATGACGAACCCCACAAGCAGAGCACCGGAAAACAAAAGAATTTCCCACAAGAAGTCAAAACAGTAAACTCACTTCAAGTGACAAAAGGGAAAATCAGAACGGCGCCCATAGAAATATGCGCCTCGCGGCCTATCCCAGCGGAGTCCCGACATTGGTTGTCAAAACCAATCACCTTTGACCATCAGGATTACTCCGGACGTATCCGGAATGCAGGATGGACTGCCTTGATATTAGATCCTATAATTGACGGACTCCAATTCACAGAAGTCCTAATGGACGGCGGTAGTGATCTAAACCTGCTATATCAGGACACAATCCGCAAAATGGAGATAGACCCAACCAAAATTCGCCATAGCAACACCTCCTTCAAGGGGGTAATGCCAGGCCTATATGCCCATTGCACGGGCTCCCTACTGCTAGAAGTTGTGTTTGGCTCATCTGTCAACTTCCGCCGCGAAAAGTTAACCTTCCATATCGCCCCATTCAAAAGTAGTTATCAAGCACTATTGGGACGTGAAGCTTTCGCCCGCTTTAACGCAATACCGCATTATGCATCTATTACACTTAAAATGCCTGGTCCACGCGGCATCATCTCATTAAAGGGAAATATCAAGTGTCACCCGAGCACGGAAGAACGTGAGACTTCTTGGACAGTCACACACTAATCCGGCTCCGCTAAACCAAGCACCTGAACAGGTCCTTCGGACCCCGGTCACGGCTAGACGAGTCTGGCGTAATCATACGAAGGTCTACTAACCGCACACCCCCATACAAGGGGCTGCATGCATGTACAACAAGAGACAATAAAGCTCCATTTTATTCGCTTTTCGAATCGTACTCCTTTTATTTAAACATAAAGTACATTTTTTGCATGATTTTTCTTCAACTAAGTTTTTCTCCTCTACAGATGAACATCGTGCTACACCCGCCCAGGATACGGCACAACGGAGACACAGGCGCAGACGTGCAGTAGGGACCCGTTGCAAGGATTCTTTTCAGATTAAGACCCTGCGTAAACCTTTTTTACTGTCTCTTGTTGATACACATCCCCCGGTTTGTTGCTATAACCGAGGAGGAGGCTGGCGTTTTGGCATTGGTCGCGTTAGAAATTTTTGCACGTACCTGGACACCAGGGTCTTAGGGCATTGTTCTGCCCGTTTTCATAAAGACCGAATACCTTAGGGAGTGTTCGGCGTCTCGAGTTAGGCCTTATATGCATCAGCTCCGAATCATGTCTTTGGTCAAATGTTGGGTTTGCCCGGCTCTTGTGTTTTGCTACCTTATGTTCCGTTTTATCGGCTAACATGGCACCAGAAGAACTGCTGCGATTGTGCCCCGGTTCGGCCTGGCGAGCACCTCAGTAGAGAAAGCCGAAAACTGACTGTCATGAAATAGCATGAGACTCGTCAACCACTCGATGACCCACCAGAATGTTTAGAATTCCTCCGCATTAACAAAGGACCGTTTCCCGGTCAGGCACATACACGCCCCGAATTTGGGAGAGCGCGGTGCCCCTAGGGGCTATATAGTAGCCCCACCATCGAACTCCTATGGCTAAGTGAAAGTGATAAAGCATTATAGTCTGGTTGCCTAGTTTTCTACGCTATCACCTCCTTTACAGGACCAAGACGTTGGATAAAGTGTGAAAATGCGCTTTTTTGTAAACACCCCCGCACTATGTGCGTGGGGGCTGAAGCCAAGGACTGCCATCTTTCAGGTTATATACACATATACATTAACGGCCGCACAAGAGGTACTTTACTACTTGAATGCACAAGTATAAAAAGCCCTTATATTATATTGAAACATTGTTTCACAAATCATACATGTCATTTGAACATAATATCCTTCGAGCACTGCGTCTCTATTAAACGAGCGCCCTGTAGGACTTCCTCAAAGTAGTGCTCGGCAGGTACTCGGCTTCTGTCCGAATCCTGGGATGCAACGTCGGTGGCCTTCATCTCTGCCTAGTATGTCTTGACACGGGCGAGAGCCATCCGCGCACCCTCTATGCATGCTGACCGCTTCATTGCACTAATATGCGGCACAGCACCAAGGAACTGTTGCACCAAGCCAAAATAACTCTTCGGCTCGGGCCTCTTTGGCCACAAATGAGTGACGACAGACTTCATGGCAAGTCCGGACAACCTATTTAGCTCAGCCCATTCGGCCAAACGATCGGTCAATGGAAGCAGACGCTCCGGATTGTGGAACTGCGACCAAAACAGCTCTTCCATTCTGTGATCCTTTTGGCCTCGGAAGTGTTCGGCTGCATCCGCGACACTCACCTCCAAATCCAGATAAGCATCCTCCGCACCCCACAGCTAGCCCAACTGAGCATACTTGGGATCCGTGAATTTCCTCCGCAGCAGAAAAGGCTTTCCAGCCGCAATATCTTCGGCCTGACGTAGCTCCTCTTTCATAGCTCTCATTACAGAGCGAGCATCCTTGGCCTCAGCAGCGGCCTTTTTCAGGTCCTCTTGTTCCGCTCAACCTTCTTTTCAAGAAGCTCGCAACGGTCGGTAGCATTCTTCAACTTTACGACCATCTCAGCCACTTCTTTCTTGCTTCGACATTGAGCAGCCTGTTCGGCTTTCAGCTCTTCGGCCGCTTTTAAAGCAGCCGCATCACTTTTTCAGGCTTGCTCCTTGGCTCGGGCGAGTTCCGCCCGAAGGTTCTCCATGGCAGCGGCACCATCTGCGTCAAGCATACAACTTGTAAGGCATAGACATTAAGCTACCTTACCGGGTGTCCGCAGAGAAGCTGCATACCTTGTGACTCGTCAAGCCGCTTATTGACAAGCGCGATGTCAGAATCCGCCACGTCATGTTGCCGCTTTAGTTTGGCAAATTCATCAGTCTGGCTTGCCACCGGACGCCTCGCCACCTACATAGGAAGAGCGCATATTATACCTGGGATTATGATACTCAGCGCGCTGTCATTTTTGACAACGCACCGAGTCTCAGGGGCTACTATCTATACAAGGCGCATTCTACATGCCAAAGTATTAGAAGGTACATCATTTTGCGTACCTCAAAACCCGTCAGTAAACTTATGAAGGCTTCATGCAACCCGCTTTCAGCGGATGAAATCCTTTTAATCATCGTACCTATTAGCGCATGGTGATCTTCCGAGGTAGACGCTCGCCCGAGCAGATCTTTCAGCTCCTCCGACCGTACACCAGTCGGTGCCGGACTTGTCCGATGGCCTTTTTCGAAGGCCGAACATGGAGGGCATTGAGGGGACATACGACTGCCTTCGGGCCCCGTCGGATTCGGAGAAATCCTCCGCGACGACACCTCAGGGTCGTCCGCCTCGCAAGACGGTACGACAGGCGGAGGCGTTTCACTCTCCATCATCTCCGGATCAAGATCCCCTGAGGATGAGCTCTACTGAGAAGGGTTGAGATCCGAACTACAAAGAAAAACTTCGGTTATCTTCAGAAATAAAACAGGGATGCCTCTCATTTTAAGAAGACGCGCCTCTTTACTTACGGCTCGCTGGAGGGCTGGTCTCCTTGGGGAGATAGTGCGGCTGGGGCAACTCCTGGCGCAGGACCCTCTAGCGAGGATTTCTTCCCCCGCTTCGAGGCCTTGGTCTCTGAATTTTAAGAAGCGGTCCTCTTCTCCCCTGGGAGGGAGGGATTCTCGGTCCCTCCCTTCTTGATAAACTCCTTCACGGAGGCAGTAGCTCCCTTGCTCCCCCCTTTGCCTTCTTCAAAGGGCGTAGCCTCTAGCATCCTGGTTAACACATGATCCGGCGTGGTCTCAGGGAGGGGGGTCGGACACCGGATCAGTTTTGCTTTCGCTATCCACTCCTGTTCAAAAGACAGCTCTTTTAAAGGCAAGTTTATGATAGATATATGGATATCATGTCCAGGTACAGGGCTACTTACTTGAGTATCCGGGCGATTGCAGCTTAGACCTGCGTCCTCGGTCAATTCTGGACACATTGCTTGTGATCCGAAGAACAATTGGTACATCTCCACGGGCGTTACACCCATAAAATGTTGGAGAGCTCGTGGTCCCTCCGGATTGAACTCCCACAGGCGGAGGGGGCGACGTTTGCAGGGCAGGGTGCGATGAATTAGCATGACCTGCGCTACTACGACCAGATTGATCTCCCTCTCTAGGAGGTCTCGAATGCGGCCCTGCAACAAGGGAACGTCCTTGGACGGCCCCCAGTCGAGCCCTTTGTTGACCCATGACGCCAGCCGCGGTGGAGGACCCGAGCAAAAGGCAGGCGGAGCCACCCATTTGGTGCCCCTGGGAGCGGTGATATAAAACCACTCTTGTTGCCATAGTCTGAGCTCCTATTGAAAAGAGCCCTCGGGCCATGGAGCGTCAACATTCTTGCTTATGACAGCCCCTCCGCACTCTGCCAGCTGCCCCCTGATCACCTTCGGTTCCACTTTGAAGGTTTTGAGCCACAACCCGAAGTGAGGGGTAATGCAGAGGAAGGCCTCACATACGACAATAAACGATGAGATGTGGAGGATGGACTCCGGATCCAAGTCATGAAATTCCAGCCCATAATAAAACATGAGCCCCCTTACGAAGGGGTCTATCGAGAAGCCTAACCCCCGAAGGAAGTGAGACACGAACACCACGCTCTCACCAGGCTTGGGAGTGGGAATAACCTGCCCTTGGGCAGGCAGCCTGTGCGAAATTTCGTCGGTTAGATACCGGGCGTCTCTCAGCTTTAGTACGTCTTCTTCCATGACGGAGGAAGGTATCCACCGGCCTTGCTGGTCGAAGACGGACATCCTCGGAGGTCTGAAGCGCCTGAATCTAGAGCTTTGGGTGTTGGAACTCGAGGCGAGGGGCGGATTCGCTTGAGATTGAAAGAAAGGAGCGGGCCTTGGTCTTGTTATAAAGAGGTTGAATACCAAGAGCCCTCCCCGTGACCGTTCGGGACTCGCCTTCGATAGAGGAGGCGCGCCAACGGGCATGACTGGGTTACCCACGCCCGTATTAATGAGAATCCCGGAATAAGGGGACACGATCTCTGCTTTGACAAGACGTGCCAAGGAAACCGCCTCGCTAAACACGCTGAGGTGGGACGGTAAAAATGATTCCAATAAAGGCTTGGCCGTGATGTGACGTCACGCCACAAAATACATTAGCAGATTGAATTTGTGTGAGGATTATTCTCCCTACGGTGGTATGTGGAACTTATTTTGCAGAGCCGGGCACTATCCTTGTGTTCAAAATCTTCTATGAAGTATTCGGAGGAGGAACCTGCCTTGCAATGCCGAAGACAATATGCGCGCCGGACTCTTCGTCATTGAAGCCTGGTTCAGGGGCTACTGAGGGAGTCCTGGATTAGGGGGTGTCCGGATAGCCGAACTATCACCGTTGGCCGGACTCCTAGACTATGAAGATACAAGATTGAAGACTTCGTCCCGTGTCCGGATGGGACTTTCCTTGGCGTGGAAGACAAGCTTGGCGATACGGATATGTAGATCTCCTACCATTGTAACCGACTCTGTGTAACCCTAACCCTCTCCAGTGTCTATATAAACCGGAGGGTTTTAGTCCGTAGGACGAACAACAGTCATACCATAGGCTAGCTTCTAGGGTTTAGCCTCTCTGATCTCGTGGTAGATCTACTCTTGTACTACCCATATCATCAATATTAATCAAGCAGGAGTAGGGTTTTACCTCCATCGAGAGGGCCCGAACCTGGGTAAAAACATCGTGTCCCTTGTCTCCTATTACCATCTGCCTAGACGTACAGTTCGGGAACCCCTACCCGAGATCCGCCGGTTTTGACACTGACAGTGACCCTGGTGGGCACGATACACCAGGGCGCGCCAGCCTGGCGCGCCCAGGTGGGTTGTGCCCACCTCGGGTACTTTCCAATCTCCATTTTTCTTCCGTTCTTCTTGTTCTCCAAGCTACATCACCACCACGGAGAAATCTCATGTTTTCTTTTCTTGTTGTTTTCTGTCAAATCCAATCCACCATGGCCTCTTCAAGCTCCTCCAAGGACAAGTTCTTTGACAACGTCATCAACCCGTATTTGCGGGAGGTGATGCAACACCCTCAAGCTATCCAGATGTGCGATGGGGTGTTGCACATCCACGATGTGCAAGGACCCAGGGGGATTGGATCCGTGGAGGCCAGGCTTGGAGCCATGGAGCAGGACATCTTCAAGTGCAAGGGGATGGTGGAACTTGGGCTCAATACCAATCACCTCATGATCGCAGACTATACCCATGATCTCAAGGTAGATGGCAAGCCCATAAAGGACATCATCTTCTCCCTCAACAAGCAAATCAACTTCCTCCATAGCCAGATCCACGATCTTCAAAGCCAAGTCTTTGAATATGAGGCCAGGTTTAAAGGTATGAGTTTGGCTGCCAGTTGCAGGATCCGGGAAACTCACTCCTCCTCTTATGATGGTGAGCCTCTACCATGGAAACCCGAGGACAAGAAAGCATCTACTTAATCACCACCATCTTCCTCATCACCACCAAAAGAAAACTGAGTATTGGGTATGGGCACTCCCTTGGCTTTCGCCAAGCTTGGGGGAGGTGCCCCGGTATCGTATCAATCTCCACTATCTTTTGCCTTTATTTTCTTAGTTTGATCAATGGTTATCTTTTGCTATTAGATGAACAAAACTTTAGTTCGATCCTTTCTTTTTGTGAGTTTTCTTAGTGATCAATCCTTGTAATCGTGTGCGAGATATAATAAAGTCTAGTTTGAGTTTTTGCCTTCTTTACTTTCTTGCTGAAAAAAGGAAAAAAAGGAAAAGGATCATATGCTAATCTTATGGTAAGTGATGACATTACACAAGGAAAAGTATAAGTAGAAATTTTTTATTGTAGATTGATAAACATAGCATTGGTCAATGATGCAACACATGAAAGAATTAAAAAGGGAAGAGAAGATTCACATATAAATACACTATCATGGAAATCTTTTGTGATTGTGAGCACCCATCAAAATATTATATGCCAAAAATTTTGACGTTGGACAAGGAAGAGAACTTAATGATCTATGTTTGTTCATATTCACATAGAAGTCATATTGTCATAGATCCTTCAACATGTGGTGCTTGCCCCTATCTTTGCTAGCCAAAAATTCTGCACTAAGTAGAGATACTACTTGTGCATCCAAAACCCTTAAACCCTATCTTGTTTGAAAGTCCACCATACCTACCTATGGATTGAGTAAGATCCTTCAAGTAAGTGGCCATCGGTGCAAAAAGGGCAATAAAAATTGCTTACAAAATGTGAGATCATTTAGTGTAAGGGAAATTGAGCGTTGTACGAACTTGTGATGGTGAAGAATAAAAGCGACAGACTGCATAATAAAGGTTGCCATCACAAGGGGCAATATAACATGACATTCTCTTGCACTAAGGGGTTGAGCATACAAACAAAAAGTGCATGGAAACCTCTGCTTCCCTCTGCGAAGGGCCTATCTTTTACTTTCATGTATTTACTTTCATGCAAGAGTCAAAGTTTTTCTCTCTATTCCTTTTATTTTTCTCCTTCGGCAAGCCTCATGTGGTGAGGAAAGATCTAGGCACATATGTCCAGTTGAATATGGGTAGCATGAATTATTATTGTTGACATCACCCTTGAGGTGAGTGTGTTGGGAGGCGAAACTATAAGCCCCTATCTTTCTATGTGTCCGGTTGAAATGTTTTGCTCATGTGTACGCGGTGAGTGTTAGAAATCATAAAAGACTAAATGGTGGTTGAGTATGTGGACTTGCCTAAAGGCTCCAATACGTGACCCTTCCTGAAAAGATGATGAATTGTAGTTGCAAAGTTAACTAAGAACATAGTTTGTTGGTTTCCAACAGAGTTTATGCTTTATACTTCTATATTGTGATGAATTGTCACTTGTTCATAAGAAGTCTATGATAAAAGTTCTGTAATAAAAGTTTTATATTAAAGTTTTTAGCTGTTATAATTAGTCACATGATGCTGCTATGTCCGTATTTTTGTTTTTATCGACGCCTCTCTCTAAGCATGTGGACATGTTTTTCGATTTCGGTTTTCGCTTGAGGACAAGCGAGGTCTAAGCTTGGGGGAGTTGATACGTCCATTTTGCATGTTTTCCTACTGTTATTTATGTTTTTTTATTGTATAATAATGTTTTTGGAGTAATTCTAATGCCTTTTCTCTCATAATATGCAAGGTATGCACCAAGGGGGAGAATTCTGGCAGCCGGAAATGAGGACCTGAAAAAGCTCCGTCAAGCTACCTATTCTGCACAACTCCAAATGAGCTGAAACTCCGTGAGGATTTTTTATGGAATATTTAAGGAATATTGGAGCAAATAAGTACCAGAGGAGGGCCACCAGGTGGGCATAACCCACCTGGGCGCGCCAGGAGGCCCAGGCGCGCCCTGGTGGGTGCTTCCCTCCTTGGCCCACCTCCGGTGCTCATCTTATGGTATATAAGTCATTTTGACCTAAAAAATAAGGGGAGGACATTCGGGATGAAGCGCCACCACCTCGAGGCAGAACTTGGGCAGGATCACTTTTACCCTCCGGTGGAACGATTACGCCGGGGGAACTTCGCCCCCGGAGGGGGAAATCATCGTCATCATCATCACCAACAACTCTCCCATCTTGGGGAGGGCTATCTTCATCAACATCTTCACAACACCAACTCCTCTCAAACCCTAGTTCATCTCTTGTGTTCAATCTTTGTATCAAAACTCTAGATTGGTGCTTGTGGGTGACTAGTAGTGTTGATTACATATTGTAGTTGATTACTATATGGTTTATTTAGTGGAAGATTATATGTTCAGATCCATTATGCTATTTAATACCCCTCTGATCTTGAGCATGTTTATCATTTGTGAGTAGTTACTTTCGTTCTTGAGGTCACGGGAGAAATCATGTTGCAAGTAATCATGTGAACTTGATATGTGTTCGATATTTTTATTGTATGTATGTTGCCATTCTCTTAGTGGTGTCATGTGAATGTCGACGACATGACACTTCACCATATTTGGGCCTAAGGGAATGCATTGTGGAGTAGTTATTAGATGCTGGGTTGCGAGAGTGAAAGAAACTTAAACCCCAGTTTATGCGCTATTTCGTAAGGGACCGATTGGATCCAAATGTTAAATGCTATGGTTAGAATTTATTCATAATACTTTTCTCGTAGTTGCGGATGCTTGCTAGAGGGTTAATCATAAGTAGGAGGTTTGTTCAAGTAATAACAGCACATAAGCACTGGTCCACCCACATATCAAATTATCAAAGTACCAAACACAAATTAAGCCAACATGATGAAAGTGACTAGATGGAATTCCCGTGTACCATCAAGAACACTTTGCTTATCATAAGAAACCGGTTTTGCCTGTCCTTTGCCTCAAAAGGATTGTGATACCTTGTTGTACTTTTGTTACTACTATTGTTACTTTCTCGTTACAAATTACCTTACTACCAAACTACTTCGCTACTTACAATTTTAGCACTTGCAGACATTACCTTGCTGAAAACCACTTGTCATTTCCTTCTGGTCCTTGTTGGGTTCGACACTCTTACTTATCGAAAAGGGCTACAATTGACCCCATACACTTGTGGGTCATCAGGGGCAATACCGGCATCCATGGCAAGAGGACGGGGTGGGGATCGATTCCACCGGAGGAAATGGAGAGGGATGGCCATGAGACGGTGGCCCGCCAGAGCCCTCCCGCGGCGAGTGTGTCGCTAGATCACGAGGAGGACTGAGAGGGGCAAGTGAATAGGTATGGGGGAGAAAGAAACTCCCCCTGCCCAACATACCCCCCCCAATCCCGCCCTGCAGCGGTAGTACCACCCAGGTGGCGGTAGTACCGCTTGATGTTAGTCAGCGGTAGTACCGCGCACCCCCAGCGGTAGTACCGCCCAGCGAAACATGCAAAGACTAGACAGAAAAATGGCTTAGCTCAAGCAAGCAAGAAAAAAATGACGAGGAGAGGGAGCCAATACAAAGGCAGAAAAACACCCACGAGAGGACAAGAAACAAAAACACACAACTCTCAAAGAGAGGGTGGTAGCCGAGGCCACCTATGGTTGAGTCAAGTGGTATGGCACCTGAAGATTTTAACCATGGGCCCATGACCAAAACTCATCTTTGAAGCACAAGTATCATGAAAAATGGCTAATGTGAAATACGTGATCAATTTATGCATAATGGGGGAAGGGATAGTTCATTGAGATAGTAACACTCCCCCTATATCCATGCCTACACCTAAACAAGACATCAAGAAGAGTATGGTGGGGTGTGCAAAGGTTCAAGCCACATTGCTCAAATCAATGATATTTAGCTCATGCCTTAACTCATAGAATCTTGCTTCATCCAAGGGCTTCGTGAAAATATCTGCAAGGTTATCATGAGTGTTGACATATTTGAGCTCGATCTCCCCTCGCCTAATGTGATCCCGGATGAAGTGTTTTTGAATCTCAATATGCTTCATCTTGAAGTGTTGCACCGGGTTGAGACAAATATTGATGGCACTTTCATTGTTACACCAAAGAGGCACTTTGTCACAAATGACATCGTAATCCTTTAAAGTTTGCCTCATCCATAGAAGTTGAGCACAACAACTACCGGCGGCCACATACTCTGCTTCGGTGGACGAGAGAGACACACAACTTTGCTTCTTATAAGACCAACTCACCAAAGAGCAACCAAGAAATTGGCACCCTCCGAAAATTGACTTCCTATCCACTTTGTATCCCGCTCAATCCGAGTCCGAATAGCCCATAAGGTTGAAGTTAGCTCCTCTTGGGTACCATAAGCCAAAGTTTGGGGTATGAGACAAATATCGAAATATTTGCTTGACCGCCACATAGTGGCTTTCCTTAGGTGCGGCTTGAAACCGTGCACAAATTCCCACAGTCAACATGATATCCGGTGTAGATGCACAAAGGTAAAGCAAGGAGACAACCATGGAACGATATACCTTTTGATCCATCGCTTTACCATTGCGATCAATGTCAAGTTAGCATTTGACTGGCATTGGAGTGGAAGCCGACTCGACATCACTTAGTTTGATTCTTTTGAGCATGTATTGACTGTATTTGGCTTGGTTGATGAAGGTTCCTTATCTTCTTTGTTTGATTTTGAACCCGAGAAAGAACTTCAACTCTCCCATCATGGACATCTTGAACTTCGAGGTCATGAGAGCGGCAAACTCCTCACTGAAAGCTTCGTTAGGAGAACCAAAGATAATATCATCAACATATAGTTGGCATAAAAACAACTCCCCTTTGACCTTCTTAGTAAAAAGAGTGGAGTCGATTTTCCCAATTTCAAACCCACGATCTTGCAACAACTCGGTAAGGTGCTCGTTCCACGCACATGGGGCTTGTTTAAGGCCATAGAGTACCTTATTGAGTTGGTACACATGATTGGGGAACTTGGGATCCTCAAACCCCGGGGGTTGTTTGACAAACACCAACTCATTAATAGGACCATTAAGAAAAGCACTATTCACATCCATTTATTGCAACTTGAAGTTATGATGAGAAGCATAAGCAATCAACAAACGAATAGATTCAAGGCGAGCAACGGGAGCAAAGGTTTCACCGTAGTCGATACCCTCGACTTGGGAGTAGCCTTGTGCTACCAAACGAGCCTTGTTGCGAATGATAATCCCATGAGCATCTTGCTTGTTCTTGAATATCCACTTGGTTCCAATGACATTATGGTTCCCCGTTGGCCTTGGAACCAATCTCCACACCTTTTTGTGCTCGAAGTTGTTGAGTTCTTCATGCATGGCATTGAGCCAATCCGGATCCTCGAGCGCCTCATAGACCTTTTGGGGTTCAACACAAGAAACAAACGCGTGATACACAATAGTTTGCTAATTGTCTATGAGTGCTTACCCCCTTTCTTAAGCTTCCAAGCACATTCTTCATGAGATGAACTTTGGTAGTGAGCTTTGATGCAATCTTGGTGGCACGACGCTCCAATTCCTCCTCAAGAGAAAGTTGAGGAGCGGTAACTTGATCATCTTGAGCGTCGTCTTGAGCTTGTTCTTGATCTTGAGCTTGAACTTGCTCGGGGGGAAGAACTTGACCTTGGGCATCACTTGATGGTTGACCACCATCTTGAGATTGATCTTGCCCTTGATCTTTTTCACTTGGTTGAGGGCCTTCACTTTGTTCTTTGGAAGCATGTGGGTCTTGAGCTGGTGATGGTTCCACTTGAGTGGAACATTGTCCTTCTCCTTCGGCCACAAAGGGTTCCTCAGTGGGTAGGATATGACCAACACCCATTCTTCTTATGACTTGGGGAGGAATTTCATCACCTACATCACAAGTACCACTTTGCTCCACTTGGGAGCCGTTATTCTCGTCAAACTCCATGTTACACGTCTCAATGAGTCTCGTGGACTTGTTGAGGACACAGTAAGCATGAGAGTTTGTAGCATAACCAACAAATTGCCCTCATGAGCTCTAGCCTCAAATTTAGACAAACAAACACCTTTCTTGAGAATGAAACACTTACAACCGAACACCCGGAAGTACTTGAGATTGGACTTGTTACCGATGAGTATCTCATATGGAGTCTTGTTCAAGCCTTTGAGGAGATAGAGCCGATTGGATGCATGACAAGCGGTGTTGATGGCTTCGGTCCAAAAGTTGTAGGGAGACTTGAACTCCGCCATCATGTTCCTTGCCGCGTCCATCAACGTCTGGTTCTTCCTCTCTGCTAAACCATTTTTTTGTGGGGTGTAAGGAGCGGAATATTGATGCTTGATCCCCTCATCAACTAAGAAACTCATCCAAGGTGTAGTTCTTGAACTTGGTGCCGTTGTCACTTCTTATTGTCAAGATCTTTGCATTGTGTTGATGTTGAACTTCATTTGCATAGTCGATGACGGTTTGTTGGGTCTTACTCTTCCTCTTGAAGAAATATACACAAGTGTATCTTCAATAATCTTCCACAATCACCAAGCAATACTTTCTACCCCCAATACTATCAAAGGATGGATGCCCAAAGAGATCCAAGTGAAGGAGCTCCAAGGGCCTCTTCGAGTAGATGATAGTCGTGGGAGGGTGAGCCTTCTCATGTAGCTTTCCTTCGATACAAGCACTGCAAGCACGATCTTTGGCAAAACTAACATTTGTTAGTCCACAGACATGGTACCCCTTGAGAAGGCTTTGCAAAGATCTCATATTGACGTGGTCTAAATGGTGATGCCAAAGCTATCCCACGTCAACTTTAGCCATTAGGCATGTCGCAGTCTTAGTGGGTCGCTCTGAAAAGTTAATCACATAAAGACCGTTCTTGACATGCCCAACAAAGGCTACTTTAAGAGTCTTGTTCCACAAGAGGGCCATGGTATCAATATCAAAGAAAGTGGCAAAGCCCATGAGTGCAAGTTGACGAACAGAAAGTAAGTTGTATGAAAGGGACTCAACAAGCATGACTTTCTCGATCGAGAGATCATGAGAAATGACAACCTTGCCAAGACCCAATACCTTAGAAGATTAAGCATCACCCCATTCGACAATGGTGGGAATAGATGAAACTTTATGCATGTCCACCACCAAGTCCTTGCTTCCGTCATATGATTTGTGGCTCCACTATCGAGCAACCATGATCCCCCACCGGAAGCAAACACCTACAAGAGATCAATGCTTGGTTTTAGGTACCCATTTTGTAATGGGTCCTTTGATGTTAGCAACAAGGGTCTTAGGAACCCAAATAGATCATTCAATGTACTCATAATAAGAACCAACAAATTTGACATAAACATGCCCATCACTAGCATGGCATAACACATAAGAAGGGTTAAAATCGTCGGCTTTGTTGGAAGGAGTGGCATTGCCCTTCTTGGCACCGCCACCCTTTGTGTTGTTCTTCTTATCCTTAGGAGTACCCTCTCACTCCTTCACAAAGGGTTTGCTTGAGAGGAGGAGGTTGAGTGGTCTTGTCATTCTTCTTCTTCTTCTTGGACTTGGGTGCAAACCCAATCCCCTCCTTGGCCACAACTTCCTTTTGATTGCTCAAAAGGTTGTTAAGGTTCTTCTCTCCTTAAATGCACGACACAAGGCCTTTCTCAAGTTGCTCCTTCAACTTGGCATTCTCCTCCACAAGATGCACATGCTCACAACAAGAGTTAGTAGCATATGCATTATCAATTAAAACCATATGAGGAAACGTGGCTTTCTCCTTGTACTTAGTTAGCTTCACTTGGAGTTGATCATGAGACACTTTGAGGCTTGCATGGGAACTCTTCAAGGTCTTGTGAGCCTTGTCAAGTATGTCAAACTCCTCCTTGAGTCTAGCATGGTCAACCCCAAGTTTAGCCTTCTCGGAATTGAGCACACGAGATACAACAAGAGCATGATCAAGATCTTTCTTTAATTTAGCATGATCATCGTTGTGTGACTCCTCAAGAGCCAAACGATTACCACACTCTTTCTAAAGAGCATTGGAGAGATCCGATATCTCATCGGCATAGTCATGACTATGCTCTTCCATCTTAGAGATGTTTTCTTCGTGCGCCTCGATCATGTCATTGGCTTCACCAAGTTGTTCCAAGAGAGCAACGAAGTGCTTCTTGGATTTACCCTTGAGCTTACTCATAAAAGACTCAAATTCATTTTCTTCCTCCTTTGACCCCTCACTTTCATCAATGCAATCCGTCAAGGAAGGATTAGTAGTGATGGTAGTTTTGATGTTGGGGGTTACCTTGTTGGTGGCTTTAGCCATGAGGCACTTGGCGGTGATGTTCTCGTAGGGCGAGTCGAAGAGGGACACCCATGGAGTTGTTGCAATGGCAACGGAGGCCATGGTAGCCGTCTCACCGTCATCATCATCATCATCCTCATTGTACTCTTCTTGTGCCACCAACCCCTTGGGAGGAGTCTTCTTGGTGGAGTTGTTCTTGTTGGGAAAGGACTTGGCCTTGTCTTTTCGGATAAGCTTGCCTCCATTGTTTTCCCTCTTCTCGTATGGCCATTCCACAACAAAGTGGCTCACATTGCCACAATTATAGCATGTCCTCACATGTTGCTTGCCCTTGGTGCCATTTGAGTTGTTCTAGTTGAAGTTGGGCCTTGTGTTCTTCTTGCTCCAAAATTGCCGTGACGCGAGAGCCATGTGCTCATGATAAGCATACTTGGTATCTTCGGGGCAACATTCCTCTTCTTCCTCTTCACTCTCTTCTTCCACACTAGCCTTGGACTTCAAAGCAAGGTTGGGCTTCTTTGATCGTTGAGAATGCAACACCTCATTGTCGGCGGTCTTGTCCAAGATCCTCATAGCAACAAACTCATCAAACACTTCACTTGAGGACAAGGCATGAAAGTCCGGCCTTTGACGGATGACGGAGGACATGGCCTTGTGGTAGGGCATCATGGCCTTGAGAAACTTGTGCTTGATCCAATTGTCATCCGTATCCTTGCTCCCATGATCTCAGAGTGAGACCGCGAGAGTGGTTAATCTCCGGTAAAGCTCACGAGGTTCTTCATCTTCATTCATTACAAACTCATCGGCTTCATCTTGTACCACTTCAAAGTTGGAGCATAGAATGCTTGCGCTTCCCTTGTAAATGGAAACAACATGTTGCCATGCTTCCTTGGCCACGGTGAAAGGTCGGAGATGAGCAATATCTTCAGGAGGAATTGCTTCTTGGAGAATGAAGAGAGCAGACTCGTTGAATTGATGATCCGCGGCTTCTCTAGGAGTAAAGTTGCTTGGGTCATGCAGGTAGAAACCTTGCTCAATAATTCTCCAAAGATTAGTAGAACTATGATTTAAATGACGTTTAAAGTGATACACCCAAGAAGCAAAATCCTCATTTTTCACAAGCTTAGGAGGAGCACCAACATGATTCATATCCGTGGAGGGAACCGGTCCTCCATAAGTAAGTGGAGGTTCAACATGGGCAAATATGCCACTCCCACTTCTACCTCTAGGCAAAGGAGTTTGCTCACTACTAGCTTCCCCTTTTTGGAGTTAGCATCCGCCACCTTGTTAGTGGGATCAACCACTTCCAATGGTTCGGTGGATAATTTAAGCCCATCAAGAAACTACTTAAACATGCCTTGAACCTCGGTCGTCATGGAGGTTTTCAATGTGTCTATAGCCACATTGAACTCCTCACGGGAGACCGAGAGGATCCCCCATCGGCCGCGAACAAAGTGGGATTCACACCGGAGTGATCCTCCACCTTGCCCGTGGTGTCAACCATACTCTTCGGACGACAAAGTCCTTAATAAAGAGACGAGGCTCTGATACCAATTGAAAGGATCGATATGGTTGACTAGAGGGGGGTGAATAGGCAACTAACAATTTTTAGCCTTTCTTGACCAAATTAAACTTAGCATCAAAGTAGGTTGTCTAGATGTGCAAATAGGTGAACAACCTATATTATGCAACAACAACAAGCACACAAGCAAGCTAGGGATACAACACAATATAAGCTGGCACAAGTAAAGGTAAGAAATAACCAATAGCGGAGCCGGTGGAGACGAGGATGTGTTACTGAAGTTCCTTCCCTTTGAGAGGAAGTACGTCTCTGTTGGAGCGGTGTGGAGGCACAATGCTCCCAAAGAAGCCACTAGGGCCACCGTATTCTCCTCACGCCCTCACACAATGCGAGATGCCACCATTGGTGCCCTTGAAGGCGACGACCGAACCTTTCAAACAAGGTTGGGGCTATCTCCACAACTTAATTGGAGGCTCCCAACAATACCACGGAGCTTCATCACAATGGAATGTGGCTCCGAGGTGACCTCAACCATCTAGGGTGCTCAAACACCCCAGAGTAACAAGATCCGCAAGGGATTAGTGGGGGATCAAATTTCTCTTGGTGGAAGTGTAGATCCGGGCCTTCTCAACCAATCCCTAAAGAATCAACAAGTTTGATTGGCTAGGGAGAGAGATCGGGTGAAAATGAGCTTTGGAGCAACAATGGAGCTTGCGGGAAAAGAGGTAGGTCAACTTGGAGAAGAAGACCTCCTTCTATAGTGGGGGAATCAATCCAACCGTTACCCCCTCTTCAGCCCGCACAGAGCGGTACTACTGCTCAGTGGGGCGGTACTACCGCTGGTAGCAGTGGTACTACCGCGACCTCCAGCGGTACTACTGCGGTGACTGGGAGTAGAGGCATCAGAGGGGGAACGAGAGGGAGAGAGGGGGTTTGGGCGGCACAAGTAGCGGTGGTAGCCGCGGTACTACCGCTCACGGGCGGTACTATCGCTGCTACTGCCGCTACTACTGCCGCTCAACCCGACAGAGGAGAGCACCCTCAAATCGAGGCGGTAGCAGTGCCAACCAAGGACGGTACTGTCGTCGATGCACCCAAGCGGTACTACCGTTGTAGAACGGCGGTACTGCCACTTGAGGTCCATGGGCAGTACTACCGCTTTGGTGGCGGTACTACCGCTAGCACCTCACAACCTCCACTTTCGATGAAATGACAAACTCCAAGGAGAGGAAAGGAGCTGGGGGTGCAAAGATGAAGTGTACGTGTTGATTCCACCCTAGCCTTTTCAATGCGGACCCCCTCTTGATAGTACGGTGTCTCCTACAACTCAAGTCCACCAAAACCGAAACGAAAGAGACTACACCGTCTTCACTTAAAGCTCCGAGGGGCAACGAATTGTCTTGTGCCTAGACATGAGATATCTAAAATGCTCAATGCACACGATTAGTCCGCAAAAGCACTGTCATCAATCACCAAAACTACATAGGGAGAAATATGCCCTTACACCATGTAGGTTCGGGTAAACATAGACATGAACAAAACCCCTATCGTTCAATGACCGATAGCAGAACAATGGCGTCCATACCGATCCCTATGAGTACATGAATGACATTAGAGTGAACCTTTGGTTATCATGTGTTACTCCCTTTGCTTCACGATACTTTAAAAAACTCGAGGTGAGATATATCAGTATCCTCTTGAGTCATACACATGCTCACTATACAGTTCTCCTCGTTACCGGTTTTGTTCTGCTTTCTCGTTGACATATTCCGGCATCTCTGTGATGTGGTTGTTGGGGAACGTAGCAGAAATTCAAAAAATTTCCTACGTAACACCAAGATCTATCTATGGAGAGACCAGCAACGAGTAGAAAGGGGAGTGCATCTACATACCCTTGTAGATCGCTAAGCGGAAGCGTTCAAGTGAACGGGGTTGATGGAGTCGTACTCGTCGTGATTCAGATCATCGATGATCCTAGTGCCGAACGGACGGCACCTCCGCGTTCAACACACGTACAGCTCGAAGATGTCTCCCACGCCTTGATCCAGCAAGGAAAGAGGGAGAGGTTGAGGAAGACTCCATCCAGCAGCAGCACAACGGCGTGGTGGTGATGGAGGAGCGTGGCAATCCTGCAGGGCTTCGCCAAGCACCTACGGGAGAGGAGGAGGTGTCACGGGAGGGAGGGAGGCGCCAAGGGCTCAGGTATGGATGCCCTACCTCCCCTCCACTATATATAGGGGCAGGGGAGAGGGGGGAGGCGCAGCCTTGCCCCTTCCTCCAAGGAAGGGGTGCGGCTAAGAGGGGGGGGGGAGGAGTCCATCCTCCCCAAGGCACCTCGGAGGTGCCTTCCCCTTTTAGGACTCTCCCCTTTTTCCTATATCTTGGCGCATGGGCCTCTAGGGGCTGGTGCCCTTGGCCCATGTAGGCCAAGGCGCACCCCCTACAGCCCATGTGGCCCCCCGGGGCAGGTGGCCCCACCCGGTGGGCCCCCGGGACCCTTCCGGTGGTCCCGGTACAATACCGATGACCCCGAAACTTGTCCCGATGGCCGAAACAGGACTTCCTATATATAAATCTTTACCTCCGGACCATTCCGGAACTCCTCGTGACGTCCGGGATCTCATCCGGGACTCCGAACAACATTCGGTAACCACATACAAACTTCCTTTATAACCCTAGCGTCATCGAACCTTAAGTGTGTAGACCCTACGGGTTCGGGAGACATGCAGACATGACCGAGATGTTCTCCGATCAATAACCAACAGCGGGATCTGGATACCCATGTTGGCTCCCACATGTTCCACGATGATCTCATCGGATGAACCACGATGTCAAGGACTCAATCGATCCCGTATACAATTCCCTTTGTCTAGCGGTATGGTACTTGCCCGAGATTCGATCGTCGGTATACCGATACCTTGTTCAATCTCGTTACCGGCAAGTCTCTTTACTCGTTCCGTAACACATCATCCCGTGATCAACCCCTTGGTCACATTGTGCACATTATGATGATGTCCTACCGAGTGGGCCCAGAGATACCTCTCCGTTTACACGGAGTGACAAATCCCAATCTCGATTCGTGCCAACCCAACAGACACTTTCAGAGATACCCGTAGTGCACCTTTATAGCCACCCAGTTACGTTGTGACATTTGGCACACCCAAAGCACTCCTACGGTATCCGGGAGTTGCACAATCTCATGGTCTAAGGAAATGATACTTGACATTAGAAAAGCTTTAGCATACGAACTACATGATCTTGTGCTAGGCTTAGGATTGGGTCTTGTCCATCACATCATTCTCCTAATGATGTGATCCCGTTATCAACGACATCCAATGTCCATGGTCAGGAAACCGTAACCATCTATTGATTAACGAGCTAGTCAACTAGAGGCTTACTAGGGACATGGTGTTGTCTATGTATCCACACATGTATCTGAGTTTCCTATCAATACAATTCTAGCATGGATAATAAACGATTATCATGACCAAGGAAATATAATAATAATCAATTTATTATTGCCTCTAGGGCATATTTCCAACAGTCTCCCACTTGCACTAGAGTCAATAATCTAGTTCACATCACCATGTGATTAACACTGACAGGTCACATCACCATGTGACCAACATCCAAAGAGTTTACTAGTGTCATTAAACTAGTTCACATCATCATGTGATTAAGACTCAATGAGTTCTGGGGTTTGATCATGTTCTGCTTGTGAGAGAGGTTATAGTCAACGGGTCTGAACCTTTCAGATCCGTGTGTGCTTTACAAATCTCTATGTCATCTCCTAGATGCAGCTACCACGTTCTACTTGGAGCTATTCTAAATTGTTGCTCCATTATACGTATCCGGTATCTCTACTCAGAGCTATCCGGATAGGTGTTAAGCTTGCATTGACGTAACCCTTTACGACGAACTCTTTTACCACCTCTATAATCGAGAAAATTCCTTAGTCCACTAGTTACTAAGGATAACTTTGACCGCTGTCCTGTGAGCCATTCTTGGATCACTCTTGTACCCCTTGACTGACTCATGGCAAGGCACACTCCAGGTGCGGTACACAGCATAGCATACTGAAGAGCCTACGTCTTAAGCATAGGGGACGACCTTCGTCCTTTCTCTCTATTCTGCCATGGTCGAGCTTTAAGTCTTAACTTCGTACCTTACAACTCAGACAAGAACTTCTTCTTTGACTGATCTATCTTGAATACCTTCAAGATCATGTCAAGGTATGTGCTCATTTGAAAGTACCATTAAGCGTTTTGATCCATCCTCATAGATCTTGATCCTCAATGTTCAAGTAGCTTAATCCAGGTTTTCTATTGAAAAACACCTTTCAAATAACCCTATATGCTTTCTAGAAATTCTACTTCATTTCTGATCAACAATATGTCAACAACATATACTCATCAGAAATTCTATAGTGCTCCCACTCACTTCTTTGGAAATACAAGTTTCTCACAAACTTTGTATAAATCCAAAATCTTTGATCATCTCATCAAAGCATACATTCCAACTCCGAGATGCTCACTCCAGTCCTTAGAAGGATTGCTGGAGCTTTGCATACTTATTAGCATCTTTTGGGATTGACAAAACCTTCCGGTTGTATCACATACAACCTTTCCTCAAGTATAACGTCGAGGAAACAATGTTTTGACATCCTATCTGCAAGATTTCATCAATCATGCAGTAACTGCTAATCCAATTCCAACAGACTCTTAGCATCGCTACGAGTGAGAAAGTCTCATCGTAGTCAACTCCTTGAACTTGTCGAAAAAACATCTTAACGACAAGTCGAGCTTTCTTAATGGTGACACTTACCATCATTGTCTGTCTTCCTTTCAAAATCCATCTGCACTCAACAGCCTTACGACCATCGAGTTATTCTGCCAAAGTCTACACTTTGTTTTCATACATGGATCCTATCTCGGATTTTATGGCTTCTAACCATTTGTCGGAATTTGGGCCCACCACCGCTTCTCCATAGCTCGTAGGTTCATTGTTGTCTAGCAACATGACCTTCAAGACAGGATTACTGTACCACTCTGAAGTAGTACGTATCCTTGTCACCCTACGAGGTTCGGTAGTGACTTGATCCGAAACTTCATGATCACTATCATAAGCTTCCACTTCAATTGGTGTAGGTGCCACAGGAACAACTTCCTATGCCCTGCTACACACTTGTTGAAGTGACGGTTCAATAACCTCATCAAGTCTCCACCATCCTCCCACTCAATTCTTTCGAGAGAAACTTTTCCTCGAGAAAGGACCCGATTCTAGAAACAATCCCTTATTGCTTTCGAATCTGAGACAGGAGGTATACCCAACCGATTTGGGTGTCCTATGAAGATGCATTTTATCTGCTTTGGGTTCGAGCTTATCAACCTGAAACCTTTTCACATAAGCGTCGCAGCCCCAAACTTTCAAGAAACGACAACTTAGGTTTCTCCAAACCATAGTTCATACGGTGTCGTCTCAACGAAATTATGTGGTGCCCTATTTAAAGTGAATGTGGTTGTCTCTAATGCCTAACCCATAAAGTATAGTGGTACTTCGATAAGAGACATCATGGTATGCATCATATCCAATAGGGTGCAGTTATGATGTTCGGACACACCATCACACTATGGTGTTCCAGGCTGTATTAGTTGTGAAACTATTTCCACAATGTCTTAATTCTGTGCCAAACTCGTAATTCAGATATTCATCTCTATGATCATATCATAGATATTTTATCCTCTTGTCACGACGATCTTTCAACTTCACCCTGAAATTACTTGAACCTTTCAATAATTCAGACTCATGATTCATCAAGTAAATGTACTCAACATCCACTCAAATTATCTGTGAAGTAAGAACATAACAATATCCACTACATGCCTCAGCACTCATTGGATTGTACACATCAAAATGTATTACTTCCAACAAGTTGCTATCTTGTTCCATCTTACTGAAAACGAGGCTTTTCAGTCATCTTGCCCGTGTGGTATGATTTGCATGTCCCAAGTGATTCAAAATCAAGTGAGTCAAAATGGTCCATTTGCATGGAGTTTCTTCATGCATATACACCAATAGACATGGTTCGCATGTCTCAAACTTTTCAAAACCGAGTGAGCCCAAAGATCCATCAATATGGAGCTTCTTCATGCGTTTTATACCGATATGACTTACGTGGCAGTGCCACAAGTAGGTGGTACTATCATTACTATCTTTTGGCATGAACATGTGTATCACTACGATCGAGATTTAATAAACCATTCATTTTAGGTGTAAGACCATTGAAGGTATTATTCAAATAAACAGAGTAACCATTATTCTCCTTAAATGAATAACCGTATTGCGATAGACGTAATCCAATCATGTCTATGCTCAACGCAAACACCAAATAACAATTATTTAGGTTCAACACCAATCTCTTTGGTAGAGGGAGCGTGCGATGCTTGATCACATCAAGCTTGGAAAAACTTCCAACACATATCGTCAGCTCACCTTTAGCTAGTCTCCGTTTATTCCGTAGCCTTTTGTTTCGAGTTACTAACACTTAGCAACCGAACCGGTATCTAATACCCTGGTGCTACTAGGAGTACTAGCAAAGTACACATTAACACAATGTATATCCAATATACTTCTATCGACCTTGCCAGCCTTCTTATCTACCAAGTATCTAGGGTAATTCTGCTCTAGTGGTTGTTCCCCTTATTACAGAAGCACTTAGTCTCGGGTTTGGGTTTTACCTTGGGTTTCTTCACTAGAGCAGCAGCTGATTTGCCGTTTCATGAAGTATCCCTTCTTGCCCTTGCCCTTCTTGAAACTAGTGGTTTCACCAACCATCAACAATTGATGCTCCTTCTTGATTTCTACTTTCGCGGTGTCAAACATCGCGAATACCTCAAGGATCATCATATCTATCCCTGATATGTTATAGTTCATCACGAAGCTCTAACAGCTTGGTGGCAATGACTTTGGAGAACCATCACTGTCTTATCTGGAAGATCAACTCCCACTCGATTCAAATGATTGTTGTACTCAGACAATCTGAGCACAAACTCAACAATTGAGCTTTTCTCCTTAGTTTGCAGGTTAAGAAAGTCATCGGAGGTCTTATACCTCTTGACATGGGCACGAGCCTGAAATCCCAATTTCAGCCCTCAAAACATCTCATATGTTTCGCGATGTTTCAAAAACGTCTTTGGTGCCTCAACTCTAAACCGTTTAACTGAACTATCACGTAGTTATCAAAACGTGTATGTCAGATGTTCGCAACAACCACAGACAACGTTCAAGGTTCAGCACACTGAGCGGTGCATTAAGGACATAAGCCTTCTATGAAGCAATGAGGACAATCCTCAGTTTACGGACCTAGTCCGCATAATTGCTACTATCAACTTTCAACTAATTTTTCTCTAGGAACATATCTAAACAGTAGAACTATAGCGTGAGCTACGACATAATTTGCAAAATCCTTTTGACTATGTTCAGGATAATTAAGTTCATCTTATGAACTCCCACTCAGATAGACATCCCTCTAGTCATCTAAGTGATTACATGATCCGAGTCAAACTAGGCCGTGTCCGATCATCACGTGAGACGGACTAGTCATCATCGGTGAACATCTTCATGTTGATCGTATCTTCTATACGACTCATGCTCGACCTTTCGGTCTCCGTGTTCCGAGGCCATGTCTGTACATGCTAGGCTCGTCAAGTTAACCCTAAGTGTTTCACGTGTGTTCCGAGGCCATGTCTGTACATGCTAGGCTCGTCAACACCCGTTGTATTTGAACGTCTGAATAAAACACCCGATCATCACGTGATGTTTTGAAACAGCGAACTGTCGCAACGGTGCACAGTTAGGGGAGAACACTTCTTGAAATTGTTGTAAGGGATCATCTTATTAACTACCGTCGTTCTAAGCAAATAAGATGCATAAACATGATAAACATCACATGCAATCAAATAGTGACATGATATGGCCATCATCACTTTGCTCCTTTTGATCTCCATCTTCGGGGCTCCATGATCATCATCGTCACCGGCATGACACCATGATCTCCATCATCATGATCTCCATCATCGTGTCTTCATGAAGTTGCCTCGCCAACTATTACTTCTACTACTATGGCTAACGGTTAGCAATAAAGTAAAGTAATTACATGACGTTTAAGTTGACACGCAGGTCACAAATAAATAAAGACAACTCCTATGGCTCCTGCCGGTTGTCATACTCATCGACATGCAAGTCGTGATTCCTATTACAAGAACATGATCAATCTCATACATCACATATATCATTCATCACATCCTTTGGCCATATCACATCACATAGCATACCCTGCAAAAACAAGTTAGACGTCCTCTAATTGTTGTTTGCATGTTTTACGTGGCTGCTATGGGTTTCTAGCAAGAACGTTTCTTACCTACGCATGAACCACAACGTGCTATGCCAATTGCTATTTACCCTTCATAAGGACCCTTTTCATCGAATCCGATCCGACTAAAGTGGGAGAGACAGACACCCGCCAGCCACCTTATGCAACTAGTGCATGTTTGTCGGTGGAACCGGTCTCACGTAAGCGTACGTGTAAGGTTGGTCCGGGCCGCTTCATCCCACGATGCCGCCGAATCAAGATAAGACTAGTAACGGCAAGCATATTGAACAATATCGACGCCCACAACTACTTTGTGTTCTACTCGTGCAAAGAATCTACGCAATAGACCTAGCTCATGATGCCACTGTTGGGGAACGTAGCAGAAATTCAAAAATTTTCCTACGTAACACCAAGATCTATCTATGGAGAGACCAGCAACGAGTAGAAAGGGGAGTGCATCTACATACCCTTGTAGATCGCTAAGCGGAAGCGTTCAAGTGAACGGGGTTGATGGAGTCGTACTCGTCGTGATTCAGATCACCGATGATCCTAGTGCCGAACGGACGGCACCTCCGCGTTCAACACACGTACAGCTCGACGATGTCTCCCACGCCTTGATCCAGCAAGGAAAGAGGGAGAGGTTGAGGAAGACTCCATCCAGCAGCAGCACAACGGCGTGGTGGTGATGGAGGAGCGTGGCAATCCTGCAGGGCTTCGCCAAGCACCTACGGGAGAGGAGGAGGTGTCACGGGAGGGAGGGAGGCGCCAAGGGCTCAGGTATGGATGCCCTCCCTCCCCTCCACTATATATAGGGGCAGGGGAGAGGGGGGAGGCGCAGCCTTGCCCCTTCCTCCAAGGAAGGGGTGCGGCTAAGAGGGGGGGAGGAGTCCATCCTCCCCAAGGCACCTCGGAGGTGCCTTCCCCTTTTAGGACTCTCCCCTTTTTCCTATATCTTGGCGCATGGGCCTCTAGGGGCTGGTGCCCTTGGCCCATGTAGGCCAAGGCGCACCCCCTACAGCCCATGTGGCCGCCCGGGGCAGGTGGCCCCACCCGGTGGGCCCCCAGGACCCTTCCGGTGGTCCCGGTACAATACCGATGACCCCGAAACTTGTCCCGATGGCCGAAACAGGACTTCCTATATATAAATCTTTACCTCCGGACCATTCCGGAACTCCTCGTGACGTCCGGTATCTCATCCGGGACTCCGAACAACATTCGGTAACCACATACAAACTTCCTTTATAACCCTAGCGTCATCGAACCTTAAGTGTGTAGACCCTACGGGTTCGGGAGACATGTAGTCATGACCGAGATGTTCTCCGGTCAATAACCAACAGCGGGATCTGGATACCCATGTTGGCTCCCACATGTTCCACGATGATCTCATCGGATGAACCACGATGTCAAGGACTCAATCAATCCCGTATACAATTCCCTTTGTCTAGCGGTATGGTACTTGCCCGAGATTCGATCGTCGGTATACCGATACCTTGTTCAATCTCGTTACCGGCAAGTCTCTTTACTCGTTCTGTAACACATCATCCCGTGATCAACCCCTTGGTCACATTGTGCACATTATGATGATGTCCTACCGAGTGGGCCCAGAGATACCTCTCCGTTTACACGGAGTGACAAATCCCAATCTCGATTCGTGCCAACCCAACAGACACTTTCAGAGATACCCGTAGTGCACCTTTATAGCCACCCAGTTACGTTGTGACGTTTGGCACACCCAAAGCACTCCTACGGTATCCGGGAGTTGCACAATCTCATGGTCTAAGGAAATGATACTTGACATTAGAAAAGCTTTAGCATACGAACTACATGATCTTGTGCTAGGCTTAGGATTGGGTCTTGTCCATCACATCATTCTCCTAATGATGTGATCCCGTTATCAACGACATCCAATGTCCATGGTCAGGAAACCGTAACCATCTATTGATTAACGAGCTAGTCAACTAGAGGCTTACTAGGGACATGGTGTTATCTATGTATCCACACATGTATCTGAGTTTCCTATCAATACAATTCTAGCATGGATAATAAACGATTATCATGACCAAGGAAATATAATAATAATCAATTTATTATTGCCTCTAGGGCATATTTCCAACAGTGGTCACCTGTGTCTGGCCAGACGACAATGGAAGCCGTCACACCGAGAGGGCCATAAGAATATCTCTCCACCGTCGTCGGAGCAAATCCCACTCATGAGCTATATAGTCCCTTGTCAAACTTTTTGATGAACTTGTAAGTTGTCGTTTTGATCACCGTGTTACAGATGACGTTTGAGCGACCCCAAAATTCATCGTACGATAAGAAGTGACTATGATACTCTCATGACCTAAGGAACTAATTCACACGTTAACACTCCATGTTATAACAACTGACTTCTGACGATTGTATCTCAAAGTATAACAAACAAGTCTTGGGTCGATTCAATATGATCGTTCTTCTAACGTCATATTCTCAAAGTTGTTTTAGGACTATCTTACAAATTGGCTACGTACTTTATGGCTAATATACTTATAAACATGTAAAAATATGAAATATTGGGGTACCTAACAAAGTTCCATCGAAATGCATGATAAGTTGCGCCATTTGTACTCTGTAGGATAAAAGATTGTCGATGTTTTCTTTATAAAATTTACTTTTAGCATGTTCCACTCCCATAAGTTGTTCTCCACTCCCATAAGTTGTTCTTATACTCACTCCGTCCCACAACATAAGTTGTTTAGCTTGCAAAAATGTCTTATACTATGGGACGGAGGGAGTATTTGTTAAAAGTTCAGACCACAAGTAATAAGCTCAGGTAAAGGTTCAAGCAATTAACGTGAGAATAGAGCTGCGTAGTACGACACTTGCAAGCTGCCCGTCCAACCATTTACACAAAGTAGTAAAACGCACACTAAAGGCAGATGGTTCAAAAGCACCCTTGGCTTGCCTGTACATCAAAAGCTCTCCTGCAGGGATACACACACGCTCTTCAGGATCCAAAACACCAAGACAGTGATTTGGACTACTGAACATGGCACAGCTGCACCTGTTACAGCTCCCAGTAGTATCTGGGATCATCCATGGAGTAGGTCGGCACAGGCGAGCCAGGGGGGGAGGGGAGCGAGTAGTCATCCCAGTAGTTCTCGCCGTAGTCATCATTGTCCATCGCTGCCTCGTTGTGGAGAGCCTGAGCCTCTATTTCATAGAGATTAGGCATCTCGATCACTTCACCTTCGTCCTCCTCAATGGTATCAAGTTCTGGGCAATGAGCGTGAGGCCACGCTCCTGGCAGCCGGACATGCTTGATATTGGCACAGCGAGCTTTGAGTTCAGCGTCAACTAGGAGGTGGCCGCATTCTCTAAGGTCGAGGAACTCAAGGTGGGGGCAGCCTTCAAGGATGGCATACACCCCTTTCTTAGTCAGGCCGTAGCCTGCCATCTGAAGGAGCCGCAGCTCGTGCAAGCTCTTTGCTATGGCGAAGGCCTCCTCATTGTGTCTCGCCTCCCAGGCCTCATAAGGCTCCTCCTCCTCCTCCTCTTCCTCCTCGTCGTTTTGGCGCTGTTCCATCCTGATCTCACGCTCTATTGAATCTGAATCGAACCACGGCAAACAGACTCTTAGACGCTTCAGCGCTGGGCGCGCTGCACCAATCCCCTTGAAAAAGTCCCATGTCAGCTTCTGACCAGAGTACTCTATCTCTTCTAGCATTGGACATTTAGCTGCAAGCTTAATTACTACGTCCTCATCATCCCAAAAGTAATAGGCACCGATGAGCCGAATGCTCTTCAATGAGTTGCATCTGCAGAGACAAGTACGAAAGTAGACACACATGAACCGAGTAAACTCAGACAAGTACAGTAAGACTACATAACAAGTTTAAACAGTAAACATATTTTGTCCTTAAAGGAAGACTTCGAGATGCTCAGGCATAGAACAAAGCCTGCCCTTGGGGGTTTCATAGCCGACCTTGTTGGGGGCCTGCCCTAGTCACTAGTTGCTTTTCTCAAAAAGTATCCTACTAATTAGCATTACTTTTTCATCTCCTCTTACAGTGAGACACTAAGTAGCTTGTAGTGATAGCTATGTAAATACAATGTAACTTTGTAACCCTGATCCTTGATTAATATAACAACAAGACTGTAGGAAACTCTCCTACAATCATTCACAGTTAGAAAAAAAACGTATGATAAATATCAAATGAGTTTCACATTTGGCAATAAGTAGCCTGTCGTAAATATCATATAACGATGTACCGTAAATATCTAACAAGAGTCAGTACCTCAAGGCAAATTATTTGGCCATAAGCGACCTGTCCTAAATACCCTATTTGTTGAGACAAATATAGCCATACAGAAAGCATTTGGCTGTCCTTTGAATCCCATGAAGATAACACTATTTTACATATGTCTCAATAATATATCATAAACGCTGACATGTTTAGCGAAAATTAAACTACTAGGTGCGTGCTAAATACTGCAAACAGTGTGTCAGCACTACAGATTGATAGGTTTCAGAGTGTGACACATACAGAGTAAGAGACCAAATGCTGAAATTCAAGAATGGGAATTTAGGACACAAAGAACAATTACCTGCTTGCAATGTAATTCAGGAGTTCACTAGTGACAAACTTCTGAGCCCAGAACGATTCCATCCGTCCATCAGACCGATCTATAGCCACCTTTGCCATTTTGTACATGACGTTTCCCCCCTTGGAGAAAACCAACTTGTGGCGGGTCATGTCCACAAAACGCCACAGCTCAGGGGACTTGGCTGCCACCAACCATGAGCGGCACACAAGTCCGGCACCCATCAGGATCTCAATGGTCCCAAGCTTCATGAAGATTGCAGAAAGCGCATCGAGTGGGAGCTCAGACCAATCCCTGGCATCAGATACAGGCAATGGGTTTGGCTCAGCCTCCATTGTGCAAGGGAGCTCCTGAAAAACAAGGTGTCATCACAGAGATAACATGGATGCTCAAATTTAGCAAGAGCTTGAAATTTGCACGATGAGACAGCTTTAATACAAGATAGACAACGGTTATGCAATGTAGGAGTGGTTTCTCCATGGTACAAGATAACATAACTTTTACAGAGAAACCAATGGCTGATCAAGTGGTCTAGCCGGAAACAACAATCAGATAATTAGCTGAATACGAAATACCCTTCTTTAAAGGTTTTTTAGGGAGGGTGTAGCGAAGCAAAGGTCGGCTTGTTTAAGGGGCAAGAAAGTTCTGCAGAACAACCACCCAATTTGGTGCCAAAAGCAGTGCCTCGAGATGAACCCTTTATCTAAACTTTGCAATCGATGATAAACCAATCAGACCAAGTTAGTAAATCAATCCACCCTTATCATCTCTGAATCCACCCAATTTGATTTACCCAAACATCCATCAAACCGGTATACGCACCACTCTGTTCTTGTGCGGGTAGGCCTGAAACCCCTGCTTCGTCATCTCGGGCAGCAGGTCGTCGCCGGCCATGGCCTCCGGCCTCGCCCTCTTGCATCCGTCGCCCCTCGCCCTGCAAAGCACCGACGCGTCAGCCGCCGAAACCAAAGGGCAAAGGCCGTTCAAGCCAAACGGAGACCGAATAGCGGCGGGTGATGAAAGGGGACGAACTCGGGGACGAGCTCCTGCGCGGCCTCCTCGTCGATCTCCCCGTTGGGCGGGATGGCCTTCCTCATGATGCGCCTGATGTCGGCGATGGGCAGGAACGCGCCCCGCTCCTCCCTGCTGCCGCCGGCCGCGAGGCTGCCACTAATGCGGCTCCCGACGTCGCCGGAGGGGCTCGCCGGTGGGTTGGACATGCCCTCCCGCCTCTAACTCTAGGTCAATCAGATCGGGCAAACCACCGTCTCACCCCGCCGAACCCAAACCCCAAACCCTTGGAACGAGAAGCGAGCGTGGGTGAGACCGTGGGAGCCGAGAGCCAATGAGCGGTTTGGAACGATAAGCTGGCTTCCGCCCGAGGGAAGAGCGAGGTGGCCAAGAGAGCGGAGGCGGACAAGAAAATGTGTCGATCTGCTGCGACGAGCGCTCTTTTTCCACCCTCATCAAAGTGCACAGTGATATTAAGTCGAAAAGAAAATAGGCAATTAGAGCATCTACAGCCAGGCCTTTCATACCAGTCTCAAACGCTTGGACAAGTCGCCCGGTCATTGTCCGGTCAAAAAAAAAAAAACCAACCAGATCTTTCAAACCATGAACAAACGACCGGGCTGACCAGCGCCCCTAATATCCAGCCCAAATATAGGATGGATATGGGGCGGCCCGGGCAGGGCGCATCTGTCTGTCAGGTCCGGCCCACCACCGCCCCCACATATGTCCCGCAAAAAAACCACAATCCGGACGCCTCGCTCCAAACCCTAGCTCACTCTCTCTCTCTCGCTCCGTCCTTTTCTCTCCCTCTCCGATTTTGATCTCATCAACTACAATGTCCAGCTCCAGCAGCGACTCCGGCTCCGAGCTTGACTACGAAGAGGTGATGGCCCTCCGCATTGCGCTGGAGCGGTCCAAGGTGGAGACTGGCGGCAACTCCGGATCTGGAGCGTCGTCGCAGCTCCAACGCCGGTGCAGCGCGAAAGCAGGAGCTGGACCATCCTGTCCCTCGCACAGCGACGACAGGACAGCACAGTCCGCACCGCCCCCTGTGTCATCTCCTTTCCCCGTCGTTCGCTCCTCCACACGGGCATCAATGGGTGTTGGTGCCCGCGCCGCACGACGCGAGAGGCAGCGTGCACAGGAGAGGGACGCGACGGAGCAGTCAGCGCGCCGCCGCCGCCGCGGGACGAAGGCGGACACGGACGAGGACCCGCATCTCCTCGCATGGGTCTACCGCCGATCCCTCACGACGGTGGAGAAGGATGCTCGCCGCCTCCGACAGAAGAATACCAAGGCACTCTAGCTTTGGTATTGAGCAGTCAGAGCATGAGGCAAAGGAGGCATCGGCGGTGAAGGCTCGGGTCGCCAGGTTGAAGCGGGGGCAGGACAGGGCGGTTCGTCGGATGAAGGGGCTCGTCATCCGCTCCGACTCCGACTCCGACGATGGTGATAGTTGCACCTGCTCGTCGGATGACCAAGGCCCTCCACCAGCCGCAAACGTCTA
>NC_041385.1:714108393-714111173 GCF_002162155.2 Triticum dicoccoides
GTTTTTAGTTGTAGAAGTTTAAGAACTTGTCTGGTGACGAACTATGATCTTTTGGATGTGTCGAAACTTGTTAATGTCTGTTTGCAACTGATCTTGTGTTCTTTTTCAGCCGATTTTTAGTTGTCCGTCGTTTGATCATGTAGAGTAGATCAACGTTGCAGGTGTAGTATGTATATGAGGCATCGAATATGAGATACGTGGATGCAGAGTGGCAAATATGAGGCGAGCTCGGTCAGTGCCCGCGGACACGCATGGACGCGTCCACGGATGCTTTTTTAACACAATACAGATGCAAGCGCTCATATATACGCGCATACACTCACCCCTGAACGCACACACGCACATCCTACCCCTATGAGCACCTTCGAGAGACTGAGCCAGCATACCATTTTGAGATTTACCAAGTCACCATAGCACATCGTCGTTGATGGGAACGTCTCCTTCCACTGAAAGCGTATCACCGGAAATCCTGAAATAAATCCAGGAATAAATGCGAGCACCAGAACCTGAACCCTGGTGGGTTGAGAATACCACTATCCTACTAACCATCCAACCACAAGTTGTTTGAGGGGCCAGATTTGCCCAACGCGACTGTAGATGCTCTTACATGTACTACTTTTAGTGACTCAATGCTAATTGTAGCTAACATATACAGTACTTTCATATGAATCGTTGATTTATTTCCGTGATAGTGGAGATAAAGATAGGAAATGAAGTATGACCGACAGTGATTGAATCCTTCCTATTAATTTTCAGAAGAGCAGGGAGGCCTCTCCCCGGTTCCATTAACCAGAATGAAACCATACAGAGTCTTACAACTACTAAGCTAAAGTTCAGCGGTCTAGACTTAAACAGCTATTACAGCCCTGCTCGACAAAGAGCCAAAGGACAAAACGAAAGCACAATGGAGGCTAAAAACAGACACCTGCCAAAACATGGGGTGAGATCACACCGCAAACTTGCTCGCTCCCCTCCTGAACTTGAGTGGTGGTGCCAGGGCCGCCTAGGGCGACCAGCAGATTGCGAGGGTAGACACGGGGTTGTTCACCATGGTCTTGCCGTCAGTGTCACGCTCCTTGGCAGGAGAAAAGAAACCGCCGTCTTCAGAGATCTTGAGGTTGTCCCAGCTTACACCAACATCCAATCCAGAGTTCTTAGCCTTCAGCCACATGAGATCATCAAGGGTTGCTGGAGTAGCTTCACCAACGCACTCAAGAACTCCTCCACTCGGCTTTTGCTTGCTTCTGGGGTCAGAATCACCCAGAACATGAGCATCATGTGTATCAGTCTCCACACTTGATTAATAGACGTCCAAATGGTGTTATTAAAAATCATAGAGTTCCTATATTTTCATAAACACCAAAGGACAGCAGAACTAACTACATCTAAAGCTAAATTCTTATTATTAGAGATCCAAAATCGGGCCACAGATTCAAAGTTTGTACCCAAATTCTTTTGGAAAGAGAGATTGACAAACGACCAAATATTCCTGGCTACTACACAGTCAAAAAATAAATGGTGGTTTGCTTCCTATTCAGCACAGAAAACACAATCAAGTGGTTTAATTATGTCTTTTCCTCATATTGTCTCTAGTCATCCGCTTGTTTTGGGGAAACAGCCAAAGGAAGACATGAATCTTTGGAGGCACTGCCAGTTTCCAAACAACTGGCAGGAACAGGGGTTGCACCCCTCTAAAATTAATCACATGGTACAAAGAACTAGAGGAGTAGACACCCTTATTCTCAAGTTGCCAGATCAGAGCATCAGAGTCACCATCGAAGGTGATTTCTTTAGCAATCTCCACTAGTTGGTACCATTGTTCCATCATATTACTATCAAAGTTCCTCCTAAAAGTCAACTTCAGTGTTTCACCATCCCAGACATCTCTGACACTTTTGTTTTGCTCATTACAAATCATGTACATGTGCCAGAATTGTACTGCTAGGGGGGAGGTGCCAAATGAAGTATGTTCCCAAAACCTAATCGTGTCTCTTGTCCCTATTTTCCATCTATATCCAAATTTCAAGGTTTGGATGATGGATTTCACTCCTTTCCAGAACCTAGAGGTACTGGTGGAGGTACTTGGGGCAAAAACATTAGTTTTGCCTCTCATATATTTCTGGTCTATCATCATCTTCCAGGGTTTCCCTTCACCTTCATATTATCTTTTAACCCAAGATCATAATAGGCAGAGATTGACCTCTTGGAGTTTTGGGATGCCAAGCCCCCCAAATTCTTTCTTCATACAGACCATCACTACAAAAAAAAGACACATCCGTGACATTTTGGGCCGAATGAAAAAAAAAATATGTCATACTTATGACACTTCTATGACGATAATTGTGACAGAACTCGGTATCATCATAGATGTGGTGGGCTCCTACTTCTATGACAAAAACTCATGACAGAAAATGGGCTTTTCGTCCTTGGCGGGTCGGAGAGGCAGCTGCATGACATTCTTTGGGCCGTCCATGATGGGAAAAAACGTGGTAGAAGCGAGGGCGAGGAAAATATTGGGGAGTTCCCAGTTACGGTGGGTGGTCAGGGGCCGAGCGATGCGCGTTTCTCTCGTACCATACGTGCGTGGGTGCGAGGCGTTGGGCTCTAACTGAACCTGAGCGAGGTGTCGCCTAACTGAACCCGAGCGATTGCACTGCAGGCTACGCGTTACTGAACCCGAGCGATAGAGCGATTCCTTCGCTACTGCTGCTAACTGAAACTGATCAACGCTGCCTCTCGATGAATAGTGAGTGTTGCTGGGGGGTTTGGATGAACAGTGA
>NC_041385.1:714111543-714131127 GCF_002162155.2 Triticum dicoccoides
TGGTTGCCTCTGGATGAACAGGAACCCGATCAATCGAGCCGGTTGGGGCTGGATGAACAGGACCCCGTGGAGGGCTAGATGAACAGGACGACCCTGTGGAGGGCTGGATGAACAGTAGCCCGTGGAGGGCTCGATGAACAGTAGCCCGTGGAGAGGGCTGGTTGAACAGTAGCCGGTGGAGTAGCGTGTGGTGGAGGCTGGATGAACAGTCGCAGGTGGAGGCTGGAGGAGGTCGATGGTGGATGAACAGTAGCCCGTGGAGGCTGGAGGAGGTCGACTGTGGAGATGAAAAGTATCCCGTGGAGCCCATTTTGCGGTACGCCACACCCCTCCCGATGAACAGGACCCCCGTTTCGACCGCAGCGCTCCAACACAAGTCCGTTTCCTCCGTTTTGCGGTACGCCACACCCCTCCTGATCAATAGGACCCCGTTTCGACCGTAGGAGGTCCAACACAAGTCCATTTCCTCTGTTTTGCGGTAAACCAGACCCCTCCCGATGAACAGGATCCCGTTTCGAACGTGGTCGGTCGAACACAAGGCTGTTTCCTCTGTTGTGCTGTACGCCAGGCCTTGTTTCCATCAGCTATTCCGTCCAAACCCTCCTGATGAACACGATGATGCATTCCGTTCCGACCCAGCCGGTTGGCTCCCCATGAACACAACGACGACGCAGTTTCTCCGTTCTGACCCAGCCATGTACACGAGCCCTGGTTGTACATATGAGCGAGTAGATGTTCGAGACCCCCCCGGTATGTACGTACGTGGCCGTATTTACTTTCTTGCACCCTGGCCACTGTACGAACATGTACATGCTACGTGCGCGCCTCTACTATGACACGTGCGCGTCTACATCAACCAGTATGTACGTACACATTCGCGACCAAAATGACAATGCTACGTATGCTTCGACCAGGTGGGTCTCGACTGTCAGGCACTTCCTTGCATGCAAAGATGTAGCTGGTGGGTCCCAACAGTCAGGGGGGCGAATCATTTTTTTTGTCCAGTGGCACTTCCTTGCGTGCAAAGATGTAGCTGGTGGGTCCTAGCAGTTAGGGGGGAAACATTTTTTTCGTGAAATACGGTGGCCCGTCCGGTGGGTCCCCGCTGTCAGGTGGAGGAATAATTATTTTGCGCGTAATAAGGAGGCAGTTCCTTTCAGCCACCATGGACCCAGCTGTCAGCCTCTCCACGTATAGTACTCTTCCGATGGAAGTCGTTCCTTGACCACGCCGCGCCGAGAGCACCAGGGCGATGGACGACGGCGAGGCCTACGAAGGGGACGACGCAGAGCCGGGGAAGATGCGGCAGTGGAAGCCTGCACGGAGAGGAGTACGAGGGTTCACTTGTTCGGCTGTGGTGTGAGGCTGCCTTCACTGTAGGACCTGATCAGCGGTGGGAATAGTAGGGGCGGTGAGGCCTCCGCGGTAGCACAGCCGGCCATGGGAGGCAGGAGCATGCGGCACGACCGACGCTGCTTTGGGCGGCTGGAGCTAGAAGACCAGAGGTTGAAGAAGCACTACGGCCGTTGGATGGACATCGTACGGTCATTGGAGCTAGAATCGTTCATATTGACTAAGTTGACAAAGCCCTCCGTCCCCGTCAACTTAGTAGGCCCACACGTCAGCCTCCCACCAACAAGGGTCCCAACAAGCAGGGGGAGTATTCATTTTTTTGTGCGTAATAAGGTGGCACTTCCGGTGGGTCCGAGCTGACAGAGGGGGGAACGTTTTTTTCACGAAATACGGTGGCCCGTCCGATGGGTTCCAGCAGTCAGGGGCAAACGTTTTTTTTGTGAAATACGGTGGCCCGTCCGGTGGGTCCCTGCTGCCAGGTGGAGGAATAATTATTTTGCGCGTAATAAGGAGGTACTTCCTTGCGGCTGTCATGGACCCGGCTGTCAGCCTCTCCACGTACAGTACTCTTCCGATGGAAGTCGGTCGTTGACCACATTGACCATGCCGCGCCGAGAGCACCACGTCGGTGGACGATGGCGAGGCCTAGGAAGGGGACGACGCGGAGCCGGGGAAGACACGACAGTGCATGCCCACGCGGAGAGGAGTACGAGGGTTCACTGGTTCGGCTGCGATATGAGGCTGCCATCGCCGCAGAATAATAGGGGGTGTGGGTGAGTGGAGGGATGGCCTGCCTAGCGGTGGGAGTAGTTGGGGGCGGTGAGTCCTCCGCGGCAGCATATCCGGCCACGGGAGGTAGGAGCAGGCGGCATGACCGGCGCTGCTTTGAGCGGCTGAAGCAAGAAGACCAGAGGTTGAAGAAGCACTACGGCCGTTGGATGGACATCATATGGTCACTGTAGATAGAATCGTTTATATTGACTAAGTTGACAAAGCCCTTGGTACACGTCAACTTATTAGGCCCACAGGTCAACCCCCGAAATGGTGCGCCCCAAATGTCAGGGGGAGGAATCATTTTTTGGGCGGCCGAAACTAGAATATCCGAGATTGAAGAAGAAGCACGACATCCGTTGGATAGACATCCAACGGCCACAGCTGCTAGAACCATGTCTTGACTATAATAAGTTGACAAAGCCTTGCATACGCGTAAACTTTTTTTTAGGGGACGCGTCAACTTAGCAGGCCCACAAGTGTGTGGCAGAGAACTTATAGCCCATTTACGATTTGTAAGAATGTACAACCCATTTTTGAATTCTAATGGAATTTACTACAACCCATTTACAGTTTGTTAAAAGTACAACACATTTTTTAGCTAGGACAACGATTAATAATTTCAACCAACCGTTCAACATAGAATTCAATAAAATCTCCCACATTTTGATGGGATCCGAAATATTTTTATCCCGAAATTTCTAGTCAGATTAAATATAAATTTGTATTACATAAAAATCCAACGAAACATTGCGCGTGCAATAATTAAAAATTAAGATTTTCAAAATCTATAAATAATATTTTATAAACTAATTTCGTATTTGGTGCATTTTTTTATAGTTACTACCCAGTTTTTATAATTACATACCATTTATTATTTTTAAAGGTCCATTTTCCTATTAAGCCTAATGCATCCCTCCTAGAAAAGATTTGCAGCCCAACGGGGCGGAGAATAACAAGTTGACCTTGCCTGGGAATTTCCTCAAAAAAAGTATAGCTGGGCTAGCCATTTTCATCTTAAAAAAAATTAATATCTGGGCTGGATATTTGGCCTGGGCTAGACAGGCCATAGCCCGCCCAGTTAATAGCCCGCTCTCCTCTGAACAACAACGAAAACATCGCCAAGAAAAATTCTGCAGTGCTCACGCCTCAAAAACACAAATACTGCTCGAGCTGCTTGGTCCCAACTGTCGGCCGCACCTTGTGCAATTCTCTCGTTTATATTGACTACATAGGTTGACAATGGTGTGGGACTGTGATGTCAGGAAACCAGGAGGAAGCAAAAAAATATAGTTGTACATAATAAGGAGGAACTTGCATACGTAAGGCTATGACCCTAGTGGGTCCCTACTGTCATCCAGTGAAAATAAAGTCATCTCCTGAATCCTCATGTTCGTTGACCATGTTAACAATGCTCGGCGCCACGGCGAGCGCAACAACTCGAAGGACGACGGAGAGGGCCTCGTGGGCCCTACGGATGGTCTGATACAACGCCCGCTGCTCATTCTGGAAGCTAGGATCATCAGACACCTATGAGCACCTTCGAGAGACTGAGACAACATGAAATGGTAAGGCCGCGTTTGGGAGCTCTGGTTTATTTCACACCTGTATTAAGATACAAGTGTAATTTACTCATCATCGGAAACAACGCGTAAAATACAGGCGTAATGAAACCGAGGGCCCGAGGTCTGTAAGTAAAACCGGCGGGTTACGCGTGTAATTTGAGAGACCAGTGTATATTTTACTAGTCGAAATCAACCAACCAAGCGCTTTGCCCGAGACCATCTGCTTTTATTTACAAGCGTCAGTTTTACAAGCGGTTTTGGTTGGAAAACGACAATCCAATCACTGTTGGGGAACGTAGTAATTTCGAAAAAAATTCCTACGCACACGCAAGATCATGGTGATGCATAGCAACGAGAGGGGAGAGTGTTGTCCAAGTACCCTCGTAGACCCAAAGCGGAAGCGTTAGAACAACGCGGTTGATGTAGTCGTACGTCTTTACGGCCCGACCGATCAAGCACCGAAAGCACGACACCTCCAAGTTCTAGCACACGTTCAACTCGATGACGTCCTTCGAACTCCGATCCAGCCGAGTGTCGAGGGAGAGTTCCGTCAACATGACGATGTGGTGACGATGATGATGTTCTACCGTCGCAGGGCTTTGCCTAAGCACCGCTACAATATTATTGAGGAGGACTATGGTGGAGGGGGGCACCGCACACGGCTAAGAGATCAATGATCTGTTGTTGTTGTGTCTAGGGTGCCCCCCTGCCCCCATATATAAAGGAGCAAGGGGGGGGGAGGTGCGGCCGGTCAGGAGGAGGCGCGCCAGGAGGAGTCCTACTCCCACCAGGAGTAGGACTCCCTCCCTTCCCTGTTTGATTAGGAGAAGGGGGGAAAGAGGAGGGAGAGAGAGGAAGGAAAGGGGGGCGCCGCCCCCTCTCCTTGTCCTATTCGGACTAGGGGGAGGGGCACGCGGCCCTGCCCTGGCCTCCTCTCCTCTTCTCCACTAAGGCCCACTATGGCCCATTAAGCCCCTAGGGGGTTTCGGTAACCCCTCGGTACTCCGGTAAAATCCCGATTTCACCCGGAACACTTCCGATATCCAAATATAGGCTTCCAATATATCAATCTTCATCTCGACCATTTTGAGACTCCTTGTCATGTCCGTGATCACATCCGGGACTCCGAACAATCTTCGGTACATCAAAACTCATAAACTCATAATATAACCGTCATTGAAACTTTAAGCGTGCGGACCCTACGGGTTCGAGAACTATGTAGACATGATCTAGACACGTTTCCGGTCAATAACCAATATCGGAACCTGGATGCTCATATTGGCTCCTACATATTCTATGAAGATCTTTATCGGTCAAACCGCATAACAACATACGTTGTTCCCTTTGTCATCGGTATGTTACTTGCCCGAGATTCGATCGTCGGTATCTCAATACCTAGTTCAATCTCGTTACCGGCAAGTCTCTTTACTCGTTATGTAATGCATCATCTCGTAACTAACTCATTAGCTATATTGCTTGCAAGGCTTATAGTGATGTGCATTATCGAGAGGGCCCAGAGATACCTCCCCGACAATCGGAGTGACAAAACCTAATCTCGAAATATGCCAACTCAACATGTACCTTTGGAGACACCTGTAGAGCTCCTTTATAATTACCCAGTTACGTTGTGACGTTTGGTAGCACACAAAGTGTTCCTCCGGTAAACGGGAGTTGCATAATCTCATAGTTGTAGGAACATGTATAAGTCATGAAGAAGAAAGTAATAGCAACATACTAAACGATCAAGTGCTAAGCTAACGGAATGGGTCAAGTCAATCACATCATTCTCCTAATGATGTGATCCCGTTAATCAAATTACAACTCATGTTTATGGTTAGGAAACATAACCATCTTTGATCAACGAGCTAGTCAAGTAGAGGCATACTAGTGACATTATGTTTGTCTATGTATTCACACATGTATTATGTTTCCGATTAATACAATTCTAGCATGAATAATAAACATTCATCATGATATAAGGAAATAAATAATAACTTTATTATTGCCTCTAGGGCATATTTCCTTCAGTCTCCCACTTGCACTAGAGTCAATAATCTAGATTACACAGTAATGATTCTAACACCCATGGAGCCTTGGTGCTGATCATGTTTTGCTCATGGAAGAGGCTTAGTCAATGGGTCTGCAACATTCAGATCTGTATGTATCTTGCAAATCTCTATGTCTCCCACCTAGACTTGGTCCCGGATGGAATTGAAGCGTCTCTTGATGTGCTTGGTCCTCTTGTGAAATCCGGATTCCTTTGCCAAGGCAATTGCACTAGTATTGTCACAGAAGATCTTCATTGGTCCCGATGCACTAGGTATGAGACCTAGATCGGATATGAACTCCTTCATCCAGACTCCTTCATTTGCTGCTTCCGAAGCAGCTATGTACTCCGCTTCACATGTAGATCCCGCCATGATGCTTTGTTCAGAACTGCACCAACTTACAGCTCCACCGTTCAATATAAACACGTATCCGGTTTGCGATTTAGAATCGTCCGAATCAGTGTCAAAGCTTGCATTGATGTAACCATTTACGACTAGCTCTATGTCACCTCCATACACGAGAAACATATCCTTAGTCCTTTTTCAGGTATTTCAGGATATTCTTGACCGTTGTCCAGTGATCCACTCCTGGATTACTTTGGTACCTCCCTGCTAAACTTATTGCTAAGTAGACATCAGGTGTGGTACACAGCATTGTATACATGATAGAGCCTATGGCTGAAGCATAGGGAACATCTTTCATTTTCTCTCTATCTTCTGCTGTGGTCGGGCATTGAGTCTGACTCAACTTCACACCTTGTAATACAGGCAAGAACCCTTTCTTTGCTTGAACCATTTTGAACTTCTTCAAAACTTTATCAAGGTATGTGCTTTGTTAAAGTCCAATTAAGCGTCTTGATCTATCTCTATAGATCTTGATGCCTAATATATAAGCAGCTTCACCGAGGTCTTTCATTGAAAAACTTTTATTCAAGTATCCTTTTATGCTATCCAGAAATTCTATATCATTTCCAATCAATAATATGTTGTCTACATATAATATCGGAAATGCTACAGAGCTCCCACTCACTTTCTTGTAAATACAGGCTTCTCCAAAAGTCTGTATAAAACCATATGCTTTGATCACACTATCAAAGCGTTTATCCCAACTCCGAGAGGCTTGCACCAGTCCATAAATGGATCGCTGGAGCTTGCACACTTTGTTTGCACCTTTTGGATCGACAAAACCTTCTGGTTGCATCATATACAACTCTTCTTCTAGAAATCGATTCAGGAATGCAGTTTTGGCATCCATTTGCCATATTTCATAATCATAAAATGCGGCAATTGCTAACATGATTCGGACAGACGTAGGCATCGCTACGGGTGAGAAAGTCTCATCGTAGTCAACCCCTTGAACTTGTCGAAAACCTTTTGCAACAAGTCGAGCTTTGTAGACAGTAACATTACCATCAGCGTCAGTCTTCTTCTTGAAGATCCATTTATTCTCGATGGCTTGCCGATCATCGGGCAAGTCAACCAAAGTCCATACTTTGTTCACATACATGGATCCCATCTCAGATTTCATGGCCTCAAGCCATTTTGCGGAATCTGGGCTCATCATCGCTTCCTCATAGTTCGTAGGTTCGCCATGGTCAAGTAACATGACTTCCAGAATAGGATTACCGTACCACTCTGGTGCGGATCTTACTCTGGTTGACCTACGAGGTTCGGTAGTAACTTGATATGAAGTTTCATGATCAATATCATTAGCTTTCTCACTGATTGGTGTAGTTGTCACAGGAACCGGTTTCTGCGATGAACTACTTTCCAATAAGGGAGAAGGTACTGTTAACTCATCAAGTTTTACTTTCCTCCCACTCACTTCTTTCGAGAGAAACTCCTTCTCTAGAAAAGATCCAAATTTAGCAACAAAAGTCTTGCCTTCAGATCTGTGATAGAAGGTGTACCCAATAGTCTCTTTTGGGTATCCTATGAAGACACATTTCTCCGATTTGGGTTCGAGCTTATCTGGTTGATGTTTCTTCACATAAGCATCGCAGCCCCAAACTTTAAGAAATGACAACTTTGGTTTCTTGCCAAACCACAGTTCATAAGGTGTCGTCTCAACGGATTTTGATGGTGCCCTATTTAATGTGAATGCGACCGTCTCTAAAGCATAACCCCAAAACGATAGCGGTAAATCAGTAAGAGACATCATAGATAGCACCATATCTAGAAAAGTACGATTACGATGTTTGGACACACCATTACGTTGTGGTGTTCCAGGTGGCATGAGTTGCGAAACTATTCCGCATTGTTTCAAATGTAAACCAAACTCGTAACTCAAATATTCTCCTCCACGATCAGATCATAGAAACTTTACTTTCTTGTTATGATGATTTTCCACTTCACTCTGAAATTCTTTGAACCTTTCAAATGTTTCAGATTTATGTTTCATTAAGTAGATATACCCATATCTTCTTAGATCATCTATGAAGGTGAGAAAATAACGATACCCGCCGCGAGCCTCAATGTTCATTGGACCACATACATCAGTATGTATGATTTCCAACAAATCTGTTGCTCGCTCCATAGTTCCGGAGAACGGCGTTTTAGTCATCTTGCCCATGAGGCACGGTTCGCAAGTACCAAGTGATTCATAATCAAGTGATTCCAGAAGTCCATCAGTATGGAGTTTCTTCATGCGCTTTACACCAATATGACCCAAACGGCAGTGCCACAAATAAGTTGCACTATCATTATCAACTCTGCATCTTTTGGCTTCAACATTATGAATATGTGTATCACTACTATCAAGATTTAATAAAAATAGACAACTCTTCAAGGGTGCATGACCATAAAAGATATTACTCATATAAATAGAACAACCATTATTGTATGATTTAAATGAATAACCATCTCGCATCAAACAAGATCCAGATATAATATTCATGCTTAACGCTAGCACCAAATAACAATTATTCAGGTCTAAAACTAATCCCTAAGGTAGATGTAGAGGTAGCGTGCCGACTGCGATCACATCGACTTTGGAACCATTTCCCACCTGCATCGTCACCTCGTCCTTAGCCAATCTTCGCTTAATCCGTAGTCCCTGTTTCGAGTTGCATATATTAGCAATAGAACCAGTATCAAATACACAGGTGCTACTGCGAGCATTAGTAAGGTACACATCAATAACATGTATATCACATATACCTTTGTTCACCTTGCCATCCTTCTTATCTGCCAAATATTTGGGGCAGTTCCGCTTCCAGTGACAAGTCTGCTTGCAGTAGAAGCACTCAGTCTCAGGCTTAGGTCCAGATTTGGGTTTCTTCTCTTGAGCAACAACTTATTTGCCGTTCTTCTTGAAGTTCCCCTTCTTTTTCCCTTTACCCTCTTTCTTGAAACTGATGGTCTTATTGACCATCAACACTTGATGTTCCTTCTTGATTTCTACCTCCGCAGCTTTTAGCATTGTGAAGAGCTCGGGAATAGTCTTGTCCATCCTTTGCATGTTATAGTTCATCACGAAGCTCTTGTAGCTTGGTGGCAGTGATTGAAGAATTCTGTCAATGACACTATCATCAGGAAGATTAACTCCCAGTTGAATCAAGTGATTATTATACCCAGACATTTTGAGTATATGTTCACTGACAGAACTATTCTCTTCCATCTTGCAGCTATAGAACTTATTGGAGACTTCATATCTCTCAATCCGGGCATTTGCTTGAAATATTAACTTCAACTCCTGGAACATCTCATATGCTCCATGACGTTCAAAACGTCATTGAAGTCCCGGTTCTAAGCCGTAAAGCATGGCACACTGAACTATCGAGTAGTCATCAGCTTTGCTCTACCAGACGTTCTTAATGTCGTCAGTTGCATCTGCAGTAGGCCTGGCACCCAGCGGTGCTTCCAGGACGTAATTCTTCTGTGCAGCAATGAGGATAATCCTCAAGTTACGGACCCAGTCCGTGTAATTGCTACCATGATCTTTCAACTTAGCTTTCTCATGGAACGCATTAAAATTCAACGGAATAATAGCACGAGCCATCTATCTACAACAAACATAGACAAGCAAAAATACTATCAGGTACTAAGTTCATGATAAATTTAAGTTCAATTAATCATATTACTTAAGAACTCCCACTTAGATAGACATCCCTCTAATCATCTAAGTGATCACGTGATCCAAATCAACTAAACCATGTCCGATCATCACATGAATGGAATAGTTTTCAATGGTGAACATCACTATGTTGATCATATCTACTATATGATTCATGCTCGACCTTTCGGTAGCAATGTTCCGAGGCCATATCTGTATATGCTAGGTTCGTCAAGTTTAACCTGAGTATTCCGCGTGTGCAACTGTTTTGCACCCGTTGTATTTGAACGTAGAGCCTATCACACCCGATCATCACGTGGTGTCTCAGCACAAAGAACTTTTGCAACGGTGCATACTCAGGGAAAACACTTATACCTTGAAATTGTGAGAGATCATCTTATAATGCTACCGTCAATCAAAGCAAAATAAGATGCATAAAGGATAAACATCACATGCAATCAATATAAGTGATATGATATGGCCATCATCATCTTGTGCTTGTGATCACCATCTCCGAAGCATCGTCATGATCACCATCGTCACCGGCGCGACACCTTGATCTCCATCGTAGCATTGTTGTTGTTTCACCAACTATTGCTTCTACGACTATCGCTACCGCTTAGTGATAAAGTAAAGCAATTACAGGGTGATTGCATTGCATACAATAAAGCGACAACCATATGGCTCCTGCTAGTTGCCGATAACTCGGTTACAAAACATGATCGTCCCATACAATAAAATATAGCATCACGTCTTGACAATATCACATCACAACAGGCCCTGCAAAAACAAGTTAGACGTCCTCTACTTTGTTGTTGCAAGTTTTACGTGGCTGCTACGGGCTGAGCAAGAACCGTTCTTACCTACGCATTAAAACCACAACGATAGTTCGTCAAGTTAGTGATGTTTTAACCTTCTCAAGGACCGGGCGTAGCCACACTCGGTTCAACTAAAGTTGGAGAAACTGACACCCTCCAGCCACCTGTGTGCAAAGCACGTCGGTAGAACCAGTATCGCATAAGCGTACGCGTAATGTCGGTCTGGGCCTCTTCATCCAACAATACGCCGAACCAAAGTATGACATGCTGGTAAGAAGTATGACTTGTATTGCCCACAACACACTTGTGTTCTACTCGTGCATATAACATCTACGCATAAAACCTGGCTCTGATACCACTGTTGGGGAATGTAGTAATTTCAAAAAAATTCCTACGCACACGCAAGATCATGGTGATGCATAGCAACGAGAGGGAAGAGTGTTGTCCATGTACCCTTGTAGACTAAAAGCTGAAGCGTTAGAACAACACGGTTGATGTAGTCGTACGTCTTCACGGCCCGACCGATCAAGCACCGAAAGCACGACACCTTCGAGTTCTAGCACACGTTTAGCTCGATGACGTCCCTCGAACTCCGATCCAGCCGAGTGTCGAGGGAGAGTTCCGTCAGCATGATGGTCTGGTGATGATGATGATGTTCTACCGTCGCAGGGCTTTGCCTAAGCACCGCTACAATATTATCGAGGAGGACTATGGTGGAGGGGGCACCGCACACGGCTAAGAGATCAATGATCTGTTGTTGTTGTGTCTAGGGTGCCCCCTTGCCCCTGTATATAAAGGAGCAAGGGGGGAGGTGCGGCCGGCCAGGAGGAGGCGCGCCAGGAGGAGTCCTACTCCCACCGGGAGTAGGACTCCCTCCCTTCCTTGTTGGATTAGGAGAAGGGGGAAGAGGAGGGAGAGAGAGAAGGGAATGGGGGCGCCGCCCCCCTCTCCTTGTCCTATTCGGACTAGGGGGGAGGGGCGCGTGGCCCTGCCCTGGCCACCTCTCCTCTTCTCCACTAAGGCCCACTATAGCCCATTAAGCCCCCGGGGGGTTCCGGTAACCCCTCGGTACTCCGGTAAAATCCCGATTTCACCCGGAACACTTCCGATATCCAAATATAGGCTTCCAATATATCAATCTTCATGTGTTAACCATTTCGAGACTCCTCGTCATGTCCGTGATCACATCCGGGACTCCGAACAATCTTCAGTACATCAAAACTCATAATGTAACCGTCATTGAAACTTTAAGCGTGCGGACCCTACGGGTTCAAGAACTATGTAGACATGATCGAGACACATTTCCGGTAAATAACCAATAGCGGAACCTGGATGCTCATATTGGCTCCTACATATTACACGTTTCCGGTCAAACCGCATAACAACATACGTTGTTCCCTTTGTCATCGGTATGTTACTTGCCCGAGATTCGATCGTCGGTATCTCAATACCTAGTTCAATCTCGTTACCGGCAAGTCTCTTTACTCGTTATGTAATGCATCATCCTGTAACTAACTCATTAGCTACATTGCTTGCAAGGCTTATAGTGATGTGCATTACCGAGAGGACCTAGAGATACCTCCCCGACAATCGGAGTGACAAAACCTAATCTCGAAATATGCCAACTCAACATGTACCTTTGGAGACACCTGTAGAGCTCCTTTATAATCACCCAGTTACGTTGTGAGGTTTGGTAGCACACAAAGTGTTCCTCTGGTAAACGGGAGTTGCATAATCTCATAGTTGTAGGAACATGTATAAGTCATGAAGAAGAAAGCAATAGCAACATACTAAACGATCAAGTGCTAAGCTAACGGAATGGGTCAAGTCAATCACATCATTCTCCTAATGATGTGATCCCGTTAATCAAATAACAACTCATGTTTATGGTCAAGAAACATAACCATCTTTGATCAACGAGCTAGTCAAGTAGAGGCATACTAGTGACATTATGTTTGTCTATGTACTCACACATGTATTATGTTTCCGGTTAATACAATTCTAGTATGAAAAATAAACATTCATCATGATATAAGGAAATAAATAATAACTTTTTTATTACCTCTAGGGCATATTTCCTTTAATCACGGCCTAAGATGATGAGTTGGTCGGAAGATCATATGGTTTCACATCTAACCTACCCGACTTGTCGTATAGGCTATGAATGAAACATAAGACAATGAACTTCTTAAGCATGAAAACAATAGAAGAGGATGATCTTCTTAACAAGCAAATCACTGGCATTAGATCGACATGCAAAACAATACAAAGCATTATTCTCAGGAGGCACGGTGAACAGCTCGTGATGCCGCATGCCACAACATTCCAAGCTCAACTTTGCAATCAAACACAAGGCCTGGCATTACATAGACAATATTCAGAACAAACTCTTAACACAGGAATATCTCAGCAGAGTAACTATTTACTTCTAAACTGAACACAGGAATAGGAAAAATGATCGATGCTACTCACAACAAAGGGCGTCCCACTCAAAAATATCAAATGCATGTCTTCTGGCTAACATCATTGAGCAAATTTTGACAAGGTTTTCCAATTCCAATATATTAAACTAATGTCTTCTTGCTAACATCAATGATTAAACTTTGCCAAGCTTTTCCCGTTCAAAATATGTAATGCCTATGATCGTGGAGTCCTGTCATGGCTTCTTGTATTTGTTTGTGCACTTTTTGCCCAATGCACTCCATGTGTTGTAGAGTTGCCTATGCTCTCTGCAGACTAGTCATGTCACCAGCGTCTACTAATACTGTGTAAAGCTTCTCGGTCATTCCTTCTGTAATGTAGTGCAAACAGTGACTGCTTCTTTCTGCAAAGTGGAACGACCAACTGGACCCAGTAATGCAGCAGTTTGCCTTGGACACATTGGCTCCTTTTGTGTAGTTCAACTAAAATCAAATTCGGAATAAAACTGAGCTTTAATTTTTATATCCCTGTAAGCAACAATAGGTATAAGGGAAACAATTACTGAGAATTAACGGTTGATGACTTGTACTCCCAGAAGAAAAGCATCTACTGATCTACCTTATCTTAATGGGAAACAAAGCAGGAGAGTAGCAATTCTCCATCAGTGTGATTCATTCATATTGACTGAGACATTATCTTAACAATGCCTTGTTTCAACATGTATAAAGAATGACAAAGCAGAAAAGTACCATTCCTAAAAGAATGCAACTGATTCATTTCAACAAAGACATTATCTTAACAATACCTTGGTTAAACATGTAGAAAGAACTACAAAGCAGGATAGTACCATTCCTAAAACAATGCGACTGATTTGTTTTAACAAAGGCAAAAAAGGAATCAATTACTGGCCAATAAAGGAGGATGAAACATGCAGCCACAAAAATGGTAATCCCGCCAATCCCTAACAAGTGTTGCAGTTTGAACTAAGATTCAGTAGTTAATTAATTCTGAGAGTGGCATTGCTTAATTTTACCAGCGGCATTAGATTAACAAAAAGCATAAACAGTTCCAGGGAGAGTGGGCGCAACAACAACATGTGCTTCCATCTACTTATAAAGGGGGTGATGCAGAGTTTTGTTGTAACAAAGAAACAAGCATCATGTTTGGGTTGGAACATTTTTTGCTCACTTAATGGTAAAAGACAGTAGTCCAATAGCTTCAATTCAACATTTATCCAAAACAATACCAATACAAGTAGCACAACATCTCAAAGCACACTGCAACATCATGTGGATGAAAGTCGGTACTGACCTTTCTTGACCAAGATTTGAAACAGTCCGCGAGGAAGATTGGAAACATATCCCAACACATATATAAAATCTCGATCTCCTTTTGTTCAGTTCCACCAAAATTAAGCAAAGTAGCCGGTGTGACATTCAAGTTGAACTACACAAAACAATCTTAACACAAAAGTGTTTCACGTAGCGAAGCAAAATGTCGCGATAGCAACAAGTTGAATAGATATCCCTGTTTAAACAGAGGCAAAAAGGGAATCAATTACTAGCTAATAAAGGAGGATGAAACATGCGGCCACAAAAATGGTAATCCCGCCAGTCCGTAACAAGTGTTGCAGTTTTGAAATAAGGTTAAGTAGTTAATTCTGAGAGTGGCATTGCTTAATTTTACCAGCGGCATTAGATTAACGAAAAGCATAAACAGTTCCAGGGGAGAGTGGGCGCAACAACAATATGTGCTTCGATATACTAATAAAGGGGGTGATGCAGAGTTTGTTGTAACAAAGCAACAAGCATCATGTCTGGGTTGGTCCTATTTTTGTTCACTACTTAATGGGAAAAGAAAGCAATACAATAGCTTCAATTCAACATTTATTTAAAACAATACCACTACAAGTAGCACAACTTCTCAAAGCACACTGCACAATCATGTGGATGAAGGCCTGTACTGACCTTTCATGAGAAGACCAACATAAGATATGAATCTACCAACACGAATAGGAAATCCAATCTCGTTTTTTGCAGTTGCACTGAAATCAAGCAAAGTGTTTCGCGTAGCGAAGCAAAATGTCACAATAGCAACAAGTTGAATAGATACCCCTGTTTTAATAGAGGCAAAAAAGGAAACAATTACTTGCCGATAAAGGAGGATGAAACAATCGGTGACAGAAAGAAGCATCTAACTTATCTTGATGGAAAACAAAGTAGTATAGTAGCATTTCTAAAACGGTTGCATTGATTCATACTAACAGAGACATTCTCTTAAAAAATGTAATTTACTTTTAACAGTGGCATTGCTTCAATTTTCCGGCGGCATTCTTAGATTAACAACAGCAAAATAGTTGTAGGGGACATGCCAGCACCATGTGTGTCCACACGTATAAATGGGTGATGCAGAGTATGTAGCCAAGCAGCATATATGCGTTGGTCCCATATTTGTTCTATTTGAACCTTTTTCCTATGTGAGGGCAGCAAATCTAGTCCTGCACAAACTACCTAACCCCTAGTTTCGTTCCTTTTTCAACAAAGAGATCGGTTTCTTACAGATGTGTGTACTGGGTTACCCCCCCTTTTCCCTTTTCGACCAACAAAGCGGCTGGATAGCTAGTCTATACTACTTTCCGGTCCCTCCTTTCCTCATTGAACCACGTCCTAGATTCATGCTCCACCCCACCGCACCCTTCTTTCCTCTTTGAACCAAGACCTAGATTCGACTACAGATCGAAAAAGATCCACATGCAGCTAGAGCAATGACGGTTTCAAAGAAACTTATACCTTAGGGTCGTCGGGATGTGGCAATGCTTGCGGCGGGAGGCCGGATCTGCCCACACTACGTACGACAGTGAGGAAGAAGGGGTCGGTGGCCCTCCCGCACAGGAGCTGGGTGAAAGAGAATAGTGCAGCCGGCAGTGGATTGCCTCCCTCGCCGAAGGCGATAGAGTGAATGTTGCACCTCCTCCCCTTCCCAGTGCGACGGGATCCGAACGCCTCCTTCACCAGCTGTGAGGGGAGAGAGAGAGACAAGAGGTCAATGCAGTCTTGTTTAGATCTGATGAAGAGAGGATGAGAGACTGTGAATATAGCAAACCCTAGCAAAGGAACGCTGAGCCTCCATCGTGTATATATATGTAGTGCAGCGAGAGTGTGGAGAGTGCAAACCCTAGCGAACAAGCGCTGAGGCTCCAGCTTATATATATACTGTAGTACAGACTGAGCTTCGGTGCCTTAACTGCACCTGCTTTTGTCTGTATGATAGGTGGGCCAGCCACATTTTGGGCCCACCTGTCATAAACCCAAAGGCAGGTGCACAAAAGTCAATGAAGCTGCATCCATATAGTACTCGTGTATATACGACTAATATATAGTGGAGTGGTTTTCTTATTCTCTCCATAACAATTGTTTTAAATTGTGTAAGTATGAAACGAAACTCTTTATTTAACGTACCAGTGAAGAAAACTACTCCCCCTCTGTTCCTAAATATTTGTCTTTCTAGAGATTTCAACAAATGACTACATACAGAGCAAAATGAGTGAATCTACATGATGTCTACTACACAACCTTCTTCTTGTAGACGTTGTTGGGCCTGCAAGTGCACAGGTTTGTAGGACAGTAGCAAATTTCCCTCAAGTGGATGACCTAAGGTTTATCAATCCATAGGAGGTGTAGGATGAAGATGGTCTCTCTCAAACAACCCTGCAACCAAATAACAAAGAGTCTCTTGTGTCCCCAACACACCCAATAGAATGGTAAATTGTATAGGTGCACTAGTTCGGCGAAGAGATGAAGATACAAGTGCAAAATAGATGGTAGATAAAGGTTTTTGTAATCTGAAATAATAAAAACAGCAAGGTAACGAGCGGTAAAAGTGAGCGTAAACGGTATTGCAATGATAGGAAACAAGGCCTAGGGTTCATACTTTCGCTAGTGCAAGTTCTCTCAGCAATAATAACATAGATAGATCATATAACAAGCCCTCAACATGCAACAAAGAGTCACTCCAAAGCCACTAATAGCGGAGAAAAACGTAGAGATTATGGTAGGGTACGAAACCACCTCAAAGTTATTCGTTCGGATCGATCTATAAAAGAGTTCGTACTAGAATAACACCTTAAGACGCAAATCAACCAAAACCCTAATGTCACCTAGATACTCCATTGTCACCTCAAGTATCCGTGGGCATGATTATACGATATGCATCACACAATCTCAGATTCATCCAACCAACATAAAAGTACTTCAAAGAGTGCCCCAAAGCTACTACCGGAGAGTCAAGAACGTGTGCCAACCCCTATGCATAGGTTCCCAATGTCACAAAACCCGCAAGTTGATCACCAAAACATACATCAAGTGGCACATGATATCCCATTGTCACCATAGATAATCATGGCAAGACATACATCAAGTGTTCTCATAAAGACTCAATCCGATAAGATAACTTCAAAGGGGAAACTCAATTCATCACAAGAGAGTAGAGGGGGAGAAACATCATAAGATCCAACTACAATAGCAACGCTCGGGATACATCAAGATCGTGCCATGGAGGGAACACGAGAGAGAACACGAGAGAGAGAGAGATCAAACACATAGCTACTGGTACATACCCTCAGCCCCGAGGGTGAACTACTCCCTCCTCGTCATGGATAGCACCGGGATGATGAAGATGGCCACCGGTGATGGGATCCCCCTCCAGCAGGGTGCCGGAACAGGGTCCCGATTGGTTTTTGGTGGCTACAGAGGCTTGCGGCAGCGGAACTCTCGATCTATCTTCTATTCTGGAAGTTTTAGGGTACGTAGGTATATATGGGTGCAAGGGGTACGTCGGTGGACCTCCGGGGTGCTCATGAGGCAGGGGGCGTGCCCCCACCCTCGTGGGCAGCCCGGGAATCCCCTGACGTGCACTCCAAGTCCATCAGGTTGCTTTCCTTCCAAAAATAACTTCTCCAGTTGATTTCGTTCCGTTTTGACTCTGTGTGATATTCCTTTTCCTCGAAACACTGAAATAGGCATAAAACAACAAATCTGGGCTGGACCTCCGGTTAATAGGTTAGTCCCAAAAATAATATAAAAGTGGATAATAAAGCCTAATATTGCCTAAAACAGTAGATAATATAGCATGGAGCAATCAAAAATTATAGATACGTTGGAGACGTATCAAGCATCCCCAAGCTTAATTCCTGCTCGTCCTCGAGTAGGTAAATGATAAAAAAGATTTTTTGATGCGGAGTGATACTTTGGCATAATTTCAATGTAAATCTTCTTAATTGTGGCATGAATATTCAGATCCGAAAGATTCAAGACAAAAGTTCATATTGACATAAAGAATAATAATACTTCAAGCATACTAATCAAAGCAATCATGTCTTCTCAAAATAGCATGGCTAAAGAAAGTTATCCCTACAAAATCATATAGTCTGGCTGTTGCTCTATCTTCATCACACAAAGTATTTAATTATGTACAACCCCAATGACAAGCCAAGCAATTGTTTCATACTTTAGTAATCTCAAACTCTTTCAACTTTCACGCAATACATGAGTGTGAGCCATGGACATAGCACTATAGGTGGAATAGAATGGTGGTTGTGGAGAAGACAAGAAGGAGAAGATAGTCTCACATCAACTAGGCGTATCAACGAGCTATGGAGATGCCCATCAATAGATATCAATGTGAGTGAGTAGGGATTGCCATGCACTAGTAGAAAAAGGGTCAAATGTGAAGCACAATAGTGCCGGTTGGAATTTCACCCGGCACTAATGTGTACACTAGTGCCGGTTCGTGGCGGCGATCAATAGCACCGGTTCGTGGTGAACCTTTAGTACCGGTTCATGCCACGAACCGGTACTAAAGAGGCTGTGTCAGCCTGCGGTCAGGCTATGGCCCCACCACCACCATTTAGTGCCGGTTCGTACCATGAACCGGTACTAATGAGGTTATGGCAAGCTGTTTTTTAGTCCCACCTCGCGAAGTGAGAGGGACTAGGAGCGGTTTATAAGCCCTGAGTGCAGAGATGATGAAGAAGAGGCTCAATGCTCACGTTGCTTAGCTTCAAGCCTTCAGGAATACGGTAGACTGCATGGAGCTATGCGCAGTGCAGTTTACACTATTCCGAATGGCTTGAAGCAAATTAACGAGCATTGCACCTCTTTTTTTATTTTTAATAACTTACTACAACTCCGGACTTCTTCTGTTATGGCAAAAACTAATTGCACGTCGACATTTCTTTTTTTTAAGTTATAACTCCAGGCTTTGACCATCAAGTTTTGCAGAAAAGAAAAAATAGCAGAAAAAAAGAAAAACTATAGCTGAAAAGAAAAAAACAAAATAAAAAAACTACTCAGAAATAAATAGAAGAAAATAAATATAGCAGAAAAGAAAAAACTATTCAGAAATAAATAGAAGAAAAAATAAAGCAGAAAAGAAAAAAAATATATTTGCTATTTTTCAATCGTTTACAAAATGACCATGAAATTGAAGAGGAGGAAGAGGAGGAAGAAGAAGGAGAAGAAGAAGAAGAGGAGGAGGAGAAGGAGGAGGAGAAGAAG
>NC_041385.1:714133317-714133853 GCF_002162155.2 Triticum dicoccoides
GCCGGCCCGTCTCGTCGCCGTCCCCGGCCGCCGCCGCCCGTCTCGTCACCGTCCCCGGCCCCCGCCGCCCGTCGTCGCTGCCCCCGCCACCCGTACGCGCCTGGCCCACTCCATACACACACATGCATACACACACACACATACACACACTACACAGTACACACACACATACTACACACACACACTACACACACACATACACTATGTAGTTTATTTCTAGAATGTTAGAAATGTTATCATCGATGAATTAGAAATATATTAATGTTTAGTTTGAACTAGTTGAATTAATATATATAACGAACTAGTTTATTTTTAGTAAATGCTTAGTTGAACTAATTGAATTAATATAACTAGTTTATTTTTAGTAAATGCTTAGTTGAACTAGTTGAATTAATATATATAACTAGTTTATTTTTAGTAAATGCTTAGTTGAACTAGTTGAATTAATATAATAACTAGTTTATTTTAGTAATATAATGCTTAGTTGAACTAGTTGAATTAATATATAAAACTAGTTTATTTTTAGTAAATGCTTA
>NC_041385.1:714133997-714134560 GCF_002162155.2 Triticum dicoccoides
CGTCTCGTCGCCGTCCCCGGCCGCCGCCACCCGTCTCGTCGCCGTCCCCGGCCCCCGCCGCCCGTCGTCGCTGCCCCCGCCACCCGTACGCGCCCGGCCCACTCCATAGTACACACACACGCATACACACACACACTACACACACACACTACACACACACATACACTATCTAGTTTATTTTTAGAATGTTAGAAATGTTATCATCGATGAATTAGAAATATGTTAATGTTTAGTTTGAACTAGTTGAATTAATATATAGAACGAACTAGTTTATTTTTAGTAAATGCTTAGTTGAACTAATTGAATTAATATAACTAGTTTATTTTTAGTAAATGCTTAGTTAAACTAATTGAATTAATATAACTAGTTTATTTTTAGTAAATGCTTAGTTGAATTAATAGAAGTAGTTGAATTAATTGAATTAGTAAGTGTTTAGTTGAACTAGTTGAATTAATATATAGAACTAGTTTATTTTTAGTAAATGCTTACTTTGAACTAGTTGAATTAATATAACTAGTTTATTTTTAGTAAATGTTTAGTTGAACTAGTTGAATTAATATATA
>NC_041385.1:714136677-714137768 GCF_002162155.2 Triticum dicoccoides
GGAAGAAGACGAAGAAGAAGAGGAGGAAGATGAAGAAGAAGAGGAAGAAGATGAAGAAGAAAAAGAAGAAGAACAAGAAGAAGAGGAGGAGGAGGAGTAGGAAGAAGAAGAAGAAGAAGAAGAAGAAGAAGAAGAAGAAGAAGAAGAAGAGGAAACTACTCAGAAATAAATAGAAGAAAATAAATAATGCAGAAAAGGAAAAAATTTATATAAAGCAAAATTATTCACAAAGAAACTGAATACAGCAGAAAAGAAATAACTATATAAACAAATTACTCAAAAATAAATAGAAGAAAATAAATACTATTCAGAAATAAATGGAAGAAAAAAATAAAGCAGAAAAGGAATAACTATATAAACAAATTACTCAAAAATAAATAGAAGAAAATAAATTATATTAAGCAGAAAACTTCACGAAGAAACTAAATACAGCAAAAAAACTATTCAGAAATAAATAGAAGAAAAAATAAAGCAGAGAAGAAATAACTATATAAAAATTACTCAAAAATAAATAGAAGAAAGTAAATAATGCAAAAAACAAAGAAAATCTATAAATACATGTTGGGGCGCTGCCCGGTGGGCCTGCCAGACCTTGGGTGTGCAAATACATACCCAGTAGGGCCAGCAGGCTCACAGGGCAGCGCGCCCTAATTAGGCCCAGAAGCCTGCTATATAGAGGAGTTCGAAAGGGCAGCCACGGTTGGGTTTATAAACCAGTGCGGCTGCTCTTCGCTCAGCGAGGTGGGACTAAACGTAGCGCATTGGGTGGCAGCGCACGGGCATTAGTATCAGTTGGAGACTCCAACCGGTACTAATGTGTTGCCCTTTAATACCGGTTGGAGCCACCAACCGGTACTAAAGGCCCACGTTTCCCGCCACTTGGGCTGGCAAAAATTGGCCTTTAGTATCGGTTGGTGGTTCCAACCAGTACTAAAGGCTCGCGCTATATATACTCCACGTACGAAAAATCAGTTATCGTCGACTTCGTTCCACTTCTCGCGCGAGACATTGATCTAGCAGACGCCGCCGCCGCCGCGCGACCGTGCCGTCGCCCTCGCCGCCCCCGCCGCCCGTCATCGTCATCGCCGCGC
>NC_041385.1:714139122-714157306 GCF_002162155.2 Triticum dicoccoides
TTTAGTTGAACTAGTTGAATTAATATATAGAACTAGTTTATTTTTAGTAAATGCTTACTTTGAACTAGTTGAATTAATATAACTAGTTTATTTTTAGTAAATGTTTAGTTGAACTAGTTGAATTAATATATAGAACTAGTTTATTTTTAGTAAATGCTTACTATGAACTAGTTGAATTAATATAACTAGTTTATTTTTAGTAAATGTTTAGTTGAACTAGTTGAATTAATATATAGAACTAGTTTATTTTTAGTAAATGCTTAGTTGAACTAATTGAATTAATATAACTAGTTTATTTTTAGTAAATGCTTAGTTGAATTAATAGAAGTAGTTGAATTAATTGAATTAGTAATTGTTTAATGTTTCGCCTAATATGAACATAGGAAATGTCGTCTAACGACGGAAAAAATTTCATTATGTGTGAATACTGTGAAGACCAGCGCGGCCAATGCGACAGAAATTTCCTTGTTGATGGTAGGCGATTCAACATCAAGCTGGATGAGACTTTCGAATTCGATACAGTAAGTCACAACGACAAGTCTGTTTTCGTAATTAAGCATGACTTATATATGCTTCATTTGCCTGACTTATAATTTTTAATTTTCACTATTCTACTAGCGCATCCCCTGCCATGCAAGAATTTTTGTCTTGGATAAGATATGTTTCAAAGATATGGAAACTATGGAGGTAAAGAGAGCTTACCTGAAAACTGAGCATGATGGTTATACTTTCAACGTCAAAGTATACAATGCACACACATACACCTATTTTGAATGCAAAACTTGGCAAGCACTATGCAAGGCTTATGCATTTGAGCCTGGTATGGTTATCACCTTTGACATTCGTCTGGAAGATGATATTGAAGGTAATAGAGACATATGGGTTGATGTACAGACGCCTCCAGTTCTACCATTATGTGAGTTCTTCTCAACTATATTTTTGTCTTTGATATTGCTTATTCAAAAATAACTGACAACTAATTTCTATTGACAGCTTATCTCCATTCAACCAAACATGTCCGGCGCTTGGTAGACAGGACCTACTACTGTCCCAGCGCTGAACTAAACTGCGAGGAGATAAGTCATTATGTTTCATGGCTTGAGGGTCTTCATACTGTCAAGACAAATTTTCTTCCTGCACTTAGAAATGTTAGTACTCAAAACATGCGACCAATAGTGATGGTATTGAACTACGGTCACATCTTTTTAGGAATGATGGTAAGATATTTACTATTTGTCCTTAGTGCATATTTTGCATACATATTTTTTTGCTAAACTTTCATTGCTAAGTATATTAATTAAGTACTATACGATGTTCTTCAACAGGGACTCCCGATGACAGTTGTGCCTCAGGGGATCGAGACTAAAGGTCAGATGTCAATTGTTAGCTTACGGCCAAGATATCCTGCATTGCACATGAATGCATTCAAGATTTCTAGAAGCGATGAATGCTTAATAGTGAAAGATTGGAGGAAAATTGTTAATGATCACAGAGAAGTACTAGGGGCAGCAATGAGAAGCGCAGCCCACGATTAGGAGACAGGTTCATCGGCATGCTCCAGTATGATCAATCAAGAGAGCTATACATGTTCTATGCTATTTTACCAGAGAGAGAGTAGCTAGCAGGAGTGATTTAGCTAGTTCTTCATGCTGCTCTTAATTAGTACTTGTCCTTTCATGTCCGTGTTCTTCGTTCTGAACTTAAGTGATTTGCTTTTGTGGTGTTATATATGAACGCTTATATCATGACAATCATGTTGAACTCGATGATTGGTTCTACTAGAAATTCTATATATATATATATATATATGCATAACGTGTACAATGTGTAGTATCGTAAAATACCAGCAAACGAAAAAGAATTAAAATGGAAACACAAAATTAAATGAAAAAGAAATCGTAAAGCTAAAAACCCCCCAAACCTTATAGTACCGGTTGGTCTTACCAACCGGTACTAAAGGGCTCCAGGCCCCCGGAGCTGGCTCGTGCCACGTGGTTGCCCTTTAGCACCGGTTCGTGCTAAACCGGTACTAAAGGGGGGGGCCTTTAGTGGCCACAATTTAGTGCCGGTTATGTAACCGGCACTAAAGGGCCTTACGAACCGGTGCTATTGCCCGGTTCTGCACTAGTGATGCAACGGATGCACTAGAGCTATAAGTATATGAAAGCTCAACAAAAGAAACTAAGTGGGTGTGCATCCAACTTGCTTTCTCACGAAGACCTAGGGCACTTTTGAGGAAGCCCACCATTGGAATATACAAGCCAAGTTCTATAATGAAAAATTCCCACTAGTATATGAAAGTGACAACATATGAGACTCTCTTATTATGAAGATCATGGTGCTACTTTGAAGCACAAGTGTGGTAAAAGGATAGTAGCATTGTCCCTTCGCTCTTTTTCTCTCATTTTTTTGTTTGGGCCTTTTCTCCCCTTTTTTATGGCCTTTTTTTCGTCCGGAGTCTCATCCCGACTTATGGGGGAATCATAGTGTCCATCATCCTTTCCTCACTGGGACAATGCTCTAATAATGATGATCATCACACTTTTATTTTTCTTACAACTCAACAATTACAACTCGATACTTAGAACAAAATATGACTCTATATGAATGCCTCCGGTGGTGTACCGGGATATGCAATGAATCAAGAGCGACATGTATGAAAATTATGAAGGTGGCCTTGCCACAAATACAATGTCAACTACATGTTCATGCAAAAAGCAATATGACAAACGTAATGTGTGTCATATGAATGGAACGGTGGAAAGTTGCATGGCAATATATCTCGGAATGACTATGGTAATGCCATAATAGGTAGGTATGGTGGCTGTTTTGAGGAAGGTATATGGTGGGTGTATGATATCGGCGAAAAGGTGCGCGGTATTAGAGAGGCTAGCAAAGGTGGAAGGATGGGAGTGCATATAATCCATGGACTCAACATTAATCATAAGAACTCATGCACTTGTTGCAAAAATTTAGAAGTCATCGAAAACCAAAGCACTACGTGCATGCTCCTAGGGGGATAGATTGGTAGGAAAAGACCATCGCTCGTCCCCGACCGCCACTCATAAGGAAGACAATCAATAAATAAAATTGTGCTCCAACTTCATCACAAAGTGGTTCACCATACGTGCATGCTACGGGAATCACAAACTTCAACACAAGCATTCTTTAAATTCACAATCACCCAACTAGCATTACTTTAATATCACTACCTCCATATCTCAAAACAATTATCAAGCATCAAACAAATCTTAGTATTCAACACACTCATAAGAAAGTTTCACATATCTTGAATACCAAGTATATTATCATAAGCAAATTACCATGCTAATAACGACTCTCAAAATAATCTAAGTGAAGCATGAGATATCAATAGTTTCTTTAAAACAAATCCACCACCGTGCTCTAAAAGATCTAAGTGAAGCACGAGAGCAAACATTATCACGCTCAAAAGATATAAGTAAAGCACATAGAGTATTCTAGCAAATTCCAATTTGTGTAAGGCTCTCTCTCATTAAAGAATTTCAGATCTTGGTATTGTATTCAAGCAGCAAGCAAAACAAAATAAAATGACAATGCAAGGATAGCACAACTCATGTGAAGAAGCAAAAACTTAGGCTCAACCGATACTAACCGATAGTTGTTGAAGAAGAAAGGTGGGATGCCTACCGGGGCATCCCCAAGCTTAGATGCTTGAGACTTCTTGAAATATAATCTTGGGGTGCCTTTTTCATCCCCAAGCTTGAACTTTTGTGTCTCCTTAATTCCTCTCATATCATGGGTTCTCTTTTTAGCAAAAGCTTCATTCACAATAAACTCAACAAGAACTCGTCAGATAGGTTAGTATAAACCAATGCAAAACCTTATCATTTTCTACTGTAACAAATCACTATATTATTATTCCACATTAAAGACTAAATGCCTCTGCATATTTAATACTCCTATCATCAAATAGAATCAGTAAACAAGCAAACATATGCAAACAATGCAACCATAACAGCAATCTGCCAAAACAGTACAGTCTGTAAAGAATGCAAGTGTATCAATACTTCCCTGACTCCGAAAATTATGAACTAAAATTCCCACTGTAATAAATTCATCAGATCTCAATATGCAAAAATATTCAACATTATACCATGCTCTGACTTTTTTAGGCAATTTTTGCAACAGGGGTAAACTTTCTGTTTTCAAACAGCAACATGCAAACTAGCAAAATAAGCATGGCAAAGGCTATCCTTGACTTTTTATTGAACCTAAAGATGCAAAACATTATTCTAACTAACAGAAAGCAAAAACTAACAAAAGAAATTTACGCTCCAAGCAAAACACATATCATGTGGTGAATAAAAATATAGCTCCAATTAAAGTTACCGATGAGCGAAGACGAAAGAGGGGATGCCTTCCGGGGCATCCCCAAGCTTAGGCTCTTGGTTGTCCTTGAATATTAACTTGGGGTGACTTGGGAATCCCCAATCTTAGGCTCTTTCCACTCCTTATTCCATAGTCCATCGAATCTTTACCCAAAACTTGAAAACTTCAACCACACAAAACTCAAAACAAAACTTGTAAGCTCCGTTAGTATAAGAAAATAAAACCACCACTTAGGTACTGTAATGAACTCATTCTAAATTCATATTGGTGTAATATCTACTGTATTCTAACTTATCTATGGTTCATACCCTCTGATACTACTCATAGATGCATCAAAATAAGCAAACAACACATAGAAAACAGAATCTGTCAAAAACAGAATAGTCTGTAGTAATCTGTATAAAACGTATACTTCTGGAACCCCAAAAATTATGAAATAAATTTCTGGACCTGAAAACTTTGTCTATTAATCATATACAAAAAGAATCAACCTAAAATCACTCTCCTGTAAAAAATGGCAGCTAATCTCGTGAGTGCTAAAGTTTCTGTTTTCACAGAAAGATCACATAAACTTCACCCAAGTCTTCCCAAAGGTTCTACTTGGCACTTTCTTGAAACAAAAGCTATAAAACATGATTACTACAGTAGCATAATCATGTGGACACAGAAAAATAGTAAGGATAAATATTGGGTTGTCTCCCAACAAGCACTTTTCTTTATGCCTTTCTAGCTAGGCATGATGATGACAATGATGCTCACATAAAAGATAAGAATTGAAACATAACGGGAGCATCATGAAGCATATGACTAGCACATTTAAGCCTAACCCTCTTCCTATGCATAGGGATTTTGTGAGCAAACAACTTAGGGGAACAATAATCAACCAGCATAGGAAGGTAACACAAGCATAGCTTCAAGAATTTAAGCACATAGGGAGGAAACTTGATATTATTGCAATTCCTACAAGCATATGTTCCTCTCTCATAATAATTTTCAGTAGCATAATGAATGAATTCAACAATATAACCAGCACCTAAAGCATTCTTTTCATGATCTACAAGCATAGAAAATTTACTACTCTCAACATAAGCAAATTTCTTCTCATGAATAGTAGTGGGAGCAAACTCGACAAAACAACTATCATGTGATTGAAAATTAAGATCAAGATGACAAGTTTCATGGTTATCATTATTCTTTATAGCATACGTGTCATCACAATAATCATCATAGATAGGAGGCATGCTTTCATCATAGTAAATTTGCTCATCAAAGCTTGGGGGACAAAAAATATCATCTCCATCAAACATAGCTTCCCCAAGCTTGTGGCTTTGCATATCACTAGCATCATGGATATTCAAGGAATTCATACTAACAACACTGCAATTAGGCCCATCGTTCAAAGATTTAGTGCCAAACATTTTAGAGATTTCTTCTTCTAGCACTTGAGCACAATTATCCTTTCCATCATACTCACGAAAGATATTAAAAAGATGAAGCGTATGACACAAACTCAACTCCATTTTTTGGTAGTTTTCTTTTATAAACTAGACTAGTGCTAAAACAAGAAACAAAAAGATTCGATTGCAAGATCTAAAGATATACCTTCAAGCACTCACCTCCCCCACAACGACGCCAGAAACTGCTTGATGTCTACTACACAACCTTCTTCTTGTAGACGTTGTTGGGTCTGCAAGTGCACAGGTTTGTAGGACAGTAGCAAATTTCCCTCAAGTGGATGACCTAAGGTTTATCAATCCATAGGAGGCTTAGGATGAAGATGGTCTCTCTCAAACAACCCTGCAACCAAATAACAAAGAGTCTCTTGTGTCCCCAACACACCCAATACAATGGTAAATTGTATAGGTGCACTAGTTCGGCGAAGAGATGAAGATACAAGTGCAAAATAGATGGTAGATAAAGGTTTTTGTAATCTGAAATAATAAAAACAGCAAGGTAGCGAGCGGTAAAAGTGAGCGTAAACGGTATTGCAATGATAGGAAACAAGGCCTAGGGTTCATACTTTCGCTAGTTCAAGTTCTCTCAACAATAATAACATAGATAGATCATATAACAAGCCCTCAACATGCAACAAAGAGTCACTCCAAAGCCACTAATAGTGGAGAACAAACATAGAGATTATGGTAGGGTACGAAACCACCTCAAAGTTATTCGTTTGGATCAATCTATAAAAGTGTTCATACTAGAATAACACGTTAAGACACAAATCAACCAAAACCCTAATGTCACCTAGATACTCCATTGTCACCTCAAGTATCCGTGGGCATGATTATATGATATGCATCACACAATCTCAGATTCATCCAACCAACATAAAAGTACTTCAAAGAGTGCCCCAAAGCTACTACCGGAGAGTCAAGAACGTGTGCCAACCCCTATGCATAGGTTCCCAATGTCATGAAACCCGCAAGTTGATCACCAAAACATACATCAAGTGGCACATGATATCCCATTGTCACCACAGATAATCACAGCAAGACATACATCAAGTGTTCTCATAAAGACTCAATCCGATAAGATAACTTCAATGGGGAAACTCAATTCATCACAAGAGAGTAGAGGGGGAGAAACATCATAAGATCCAACTACAATAGCAAAGCTCGGGATACATCAAGATCGTGCCATGGAGGGAACACGAGAGAGAACACGAGAGAGAGAGAGAGATCAAACACATAGCTACTGGTAGATACCCTCAGCCCCGAGGGTGAACTACTCCCTCCTCGTCATGGATAGCACCGGGATGATGAAGATGGCCACCGGTGATGGGATCCCCCTCCGGCAGGGTGCCGGAACAGGGTCTCGATTGGTTTTTGGTGGCTACAGAGGCTTGCAGCGGCGGAAATCCTGGTCTATCTTCTGTTCTGGAAGTTTTAGTGTACGTAGGTATATATGGGTGCAAGGGGTACGTCGGTGGACCTCCGGGGTGCTCACGAGGCAGGGGGCGCGCCCAGGGGGGCGCCCCCACCCTCGTGGGTAACCCGGGAATCCCCTGACGTGCACTTCAAGTCCATCAGGTTGCTTTCCTTCCAAAAATAACTTCTCCAGTTGATTTCGTTCCGTTTTGACTCCATCTGATATTGCTTTTCCTTGAAACACTAAAATAGGCATAAAACAGCAAATCTGGGCTGGGCCTACGGTTAATAGGTTAGCCCCAAAAATAATATAAAAGTGGATAATAAAAGCCCAATATTGCCTAAAACATTAGATAATATAGCATGGAGCAATCAAAAATTATAGATACGTTGGAGACGTATCACTACACTGTAAAATATGTCTATATACATCCGTATGTGGTAGTCCATTTCAAACCACTTGAAAGACAAATATTTAGGAACGGAGGGAGTACTTCCGATGAACTAACGGTCCACACATCCTGGTGTTGGGGAACGTAGTAGTTTCAAAAATTTCCTACGTACACGCAAGATCATGGTGATGGCATAGCAACGAGAGGGGAGAGTGTTGTCCACGTACCCTCGTAGACCGTAAGCGGAAGCGTTAGCACACCGCGGTTGATGTAGTCGTACATCTTCACGATCCGACCGATCCAAGCACCGAACGTACGGCACCTCCGAGTTCAGCACACGTTCAGCTCGATGACGATCCCCGGGCTCCGATCCAGCAAAGCTTCAGGGATGAGTTCCGTCAGCACGACGGCGTGGTGACGATGATGATGCTCTACCGGCGCAGGGCTTCGCCTAAACTCCGCGATGATATGACCGAGGTGGAATATGGTGGAGGGGGGCACCGCACACGGCTAAGGAACGATCCGTAGATCAACTTATGTGTCTATGGGGTGCCCCCTGCCCCCGTATATAAAGGAGCCAGGGGGGATGAGGCGGCCGGCCAAGGAGGGCGCGCCAAGGGGGAGTCCTACTCCCACCGGGAGTAGGACTCCCTTCTTTCTTAGTTGGAATAGGAGAAGGGGGGAAAGAGGAGGAAGAGGGGAAGGAAAGGGGGGGCGCCGCCCCCCTTCCCTTGTCCTATTCGGACTAGGAAGGGGAGGGGAGCGCGGCCCCCTCCTGCCTCCTTCCCTCTTCTCCCTCGAGGCCCATGTAGGCCCAATAACCCCCCGGGGGGTTCCGGTAACCTCCCGGTACTCCGGTAAAATGCCGATTTCACCCGGAACGATTCAGATGTCCAAATATAGGCTTCCAATATATCGATCTTTATGTCTCGACCATTTCGAGACTCCTCGTTACGTCCGTGATCACATCCGGGACTCCGAACAAACTTCGGTACATCAAAACTTATAAACCCATAATAAAACTGTCATCGTAACGTTAAGCGTGCAGACCTTACGGGTTCGAGAACTATGTAGACATGACCTAGAACTATTCTCGGTCAATAACCAATAGCGGAACCTGGATGCCCATATTGGTTCCTACATATTCTACGAAGATCTTTATCGGTCAAACCGCATAACAACATACGTTGTTCCCTTTGTCATCGGTATGTTACTTGCCCGAGATTTGATCGTCGGTATCCAACACCTAGTTCAATCTCGTTACCGGCAAGTCTCTTTACTCGTTCCGTAATGCATCATCCCGTAACCAACTCATTTGGTCACATTGCTTGCAAGGCTTATAATGATGTGCATTACCGAGAGGGCCCAGAGATACCTCTCCGACAATCAGAGTGACAAAACCTAATCTCGAAATACGCCAACTCAACATGTACCTTCGGAGACACCTGTAGTACTCCTTTATAATCACCCAGTTACGTTGTGACGTTTGGTAGTACCCAAAGTGTTCCTCCGGTAAACGGGAGTTGCATAATTCTCATAGTTACAGGAACATGTATAAGTCATGAAGAAAGCAATAGCAATATACTAAACGATCAATTGCTAGGCTAACGGAATGGGTCATGTCAATCACATCATTCTCCTAATGATGTGATCCCATTAATCAAATGACAACACATGTCTATGGTTAGGAAACACAACCATCTTTGATTAATGAGCTAGTCAAGTAGAGGCATACTAGTGACTATATGTTTGTCTATGTATTCACACATGTATCATGTTTCCGGTTAATACAATTCTAGCATGAATAATAAACATCTATCATGATATGAGGAAATAAATAATAACTTTATTATTGCCTCTAGGGCATATTTCCTTCAGTCTCCCACTTGCACTAGAGTCAATAATCTAGATTACATAGTAATGATTCTAACACCCATGGAGTCTTGGTGCTGATCATGTTTTGCTCGTGAGAGTGGCTTAGTCAACGGGTCTGCAACATTCAGATCCATATGTATCTTGCAAATCTCTATGTCTCCCACTTGGACTTGGTCCCAAATGGAATTGAAGCGTCTCTTGATGTGCTTGGTCCTCTTGTGAAATCTGGATTCCTTTGCCAAGGCAATTGCACCCGTATTGTCACAGAAGATTTTCATTGGTCCCGATGCACTAGGTATGACACCTAGATCGGAAATGAACTCCTTCATCCAGACTCCTTCATTTGCTGCTTCCGAAGCAGCTATGTACTCCGCTTCACATGTAGATCCCGTCACGACGCTTTGTTTAGAACTGCACCAACTTACAGCTCCACTGTTTAATAAAAACACGTATCCGGTTTGCGATTTAGAATCGTCTGGATCAGTGTCAAAGCTTCCATCGACGTAACCATTTACGACTAGCTCTTTGTCACCTCCATATACAAGAAACATATCCTTAGTCCTTTTCAGGTATTTCAGGATGTTCTTGACCGCTGTCCAGTGATCCACTCCTGGATTACTTTGGTACCTTCCTACCAAGCTTATTGCTAAGTATACGTCAGGTCTGGTACACAGCATTGCATACATGATAGAGCCTATGGCTGAAGCATAGGGAACATCTTTCATTTTCTCTCTATCTTCTGCTGTGGTCGGGCATTGAGTTTGACTCAACTTCACACCTTGCAGTATGGGCAAGAACCCTTTCTTTGCCTGATCCATTTTGAACTTTTTCAAAATTTTATCAAGGTATGTGCTTTGTGAAAGTCCTATTAAGCGTCTTGATCTATCTCTATAGATCTTGATGCCCAATATGTAAGCAGCTTCACCGAGGTCTTTCATTGAAAAACTTTTATTCAAGTATCCCTTTATGCTATCTAGAAATTCTATATCATTTCCAATTAATAATATGTCATCTACATATAATATCAGAAATGCTACAGAGCTCCCACTCACTTTCTTGTAAATACAGGCTTCTCCAAAAGTCTGTATAAAACCATATGCTTTGATCACACTATCAAAGCATTTATTCCAACTCCGAGATGCTTGCACCAGTCCATAAATGGAACGCTGGAGCTTGCACACTTTGTTAGCACCTTTTGGATCAACAAAACCTTCTGGCTGCATCATATACAACTCTTCTTCCAGAAATCCATTCAAGAATGCAGTTTTGACATCCATTTGCCAAATTTCATAATCATGAAATGCAGCAATAGCTAACATGATTCGGACAGACTTAAGCATCGCTACGGGTGAGAAAGTCTCATCGTAGTCAACTCCTTGAACTTGTCGAAAACCTTTCACAACAAGTCGAGCTTTATAGATAGTTACATTATCATCAGCGTCCGTCTTCTTCTTAAAGATCCATTTATTCTCAATTGCTTGCCGATCATCGGGCAAGTCAACCAAAGTCCATACTTTGTTTTCATACATGGATCCCATCTCAGATTTCATGGCCTCTAGCCATTTTGCGGAATCTGGGATCATCATCGCTTCCTCATAGTTCGTAGGTTCACCATGGTCAAGCAACATGACTTCCAGAATTGGATTACCGTACCACTCTGGTGCGGATCTTACTCTGGTAGACCTACGAGGTTCAGTAGAAACTTGATCTGAAGTTTCATGATCAATATCATTAGCTTCCTCACTAATTGGTGTAGTTGTCACAGGAACCGGTTCTTGTGATGAACTACTTTCCAATAAGGGAGTAGATACAATTATCTCATCAAGTTCTACTTTCCTCCCACTCACTTCTTTCGAGAGAAACTCCTTCTCTAGATAGGATCCGATTTTAGCAACGAAAATCTTGCCCTCAAATCTGTGATAGAAGGTGTACCCAATAGTCTCTTTTGGGTATCCTATGAAGACACACTTCTCCGATTTGGGTTCGAGCTTATCTGGTTGAAGTTTCTTCACATAAGCATCGCAGCCCCAAACTTTAAGAAATGACAACTTTGGTTTCTTGCCAAACCACAGTTCATAAGGCGTCGTCTTAACGGATTTTGATGGTGCCCTATTTAACGTGAATGCGGCCGTCTCTAAAGCATAACCCCAAAACGATAGAGGTAAATCAGTAAGAGACATCATAGATCGCACCATATCTAGTAAAGTACGATTACGACGTTCGGACACACCATCTTGTTGTGGTGTTCCGGGTGGCGTGAGTTGCGAAACTATTCCGCACTGTTTCAAGTGTAGACCAAACTCGTAACTCAAATATTCTCCTCCACGATCAGATCATAGAAATTTTATTTTCTTGTTACGATGATTTTCCACTTCACTCTGAAATTCTTTGAACTTTTCAAATGTTTCAGACTTGTGTTTCATCAAGTAGATATACCCATATCTGCTCAAATCATCTGTGAAGGTGAGAAAATAACGATACCCGCCGCGAGCCTCAACATTCATTGGACCACAAACATCAGTATGTATGATTTCCAACAAATCAGTTGCTCGCTCCATAGTTCCGGAGAATGGCGTTTTAGTCATCTTGCCCATGAGGCATGGTTCGCAAGTACCAAGTGATTCATAATCAAGTGATTCCAAAAGCCCATCGGTATGGAGTTTCTTCATGCGCTTTACACCGATATGACCTAAACGGCAGTGCCACAAATAAGTTGCACTATCGTTATCAACTCTGCATCTTTTGGTTTCAACACTATGAATATGTGTATCACTACTATCGAGATTCAATAAAAATAGACTACTTTTCAAGGGTGCATGACCATAAAAGATATTACTCATATAAATAGAACAACCATTATTCTCTGATTTAAATGAATAACCATCTCGCATCAAACAAGATCCAGATATAATGTTCATGCTCAACGCTGACACCAAATAACAATTATTTAGGTCTAAAACTAATCCCAATGGTAGATGTAGAGGTAGCGTGCCGACCGCGATCACATCGACTTTGGAACCATTTCCCACGCGTATCGTCACCTCATCCTTAGCCAATCTTCGCTTAATCCGTAGTCCCTATTTCGAGTTGCAAATATTAGCAACAGAACCAGTATCAAATACCCAGGTGCTACTGCGAGCATTAGTAAGGTACTCATCAATAACATGTATATCACATGTACCTTTGTTCACTTTGCCATCCTTCTTATCCGCCAAATACTTGGGGCAGTTCCGCTTCCAGTGTCCAGTCTGCTTGCAGTAGAAGCACTCAGTTTCAGGCTTAGGTCCAGACTTGGGTTTCTTCTCTTGAGCAGCAACTTGCTTGCTGTTCTTTTTGAAGTTCCCCTTCTTCTTCCCTTTACCCTTTTTCTTGAAACTGGTGGTCTTGTTAACCATCAACACTTGATTCTCCTTCTTGATTTCTACCTCCGCGGCTTTTAGCATCGCGAAGAGCTCGGGAATAGTCTTGTTCATCTCTTGCATATTATAGTTCATCACGAAGCTCTTGTAGCTTCGTGGCAGTGATTGAAGAATTCTGTCAATGACACTATCATCAGGAAGATTAACTCCCAGTTGAATCAAGTGATTATTATACCCAGACATTTTGAGTATATGTTCACTGACAGAACTATTCTCCTCCATCTTGCAGCTATAGAACTTATTGGAGACTTCATATCTCTCAATCCGGGCATTTGCTTGAAATATTAACTTCAACTCCTGGAACATCTCATATGCTCCATGACGTTCAAAACGTCGTTGAAGACCCGATTCTAAGCCGTACAGCATGGCACACTGAACTATCGAGTAGTCATCAGCTTTGCTCTGCCAGACGTTCTTAACATCGTCAGTTGCATCAGCAGCAGGCCTGGCACCCAGCGGTGCTTCCAGGACATAACTTTTCTGTGCAGCAATGAGGATAATCCTCAGGTTACGAACCCAGTCCATGTAATTGCTACCATCATCTTTCAACTTTGCTTTCTCAAGGAACGCATTAAAATTCAACGGAACAACAGCACGAGCCATCTATCTACAAACAAACATAGACAAGCAAAATACTATCAGGTACTAAGTTCATGATAAATTTAAGTTCAATTAATCATATTACTTAAGAACTCCCACTTAGACAGACATCTCTCTAGTCATCTAAGTGATCACGTGATCCAAATCAACTAAACCATGTCCGATCATCACGTGAGATGGAGTAGTTTCAATGGTGAACATCACTATGTTGATCATATCTACTATATGATTCACGTTCGACCTTTCGGTCTCCGTGTTCAGAGGCCATATCTGTATATGCTAGGCTCGTCAAGTATGACCTGAGTATTCCGCGTGTGCAACAGTTTTGCACCCGTTGTGTTTGAACGTAGAGCCTATCACACCCGATCATCACGTGGTGTCTCAGCACGAAGAACTTTCGCAACGGTGCATACTCAGGGAGAACACTTCTTGATTATTAGTGAGAGATCATCTTAAAATGCTACCGTCAATCAAAGCAAGATAAGATGCATAAAGGATAAACATCACATGCAATCAATATAAGTGATATGATATGGCCATCATCATCTTGTGCTTGTGATCTCCATCTTCGAAGCACCGTCGTGATCACCATCGTCACCGGCGCGACACCTTGATCTCCATCGTAGCATCGTTGTCGTTACGCCATCTATTGCTTCTATGACTATCGCTACCGCTTAGAGATAAAGTAAAGCAATTACAGGGCGTTTGCTTTTCATACAATAAAGCGACAACCATATGGCTCCTGCCAGTTGCCGATAACTTCGGTTACAAAACATGATCATCTCATACAATAAAATATAGCATCACGTCTTGACCATATCACATCACAACATGCCCTGCAAAAACAAGTTAGACGTCCTCTACTTTGTTGTTGCAAATTTTACGTGGCTGCTACAGGCTTTAGCAAGAACCGTTCTTACCTACGCATAAAAACCACAACGATAGTTCGTCAAGTTGGTGCTATTTTAACCTTCGCAAGGACCGGGCGTAGCCACACTCGATTCAGCTAAAGTGAGAGAGACAGACGCCCGCCAGCCACCTTTAAGCACGAGTGCTCGTAACGGTGAAACCAGTCTCGCGTAAGCGTACGCGTAATGTCGGTCCGGGCCTCTTCATCTCACAATACCGCCGAACGAAAGTATGACATGCTGGTAAGCAGTATGACTTGTATCGCCCACAACTCACTTGTGTTCTACTCGTGCATATAACATCAATGCATAAAACCTGGCTCGGATGCCACTATTGGGGAACGTAGTAATTTAAAAAATTTCCTACGTACACGCAAGATCATGGTGATGGCATAGCAACCAGAGGGGAGAGTGTTGTCCACGTACCCTCGTAGACCGTAAGCGGAAGCGTTAGCACAACGCGGTTGATGTAGTCGTACATCTTCACGATCCGACCGATCCAAGCACCGAACGTACGACACCTCCGAGTTCAGCACACGTTCAGCTCGATGACGATCCCCGGGCTCCGATCCAGCAAAGCTTCGGGGATGAGTTCCGTCAGCACGACAGCGTGGTGACGATGATGATGCTCTACCGGCGCAGGGCTTTGCCTAAACTCCGCGACGATATGACCGAGGTGGAATATGGTGGAGGGGGCACCGCACACGGCTAAGGAATGATCCGTAGATCAACTTGTGTGTCTATGGGGTGCCCCTACCCCCGTATATAAAGGAGCCAGGGGGGAGGAGGCGGCCGGCCAAGGAGGGCGCGCCAAGGGGGAGTCCTACTCCCACCGGGAGTAGGACTCCCTTCTTTCCTAGTTGGAATAGGAGAAGGGGGGAAAGAGGAGGAAGAGGGGAAGGAAAGGGGGGGCACCGCCCCCCTTCCCTTGTCCTATTCGGACTAGGAAGGGGAGGGGTGCGCGGCCCCCTCCTGCCTCCTTCCCTCTTCTCCCTCGAGGCCCATGTAGGACCAATAACCCCCCGGGGGGTTCCGGTAACCTCCCGGTACTCCGGTAAAATGCCGATTTCACCCGGAACGATTCCGATGTCCAAATATAGGCTTCCAATATATCGATCTTTATGTCTCGACCATTTCGAGACTCCTCGTTATGTCCGTGATCACATTCAGGACTCCGAACAAACTTAGGTACATCAAAACTTATAAACTCATAATAAAACTGTCATCGTAACGTTAAGCCTGCGGACCCTACGGGTTCGAGAACTATGTAGACATGACCTAGAACTATTCTCGGTCAATAACCAATAGCGGAACCTGGATGCCCATATTGGTTCCTACATATTCTACGAAGATCTTTATCGGTCAAACCGCATAACAACATACGTTGTTCCCTTTGTCATCGGTATGTTACTTGCCCGAGATTTGATCGTCGGTATCCAATACCTAGTTCAATCTCGCTACCGGCAAGTCTCTTTACTCGTTCCGTAATGCATCATCCCGTAACCAACTCATTTGGTCACATTGCTTGCAAGGCTTATAAGGATGTGCATTACCGAGAGGGCCCAGAGATACCTCTCCAACAATCGGAGTGACAAAACCTAATCTCGAAATACGCCAACTCAACATGTACCTTCGGAGACACCTGCAGTACTCCTTTATAATCACCCAGTTACGTTGTGAAGTTTGGTAGTACCCAAAGTGTTCCTCCGGTAAACGGGAGTTGCATAATTCTCATATTTACAGGAACATGTATAAGTCATGAAGAAAGCAATAGCAATATACTAAACGATCAATTGCTAGGCTAACGGAATGGGTCATGTCAATCACATCATTCTCCTAATGATGTGATCCCATTAATCAAATGACAACACATGTCTATGGTTAGGAAACACAACCATCTTTGATTAATGAGCTAGTCAAGTAGAGGCATACTAGTGACTATATGTTTGTCTATCTATTCACACATGTATCATGTTTCCGGTTAATACAATTCTAGCATGAATAATAAACATCTATCATGATATGAGGAAATAAATAATAACTTTATTATTGCCTCTAGGTCATATTTCCTTCACCTGGTCGCACTTGCTGTCCTTCACATGCGGTACACTACCCTCCCTTAAGTGAACAACCACACATGCTCCAAATTATCGGAAACATGTGAGAGTGTGTACAAATAAAGAATTTTAATTTCAATTATCCGAAAGGTTTGAGAGTATGTACAGTTTGCCCTCTCTAATAATTATGGTTTGCTGTGTTCGGCCTAAACTTGGTCAAACTTTACAAAGTTTGACTTTAGTCAAATCTAATATGCGGAGTAAATAAAAATAGAGGGCTACTACGTCCATCCTGGTTTTTAGTCCACACCATTTTTTAATCAAAGTTAATTGCTGGACAAATAAAATTACAGGGGAGCTGGAGACAAAGTTGTGAGAAGGCTTAGAAATCAATACTAAACTTATGCTCTTAGTACCAATGTCGATCCTTCTTCGAGGAAACATTTGGATCATAGCCAATTGTGTGATAAAATTGCACCAACGTGAAATACGACTGCGTCTCCAATGCAAACAAGGTGAATTGACGAAGGATATCATCTTTGTGGGTAACAAGAAAATAGCACTGATGGAAGACAACTTGTTTTTCATTGAAAATCGATCAGCTTCACCAGCCGACGCAACCATGAGGCGCAACCATGAGCATTGATAGGTCATCGTGGTGATGCATCATCCATTTGGCATCAAGTTTGGGTGAGGCACCTATGAAGTTCGACAAATCCTCATTGTGGTCTGTTTCTTCTCAGCAATCAAGCTCGAGGAAGGAAGAACCACGTGGCAGAGGACAGTGAGGCGAAACAACAATGGCCATCCAATTTTGTGCAGTTCCACTAAAATTGAGGAATACACGCCCGGGTATGGAGATACGCATCGCTGTTTCCAAGAATATAAAAAAGGGATATAGTGTTGTTAATTTGTTTTTCAAGATTAACAATGACATCTCAATTGTCAATAAGAATTAATGAAAAGTACACCAACAAACAGAAGCATCATGATTATCTTGATGGGAATTAAACCAGGATACCCGAGAAAAAAACATTTCTTCATTTAACCAACGATAGTATTAGATTAGCAGCAGCAATAGGAGCATGTGGACAATGACCGCACAACCACCATGTACTTTTTGTCAAAACAACATGTATACCTCCACCGAGGCATAAATCAAGACAACTTTTCGAGTGGCATTTCCTCTATAATAGTAGGTGATGTTGGACCAGCCGACGAACCCTAGCAATTATACATGGGCAGCTGGGGAGTAGTCGCATAGAAGAACACCCGCATGCAGCGACCTGGGGAGCTGGACGAGTACAAGAAGTTATACCTCAGGTGGGAGAGATGTCGCTTAGGAGGGAGGGCAGGATCTTCCTACACGACGGCAGCGAACAAGGGCGTGGAGGACCTTCGTTCGCTCCAGCGCCGGCTCCAAGAGGACAGTGCGCATCGGCTTCCTCCATCACCGACGGCGACAATGTCAACGCTGCACTTCCTCACCTCCCGCAGCGGACGGGATTCGGCCGGATTTGTGACCACCGGTGAGGAGAGAGATAGAGTTGACACTGTCATCTTGTTTTGATATGGAGAGGGTGAGAGAGCGAGACGCGAGAAACTCTATCAAACAAGAGGCTATAATGGAGTAAAAAATCTCTCCATAGAAGTGGTTTTAAATAGAATAGGCACGTTCCCAGAAAAAAGAAA
>NC_041385.1:714157509-714163102 GCF_002162155.2 Triticum dicoccoides
CATCGCGCACACACACACATAGACATAGACATGCATATCTGTGTTTACGTAAAATTCCATTTCCATCTCCATCTCCAATCATATTTGTCCAACTGGCACATTATTTACGTTGTTAATTATATACGCAACAATATTAACATACAACATCTCTTGTTTGCGGGCGTCTGGATCGCTGCCACGGCCGATCCAGACCAACCCAAACCCTCTTCATCACCCGCTTGTGCTTCCCGCCCAAAATAGTCAGTGCCGCATTCATGCCCAGCCAGAGCGGACGTGACCTCTCACTGGGGCTGACATTGAAGCGGCGCACCAGCCGAGAGAGCGTCGCCCGCACCGCTTCCTCGTGCACACGACTACTCCGTGTTCAAAGGTCGCAATAGCCAGCCACAACATGCATGTAAAAAGTTCTTGGGAGTCCATGCTACAGCTAGCTGTCCTCCCCCAACTCGTCAATCTCTTCCAGTAGTGCTAGTACTCCATGGCGTGCTCCATCGACAAGAAGGCGGGAAAGTTATCGTATACTCAGTTTGCGGTGAGTGGCATGCCGAGCGACTGTGTGGGGTCGAGCCATGGAGGAGGGCGAGACACGAACGCAATAGATGTGATTTAAATGTTGGTTTTTCTCAATGGCGCAATCCAACGAAACGTTGGTTTCTCTCCGTTTCCATTTTTTCTCTGGAAAAACAGAAACTTTCCACTCCATTTTCATTCCTATTCCAAGGTTGCCTCGTTATAACATTCCATCAAATACAAAGGAAAACTAACACTCATGCTGATGCATCTCAATGATTCACAGATCATAGCCAATATTTACTTCACAACTAAAGACAAAAGTTGTGAGAGCGTGTACGAAAGAAAAACTACTAATGGGGTCACTACGACTTAAACCCTAAACCCTAAACAGGATTTAATTTCCTGGCCAGGTAGAACCTGTCGAAGGAAAGACGGTTGGCACCCTCAGATCATACGATGCTTTTGTGCAGTTCCACTAAAATCGAGCTGAGCATCCCTGATGGCAAAGATATTGAAGAAGTGTGATTAGAATAATAGTACTGGCACTAGTTCATGAGACATAAACTCATCACAAGTAGAAGCCGGTAGAAGTAGAGAAAGATCGACATGGAGATGGAGCTACATGGGGAGCTGCGGCCGTGGAGCAAGCCAGCTCCAAAAGGAAGATGGACTACCTGGGACGTCGGGCTGTAGCTAGAAGGGCGGTTGGGACGCAGCATCGGCCCATACCGCGGTGACTCCCGATTAGGACACACTGACTGTGGGTTTTCTCCCTCGCCAATGTCGACCGCGTCTATGCAGAACATTGTTCCCTTCCCCCAGCTGCGGGATCATGCCGGATATGTGACCAGTGGTGTGGCCACCGTCGTTCTATGCTTGTGAAGAGAGCAATCCAAGCAAGCAGGCTTGTAGCTTAGGCTCCTGCTAGTGTATATATAGTGGTTTTGTTTTTATCTCCATATCAACCATTTTATATTGCGTACATGTCATTGAAGAGTGAAATGATGGTTGCTTCTTCCGACTAACTTACTGTGTGATTTGACTGCTCGTTAGTGGCCCCTACACGTACTCCCCCTACGTGTATGCAACAGTCACACATACACATGGATGCAAAAATGCGCGCGATGCCCTAATGCATGCATGTCTGAGCAGACGACGGAACACACACGGTCACACTCAAGTGCTCAACCTACACGCGCATGCACACACATACTCAGCCAGGGTGAGCTAGTGACCATATAAACACCAGAAAATGTATATATTGAGCGCAATGAGCATATTATGAAGTCCACTGACCGTATTTTTTACAAATATACAGTGACAGACAGTGTATTTATCTCGTTTGAAATTAAGCCATATTAACCGGAGAGGAGGCAGTATGGACTAGCATTACTTTGTTGTGTCCCGTCAACTTGCCGAACGAGGAGAAGCTTGCAGGACGGGAGAAGCTTGCGCGCGGTGGCTCGCAGGACAAGGAGAAACTTTTGACTAATGCAAGCTCTCCCACGCTTAGGCGATGGACGTGCAATAGTTAATTCAGTGTCAGATTTCCAGAAGCATACACTATACTAGTACTATTATTGTTCGACTTCCCAAAGAGGCGAACAACCAAGCGCAAAGTTTACTAGTACTAGTACTACTACTGTAGTCTATAGAGGTATGTACTATACTACTACTAGGAACCGGATGGAGGAGCGTCTGCACTCTTATTATATTTTTAGAATGTGAAATCTTCAACACATTTGGTTCTCTTCGAGGGTTCTCGCATGTGATAATGGAAGTTGATTGCATGGAACACTCGCCGCAATTCTCGCTTAATTCTGGCTCATATCCTGTTACAATTAGGAGCTCTTGGTAATATTTCCCCTTTTTTTGTTATTCAGCATGTAAACAGGTCAGCAAACCTTGCGGCGCATCTTTGTGCGAACCGTGCTTGCTGCACTTTGAATGTGGTCGAGAGCTGGCTTGATGAAACACCTCGCTTCCTACTTCTTTTTTTGTGGGGTACCTCGCTTCCTAGTGACCAGTGTCTTGGCTGATCGTCCTAAGAATGCTTATATATGAATAAAGCTCTGTCATTTACCCACAAAAAAGATTAAGCCATATTAATAGGAAAGGGGGGAGTATGGACTGGCACTACTTTTTGGTGTGTCTCGTCAACTCGCAGAACGAGGAGAAGCTTGCAGGACAAGGTGAAGCTAGCTTACGCCTTTTGACTAATGCAACCTACCCTCGCCCAGGCGGTGGACATGCATCAGTACATTTGGTGTTAGATTGTCAAAGGCATACACTGTAGTACCCAACATGCGGAGTACCATCATTGTTCGACTTCACGAAGAGGCGAAGAGCCAAGCGCAAGGTTTAGTAGTACGAGTAGTACTACTACTAGAACCGCATGGTGGAGCGTCTGTACTCTTATTTTTTTAATCTCTGATAAAGTGCACATTTATTCCGGACAAGCGCAGAAAACGACAACCCAACATATAATGATGATATCGATCAACCATGCTCGAATATATCTTGGCCTCTGTGCGAGCCCGTCTGTGTGTTCTCTCTCCTCGTCTCTCTCAAGGAATGGCAGGTTGGCCATTTTGCCGTCAATTGAGATCGGTTTGCTCACACTCCAGTCCCACATGTCAGTGATATGCCAAGAGGAGGTGTGTTGATCGACTGGCCATACGCGTACTTGGTTTTGCACATTCATACTACTCCTCCCTCAGTCACAGTTTACAGGGCGCGCTTCACTATGATGCATTTCTCTCAATGCATTCCAACCACTAGAGAGACTTTAGACACGTTTGGTTTAATGCTCAATTAATTAGGGCATGGTAACCACAATCAAGTCCACAGTTTTCTATCGATGTACTACTACGGAGTGGAGTAAGTGCATGCATGTGTGTACTCGGGGTGGAAGCACTGCATGCATGTGCGTACACATTATTTCCTCTAGTAATAGACGCCATGCTATAACTACCAATGCTATTTTTCAGGCCAATCGCTAGTCGCCTTGGTCCCAGAGATTTTTTCTTTTTCTGAAGTGCGCTCTATAAACAGTGACGGATGGAGTAGTATGAACGGATTCTAAGAAGAGCGTATTCATAGTTTCTTCTTCCGAGCAACTTACAGTGGGAAAGGTGGGGCTTATGATTTGACAGCTCATTACTTACTATTAATGCCGCGCAACAACCGGGCTGAGTCTCCCATGCGGTTGTGCACTACCCCCTTGGTTCTTAAATAAACTCCGGAGTATTTGTCTTTCTAGAGATTTCAACGAGTGACTACTCAAATATTTTCCTTTTTAGAGATTCAAATGGACTACTACATATGGATCTATATAGACATATTTTAGAGTGTAGATTCACTCATTTTGCTCCGTATGTAGTCACTTGTTGAAATCTCTAGAAAGACAAATATTTAGGAATGAAGGGAGTACACACATACGAAGCAAAATGAGTGAATCTACACTCTAAAATATGCCCATTCGAAATTTGTAAAAAGACAAATATTTAGGAACGAAGGAGTATAATTTTGTGCATGGCACATGGACCCGGATGCTGAAGAGGCTTCTGGCAATGATATCAAGCTTTTGTTTCGTGTGTCTTGCCATCAATGCTCTTTTGGAAACAATAAAAAACTAATTTCCTTGCTAATGCATCTCAATTATTAGCAGATCAGAGCTAATATTTACATCACAACTGAAGACAAAGTTGTGAGAAGGTGTTAAATTAAAATTGATCCATGCTTTCATTGCCAACAACGCCCCACCCAGCTCTGTCTAAATCAACAAGGCATGTTGGGAAAAAAGTAGCTATCTGGAGCATGCAACATTCCGATCATTTTGTGCAGTTGCACTAAAATAGAGTTGAGCATCCCTGTTCCAGAGATATTAAGTGTGATTGCGATAATAGAGGACTGCTGATGAAACAATAAACACACAAATAGAAGCCAGTCACCTTTGTAGTCTCTCTTAAGACTAACTAGTGGGAGAAGATTAGGATCGGAGTTGGATGAGGAGGATAGAGCAAAACCAATCTCCCTTTGTGCAGTCGCAGTGAAATGTAGAGACATTGCCCGTGCGACATTTTAGTACAACTGCACAAAACACTCTTAAGAAAAAAGTGATTTGTGCAGTTCACCAAAAGGTCGCAATAGCAACGAGGTGAAATGGATAGCCCTGTTTGCAAAAAAGAGGTAGAAAGGAAACAATTACTGACCAATAACAGTTGATGACACATGCGGCGATAAAAAAGAAGCATATTCCTTGTCCTAAGGGAAGATAACAACATGGTTGTGTTTGTCTAAAACGGTGTGAGGACGACATTGGAATATGGAAAGTATGTCGGACGAGCTATGTTTTGGGCAAAGAACTATGGAAGATCCACATGCAGCGATGTGGGAAGACGGGCAGTGGAGCAAGGCCGGAGGGGATACCTGGAGGTCGTCGGGATGTAACTAGGTGAGCGGCAGCGGGCAGAATCTGCCCATACTGCGGCAGCGAGCAGGTGGCGTAGGCCCTACCGCGCCGGAGCTTGGTTAGAGAGAACGACGTGTACCGCAGATCAGGACGTGCTGCCTCGGCACCGTCGAACGGAGAAACGATGCACATCCTCCCTTTCCACTGGCGGACCGGATGCGGCCGGATCAGTGACCAACGGTGATAGAGAGAGAAAGGCCCCCGCAGCCTTGTGTGAGATACTCTGAAGAGAGACAAACCAGGCAGGCAGGCTCCATTATATATAGTGGAGCAGACTACCTTTTTCTCCATAAAAATCATTTTATATTCTGTGTATGTGCCATTGAGCGATATAACTTTATTTAAAAATAACACGCCAACGCATCAAGTCGAACTTTGTTTCGTGCACGTGTGGTACACGACCTCTGTAGGTAAACAACCGCTACACACGTTCAAATTAGCATGTCGGCTACCATTTCATACAGAAATGAGCTCCACCGTGTACCCGCGCGGGTGTGGCTGGGCACGAAGCGTGAGTACGTGCATGGTGCACCTATTCTTTTCTTGTATGTGTACACCACCTACGTGGGGTTGTGTGAGAGAGGTACAAACGTAGAGAGATATAGT
>NC_041385.1:714163540-714192717 GCF_002162155.2 Triticum dicoccoides
CAATCAAAAAATGTAACATGTGCAATGTGTGTGAAATAGAGTCCTGGATATATCATATATATAGAGGGGGCGATCCACGAGAAGAGAGTGGAGGTATGGTCGGCTTGAGGTGTCCATAGAATCGAAGAGAGGGATGATGTGTGTGTGTGTGTGTGCGCGCGCGATCGATAAAGTGTGCCATCGAATTTGTGTGTGCCCACGTCAAACATATAGAGTGGCTGGCCTACTGGAACGTGAGAGGGGACATGTGCAGTTTGTCTCTGTGGCATGGATACCTACCTATAACACTCGACTATCAGTGTGTGTGGGGGAGGGAGGGAGGCCTAATTAACTATAGAGGCACAATGGCTAGTATATGTGTGGAGGAGGAAAGAGGCCTACCTCATGTATTAAGAGTGATCAATCTACCTCATGTATTAAGGGAGATCGATCGACATCCATGCATATGTGTAGGAGAGGAATAAGGTTGGGAGAGAGATAGAGCTAGAGTGTTGCAGGGGGTGGTAGTGGAGTTGCTTGAAACAAATGGTGGGGTAGGCTTGCTAGACAAATGGAGGGCACGCCTGCAATATCAATAAGAGAGGGGATGGCTGCCTGTCTGTGCACGTGCGTGTGAGAGACGGGTCAGTAGGCATGCACGAATGATGAGGGGGGACGATATGGTTGTGGTAAGTGGACGTAACTACATAGGAAATCAATCGTCCTTTGTCAGAGAAAGGAGATACATAACTTGTGAGGTTCGTCGATCGATGGGGGGGGGAATAGTTAAAGTCGACCTAGGTATATGTTGGGAGATCGATCGGTGTACATGGATGTGTGTGTTAAAAGCAAATGAGGCACGGGGAGAAGGATAGAGAGAGAGAGAGGGATGCATCTAGGAGGTGGTGCGATAGGCATACTATATCAAGGGGGAAGGAGTGTGCGAGTACGAGATCGATGAAAATAGTGGTGGGAGTGAGGCATGGACGGTGATAAGAGAAGAGGGGAAGCTTGTGTTTGTGCTAGGCACACCTGGCCAGAGAGGCATATCGATCGATGTGTGCTGTAAAGAAGGAGCTAGGGGGCCTACACACACCGTGGGTGAACGACCTAAAGTAAAAAGACAAATTTGTGCGATGGAGCTAGATAATGCCAAGGGAGGGTGAGAGGGATGCGGGCGTGTGCATGCACGAGAGAAAGTTAGCGCTAGCTACAAAGATAAGAGGATTGTGTGGGTGTAAAAGACGAATAGAGATCACACTTCATTATAAAAAGCGAATTCGGATATTTGAAGAATTTATCATAGTGTTTTAAACTGACACATGTGTGAATATATATATATAACGGTAAAACACATGGTGTGGTTATGAACATGTTATACTACATATAATATATTTTATCTCTACTCTTATAAAAAAACGGAGTTGTTGATGATGGTGTACCTGCCATCATGCAATATAGGCCGTTTGATTTATATCTGATGAATAGGAACGAAACTATGGCAATTTTGAAAAAAGATACCCACACCCCTCTCCATATTTGCAAATTAGGCCTCCCCTTGATCATGTTGTTGTTTTGTGGAATGCATGGGCATCTTGCTAGTACTACATATAATGAAGGAAATATGCCCTAGAGGCAATAAGAAAGTTATTATTTATTTCCTTATACCATGATAAATGTTTATTATTCATGCTAGAATTGTATTAATCGGAAACGTGATACATGTGTGAATACATAGACAAACATGATATCAATAGTATGCCTCTACTTGACTAGCTCATTGATCAAAGATGGTTATGTTTCCTAGCCATAGACAAAGAGTTGTCATTTGATTAACGGGATCATATCATTAGGAGAATGATGTGATTGACTTGATCCATTCCGTTAGCTTAGCACTTGATCGTTTAGTATGTTGTTATTGCTTTCTTCATGACTTATACATGTTCCTATGACTATGAGATTATGCAACTCCCATTTATCGGAGGAACACTTTGCGTGCCACCAAACATCACAACGTAACTGGGTGATTATAAAGGTGCTCTACAGGTGTCTCTGAAGGTACTTGTTGGGTTGGCGTATTTCAAGATTAGGATTTATCACTCCGATTGTCGGAGAGGTATCTCTGGGCCCACTCGGTAATGCACATCACTATAAGCCTTGCAAGCATTAAAACTAATAAGTTAGTTGCGGAATGATGTATTATGGAACAAGTAAAGAGACTTGCCGGTAACGAGATTGAACTAGGTATTGAGATACTGACGATCGAATCTTGGGCAAGTAACATACCGATGACAAAGGGAACAACGTATGTTGTTATGTGGTTTGACCGATAAAGATCTTCGTAGAATATGTGGGAACCAATATGAGCATCCAGGTTCCGCTATTGGTTATTGACCGGAGACGTGTCTCGGTCATGTCTACATAGTTCTCGAACCCGTAGGGTCCGCACGCTTAAAGTTCGGTGATGATTTATATTATGAGTTATGTGTTTTGATGTATCTAAGGTAGTTCGGAGTCCCTGATGAGCTCGGGGACATGACGAGGAGTCTCGAAATGGTCGAGATGTAAAGATCGATATATTGGACGACTATAGTCGGACATCGGAAAAGTTCCGAGTGATTCGGGTATTTTCGGAGTACCGGAGAGTTACGGGGAATTCGTATTGGGCCTTAATGGGCCATACGGGAAAGGAGAGAAAGGCCTCAAAGGGTGGCCGCACCCCTCCCCATGGACTGGTCCGAATTTGACTAGGGAGGGGGGCGCCCCCTTCCTTCCTTCTCCTTCTCCCTTCCCCTTATCCTACTCCATGTGGGAGGTGGAATCCTACTAGGACTAGGGAGTCCTAGTAGGACTCCACACCTTGGGGCGCGCCTAGGAGGCCGCCCTCCTCCTCCCTCCATCCTTTATATACGGGGGCAAGGGGGCACCTCTAGACACACAAGTTGATCTGTTGATCTCTCCCAGCTGTGTGTGGTGCCCCCCTCCACCATATTTCACCTCGGTAATATCATAGCGGTGCTTAGGCGAAGCCCTGCGTCGGTAGCATCATCAACACCGTCATCACGCTGTCGTGCTGATGGAACTCTCCTGCAAAGCTCTGCTGGATCGGAGTTCGTGGGACGTCATCGAGCTGAACGTGTACTGAACTCGGAGGTGCCGTACGTTCGGTACTTGATCGGTCGGATCGTGAAGACGTACGACTACATCAACCATGTTGTGCTAACGCTTCCGCTTTCGGTCTATGAGGGTACATGGACAACACTCTACCCTCTCGTTGCTATGCATCACCATGATCTTGCGTGTGCATAGGAATTTTTTTGAAATTACTACGTTCCCCAACAGTGGCATCTGAGCCTGGTTTATGCGTAGATGTTATATGCACGAGTAGAACACAAGTGAGTTGTGGGCGATACAAGTCATACTGCTTACCAGCATGTCATACTTTGGTTCGGCGGTATTGTTGGATGAAGCGGCCCGGACCGACATTACGCGTACGCTTACGCGAGACTGGTTCTACCGACGTGCTTTGCACACAGGTGGCCGGCGGGTGTCTGTTTCTCCAACTTTAGTTGAACCGAGTATGGCTACGCTCGGTCCTTGTGAAGGTTAAAACAACACTAACTTGACGAAATATCATTGTGGTTTTGATGCGTAGGTAAGAACGGTTCTTGCTCAGCCCGTAGCAGCCACGTAAAACTTGCAACAACAACGTAGAGGACGTCTAACTTGTTTTTGCAGGGCATGTTGTGATGTGATATGGTCAAGATGTGATGAGATATAAGTTGTTGTATGAGATGATCATGTTTTGTTGAAGTTATCGGCAACTGGCAGAAGCCTTATGGTTGTCTCTTTATTGCATAAGATGCAAACGCCAAATAATTGCTTTACTTTATCGCTATGCGATAACAATAGTTGCAAGAGCAATAGTTCGCGAGACGACCATGTGACGACACATTGATATAGATCAAGATGATGGAGATCATGGTGTCATGCCGGTGATGATGGAGATCATGACGATGCTTTGGAGATGAAGATCAAAGGCACAAGATGATGATGGCCATATCATGTCACATATTTTGATTGTGTGTGATGTTTATCTTTTATACATCTTATTTTGCTTAGTTCGGCGGTAGCTTTATAAGATGATTGCTCACTAAATTTCAAGGTAAAAGTGTTCTCCCTGAGTATGCACCGTTGCCAAAGTTCGTCGTGCCGAGACACCACATGATGATCAGGTGTGATCAGCTCTACGTTCACCTACAATAGGTGCAAGCCAGTTTTGCACACGCAGAATACTCGGGTTAAACTTTACGAGCCTAGCATATGCAGATATGGCCTCAGAACACTGGAGACCGAAAGGTCGAGTGTGAATCATGTAGTAGATATGATCAACATAGTGATGTTCACCATTGAAAACTACTCCATCTCATGTGATGATCGGACATGCTTTAGTTGATTTGGATCACGTGATCACTTAGATGATTAGAGGGATGTCTATCTAAGTGGGAGTTCTTAAGTAATATGATTAACTAAACTTTAATTTATCATGAACTTAGTGCTGATAGTATTTTGCAAATAATGTTGTAGATCAATAGCTCGCGTTGTTGCTTCCCTATGTTTTTATATGTGTTCCTAGAGAAAACTAAGTTGAAAGATAATAGTAGCAATGATGCGGACTGGGTCCGTGATTTGAGGTTTATCCTCATTGCTGCACAGAAGAATTATGTCCTTGATGCACCGCTAGGTGACAGACCTATTGCAGGAGCAGATGCAGACGATATGAACGTTTGGCTAGTTCAATATGATGACTACTTGATAGTTTAGTGCACCATTCTTAATGGCTTAGAATCAGGACTTCAAAGAAATTTTGAACGTCATGGACCATACCAGATGTTCCAGGAGTTGAAGTTAATATTTCAAGCAAATACCTGAGTTGAGAGATATGAAGTCTCCAACAAGTTCTATAGCTAAAAGATGGAGGAGAATTGCTCAACTAGTGAGCATGTGCTAAGATTGTCTGGGTACTACAATCACTTGAATCAAGTGGGAGTTAATCTTCTAGATAAGATAGTGATTGACAGAGTTCTCTAGTCACCATCACCAAGTTACTGGAACTTCGTGATGAACTATAGTATGCAAGGGATGACGAAATGTTTCCTGAGTTTCTCATGATGATGAAATCGATGACGGTAGAAATCAAGAAAGAGCATCAAGTGTTGATGATTAACAAGACCACTAGTTTCAATAAAAGGGCAAAGGGAAAGAAAGGGAACTTCAAGCAGTGTGGCAAGCAAGTTGTCACTCCCTTGAAGATCCCAAAGCTGGACCAAAGCCTCAAACTGAGTGTCGGTGTACTAGAATAGGGGTACCCTAGTACCCCGAACTTGTGCACGGGCAGTTGCAGCACCCCGCGGCAAGGCTTGCCGGGCGACCGCCAAGGTCCTCCGTGGCTCCCTTGGAGCCATTCAAGAACAAAGTATTCAAGGCAAGGAGACGAGGCCCCGGCAAGAGGAGCTTGCTGGGAAGGCCAACCAAGGCATCTCGAGGCCTGGTGGGCGACAAGCTTCCGGGCGCAACAAGAGGACGACCGCGGCAAGGCGCTTGCCGCGGCAGGCGGCCACTCTGTACCCACGCTCCAGCACATCCACCAACGTGTCGCTCTGGGGACCTTTCCAGGCGCGCGTGGCGGGAGGCTGTGCAGCCAGCGGTGCGCGGTGGCATGCGAAGCTGACAAGACTGCCATCGTGGCGAGCGGTGGCGTCCCTGACGGTACCTTTCTGCACTGTTTGGGCGACACAGACGGGCATTTAATGCCCTTGTCCCCTGCCGTCAGGGTTAGGTAGGATACACTATACAGGTAGCTGTACCAACCACCTCTCTTTTTATGCTTTTACCCTTCTCTGCGTTGCCACCTGTCGGTGACCCCTTGAGCGTATAAAAGGAGGCCCATGCGCAACATGGAGGAGGTTCGACTCATTCGGAAGCCAGAAAAACACTTAGCTCTCTCGAGCAAGAACACAATACAATCAGACAAGCAGCAGTAGGAGTGTTATCTCTCCGGAGAGCTCAGAAGCTGGGTAAACTGCTCGTGTGCTTCGCCTCGATCTGCTCTTCATGCGGTCTCCGCCCCCCGCCGAACCGAAAGGGGCCACGGTCCGCCGGCCCCATAGGTGTTCGTGGCGCGCCAGGTAGGGGAGCGTCGAGATTGCGTGAACCCGATCCGGCGTTCACACGAGCTAGATCTTCATTTTCTTCATCGACATGCCACCGAAGAAGAAGACTTCGGCGGCAGCTGCTCCGTCCACGTCACTTCCACCACCGCCGGAGCAAACGGGCGCCGGCGGAACAACGGACGTTGACGAGGAAGCTCACGATGCTGCCAGGTCCAAGGACAAGGCCGCGCAGACCTCAGCGTCCGTACATGTACCGCGCCCATCTCAGGAGGCGCAGGCCCGACAGTGTCATGGTATTCGCAGTACCATACATTCATTGGGACAAGATCGAGCTGGTGGATCTCGAGGTGCTCAAGACCAGCATGCACGCCAATGTGCTGGCACAAGCGAGACGCGGTCGCCTGGACGGGATACTGCTCCTTCTAACATAGTTAGAAGTCCGAGCATATCCCGCTCCTGCCGCCCACCACTCCAGCAGAAGCTTTGGCGCGAGCTCAACTGCTCCTGGATTACCCTCCGACGTCGGACAAGATCGACGAATGGAGGGCCACCATTCAGAGTCTCATCGGCTACGCCAAGGGCGACACTCCGCGGCAGCCAAGCACGTCGCTGCCGCGGCAAGGTTGCCAGGCGCGAGCCGGTGGCAACGAAACTGGTGGGGGAGCAACCACCATGCAATCACCACCCCGAAGGCCAAGATCGCCGACTCGTCGGATCCACCTCGACAGCGACTCCACTGCATCATCGGATCCACGAGCTCGTCGCGATCAGCGCCAAGTTCTTCACGATCGATAGCAAGAAGACGCTCGTACTCGCATCGAGCGCCGAAGAGAAGCGCGACATCAATCCGACAAGCGCGCTGGGCCCTTTGTTGACATGCATGCGCCAGGGGAACCAGGCAACTTGCCGTACGCGGTAGGTTGCCCTGCGTTCACTCGTGAGCTGCGGCAAGTCCAGTGGCCCAGCACGAAGAACTTCAAGCCAGACGTACCGGAGAAGTACGACGGCAAGACACATCTGTCGGAGTTCCTCAGCATCTACACCATTGCGGTGCAGGCTGCCGGGGGACGGGATGACAAGATCCTTGCCAACTACTTCCCGCTGGTGCTCAAGCCCAACGTCAGATCCTGGCTCATGCACTTGCCGGACAACTCCATATCCTCTTGGGCCGATCTATGCCATCAGTTTGTCGGCGCCTTCACAGGCGGCCACAAGCCTCATGGCCAAGAGAGTGACCTTCATCTGCTCGCCCAGAAGTAAGGAGAACCCCTGCGCAAGTACATTCAGAGATTCAGCAATGTACAGCACAACATCCCAGACGTCCACCCTGCCGCGGTGATCAACGCGTTCCATCAAAACGTGCGAAACCGCAGGATGCGGGAGGAAATGGCGATGTGCAAGATCAGAGACGTCAGTGAGCTATATGCCCTGGCCGACAAGTGTGCACATGCTGAGGAAGGGAGGAGACTCCCCGGAGAGAATATAGGAGCAGGAGGGTCTGACAGTGAGGATGCTGCCCCGGCAAAGAAAAACCGGCGGCGGAACAACAGGAAGAAGAAAGGAAAAGAGGTGCTAGTCGTCGAGCAGTCCGGCAATGGTGGTGGCGCCAAGAAAGCCAAAGCTAGTGACTCCGGCAAGGAGATTACCGCAGAGGCTGTGGCGGTCGCCGACAAGTAGGACAGCACCAACAAGCAATACTGCAAGATCCACCGCACCAAGGGCCATGACCTCCAGAGCTGCAAGAAGGTCGAGCAGCTTGTTGAGCAACAGAAAGCTGAATACGAGCGGCGCGACAAGGAGAAAGCCCAGGAAGGTGCTGGAGGATCCGGCAAGAAACGTCCCGGCCGAGGAGGACGCCGCGACAAGGCCAAGCAGCGGCAAGGAGACAGACCTCCTCACGGCCGCGACAAGGATGAAGATGACGACAACGATGAAGACATGGATGATGAGGAGACTAATGAGCAGGAGTTCCAGAAAGCCACAGAGGTCCTGTGCGTTGACGGCGGTGCTTCTCTGCATACTTCGCACCGCCAGCTCAAGCAGTGGGTGCGGGAAGTTAATGCAGCAGAACCACCCGTCGAGTCACGCAAGCCTCTGAAATGGTCCAACACGCCTATCATCTTTGATATTGATGACCACCCTGATCGCATAACTGCGGTCGGGTGCTTGCCGATGTTGGTTTCACCAACTATCCGCAACCTCAAGGTCACTAAGATGTTAGTTGACGGCGGGGCCGGCTTGAACCTGATCTCTTCCGCGGTGCTCCAGAAACTCCAAATCCCTGACAGCGAGCTCGAAGAAACCGGTACATTTCAAGGAATCAATCCGGGAAGGAGCAAGCCGAAGGGAAAGATCACGTCGCCGGTAACATTTGCCAGCGAGTTGAACTTCAGGACTGAGAGGGTCACTTTTGACGTTGCTGACTTTCCATTGCCTTACAATGGGATACTTGGCCGTCCATCACTCGCCAAGTTCATGGCAGCCTCTCATTATGCATACAACATACTGAAGATGCCAGGCCCGATAAGTGTCATCTCTGTCCCTGGCGACAAGAAGGATGCCCTTATCTGCGCCGACAAGATCTACCGGGAAGCAACAGCCGCAACAGATCGCAAGTCACTTGCCGCTAAAGCTCCCGGGGGGAAGAAGAAGACCAAGTCTGGCAAGAGTTCTAATGCCCACTCCGGCAAGCGCACCTCTTCGGAGTGCTGCGCTACCGTCGAGGACGCACCATCGAGCTCCACCGGCAAGTGTAGGAAGGCAATGGCAGCTCCGCCAGAGACCAAGAAGGTGTCCGCCAAGGAGGACGGCACTGGTGGTACCTTCACCATCAGCGCCACTCTCGACCCTAAATAGGAAAGCGCGCTCGTTGCTTTCCTGCGGGCGAACGCCAACGTGTTTGCGTGGCAACCGTCTGACATCCCCGGTGTTCCCAGGAAAGTAATTGAGCACCACCTTGCCGTCTATCCTCACGCACGGCCCGTCAAGCAGAAAGTCAGGAAACAAGCAGTGGAGCGCCAAGAATTCATTGCGGAGGAAATCAAGAAGTTGGAAGCAGCAGGCCTTGTCAGAGGAGTGCTCCATCCTACGTGGTTGGCCAATCCTGTAGTCGTGCGCAAGGCTAATGGGAAATGGAGGCTTTGTATCGACTTTACTGATGTTAATAAAGCTTGTCCCAAAGACCCATTTCCCTTGCCGCGCATCGATCAGATTGTTGACTCCACGGCCGGATGTGACTTGCTTTCATTTCTTGATGCATACTCAGGATACCATCAGATCTTCATGGCATAAGAGGATGAGGAGAAGACCGCATTCATCACCCCGTGTGGCACGTACTGTTTCGTACGGATGCCTTTCGGTTTAAAGAATGCTGGTTCAACATTTGCAAGGGTAGTCCACCACGCTCTTGAGCCGCAAATGCACAGAAATATGGAAGCCTACATGGATGACATAGTGGTCAACAGCAAGGATAGGGCGACCCTGATTCAAGATTTAGACGAGACATTTGCAAATCTGCGCAAGATCAACCTCAAGCTCAACCCCGAGAAGTGTGTGTTTGGAGTTCCCTCCGGCAAGCTTCTCAGGTTCTTCGTGTCTCAACGGGGAATTGAAGCCAATCCTGACAAGATGAAGGCCATTGAGCAGATTGAAGCACCAAAGCGCGTCAAGGATGTACGAAGGCTTGCCGGTTGCGTGGCTGCTCTCAGCAGGTTTATCTCTAGGTCTGCTGAGCGCGCCCTGCCGTTTTTCAAAATATTGAAAAGGGCAGGCCCAATGAAATGGACTCCGAAGGCGGAGGCTGCGCTGCAGGACTTGAAGAGATACCTGTCCTCCACTCCAACACTTGTCGCACCTAAGCCACAAGAGAAGTTGCTGCTGTATATAGCGGCAACCAATCAAGTGGTTAGTGCTGTGTTAGTAGCGGAGAGGGAGGCAGATGATGAGCCAGCAACCACGGCAGATGCATCCAGCGACAAGCAGGGGGCTTCGCCGACAAGATCTGGTCCCGACAAGGATGGATCTGCGCAGGAGCGTGATAAGATGCAGAAGAGAATGGTGCAACGCCCAATTTACTTTGTCAGTTCTCTTCTGCAGGGGGCTAGGTCAAGGTACTCTGGTGTGCAGAAATTGCTTTTCGGCCTCCTCATGGCCTCGAGAAAGCTGCGCCATTACTTCCAAGCACATGAGATCACAGTTGTCACTCGCTTTCCGTTGAAGAGGATACTGCAAAATCCTGAAGCAACAGGCAGGATTGTCGAGTGGGCACTAGAACTGTCAAGCTTTGGCCTCAAGTTTGAGAGCACTTCAACTATCCAAAGCAGAGCATTGGCAGAGTTCATAGCAGAGTGGACGCCAACGCCAGATGAAGAAGTTCCAGAAACGAGCATCCCGTCAAGGAGGCAAGCAAAGAGTGGCTGATGTACTTTGATGGTGCCTTCTCGCTGCAAGGCGCCGGTGCGGGCGTGCTACTTGTTGCACCCATCGGAGAGCACCTCAAGTACGTAGTCCAGATGCACTTTCCCAAGGACCAAGCAACGAACAATACTGCAGAGTATGAAGGATTGCTTGCCGGTCTCAGGATTGCAGCGGACCTTGGGATCAAGAAACTCGTTGTCAGGGGTGACTCACAGCTTGTCGTCCGCCAAGTGAACAAGAACTATCAGAGTCTGTTGATGGAAGCATATGTTGATGAAGTGAGGAAGCTGGAAGAGCACTTTGACGGCCTGCAGATGGAACATGTTCCAAGAGCTCAGAATGACATAGCTGATGGCCTGTCGAAGTGCGCCGCACTAAAGTTGCCTGTGGAACCAGGGATATTTGTGCTCAAGCTGACTCAACCGTCTGTAACGCCATCAACTGGACAGAGCAAGAAGAGGAAGTTGATTTCTGGCGACTACTTTCCGGCAGAGCTCCCCGAAGCCGCTGCCAAGAAGGTCCCCAAGATCAACACCAAAGATGCTGAGGAGCAGTCTGCTCCGGCAAGCCTTAAGGCTTGTTCCGTTGAAGCAAACGCTCCCGACAAGTTTTGCTCCGGCAAGCTTGCTGGGGAACATCAAGCTCCGGCAGAGCCACAGGTTCTCGCCGTAGAAGCGGATGCTCCCGCAGCAACAGATGTGCCTTTAGTCCTTGTTGTCGAGCCGCAAGCTCCAGCATGGGCACATCAGATTGTCCATTTCCTTCAGACAGGAGAACTTCCCGAAGAACAAGAAGCGGAAAGAGTAGCCCGGCAGTCAAGTATGTACCAGTTTTTCGACGACACACTGTACAGAAGAAGACTCAACGGTGTGAAATTGAAGTGTATTCACCGGGAAGAAGGACAAAAGCTGTTGGCAGAGATACATGGAGGCATATGTGGTCACCACATTGGCGCAAGAGCACTTGCCGGCAAGGCATTCCGGCAAGGTTTCTTTTGGCCAACAACCCTCCAGGATGCAACTGCACAAGTAACCAAGTGTTAAGCATTCCAGTTCCATTCCAAGCAGATACACCAGCCAGCTCAAGCTCTCCAGACGATCCCTTTGTCCTGGCCATTTTCGGTCTGGGGGCTCGATATCCTCGGTCCCTTCCCCCGAGCTGTCGGGGGCTTTGAATACTTGTATGTTGCAATCGACAAGTTCACAAAGTGGCCAGAAGTGGAACCAGTGAGGAAGGTGACAACACAGTCAGCAGTCAAGTTCTTCAGGTCGGTTGTTTGCCGTTTCGGGATCCCTAACAGGATCATCACCGACAACGGCACGCAATTTACAAGCCGCACCTTCATGCAGTACGTCCAGGATCTTGGCGCCAAGGTCTGCTTCGCTTCTGTTGCTCATCCGAGAAGCAACGGTCAAGCGGAGAGGGCAAATTCTGAAGTGCTATGCGGGCTCAAGACCAGAACTTTCGACAGGCTGCACAAGTGCGAAAAGAACTGGATTGAGGAGCTGCCGGTGGTTCTTTGGTCAATCAGGACGACGCCAAATCGAGCCACTGGCCAGACACCTTTCGCTCTAGTCTATGGAGCAGAGGCAGTTCTCCCCATGGAACTCGTATACGGGTCGCCTCGAGTGCTCGCTTATGATGAGCTTGAGCAAGAGCAGCTACGGCAAGATGACGCGCTGCTCCTTGAGGAGGATTGTCTTCAGGCTGCTGTACGAGCTGCTCGATACCAGCAAGCTTTGCGCCGCTACCATAGCCGCAAAGTTAAAGCCAGAAGCTTCGAGGAAGGCGACCTTGTTCTTCGGCGCGTTCAGTCCGCCAAGAATTCCAACAAGTTGACGCCGAAGTGGGGAGGTCCTTATCGGGTGAAACGAGTCATTAGGCCTGGCGCTATCCGCCTTGAGACCGAAGATGGCGTACCGGTGAGCAACTCCTAGAACATTGAGCATCTTTGTAAATTTTACCCGTAGGGCGCGGTTGCCGGAATTGCATGTAATCCTTTGTACAAAGTCGGGCGCAGATCCCGTGCATAAGTAAAGCTCATGTGCTCCGCACATCTTGTCAATTTCATGCATCATATTCTTTTTTGCATACGTTATCTGACACTTTGTGCAGCACCTACCCCCGGTAAGCAATAACGAGCCGAAAGGCTCCATATCTTTATTTTCTCTTCTTTCTTCTTCTCAACAAAGGAAAGGAAGGTTCCCTCGCAGACAAGTTTGCCGGGGGGGAAAGGAGAAGATAATGGTATGGACCAGGCGTCGTTTTGAGGAAGTTTTCGCCTTGCCGGGAAGCAAACGACAGAAAACGACAAGGAGAAAGAGAAAACGGGCGACCTAATCTACGCGATCGCCCTCAACCCTCTTGATCTCGCTCACCTTGTCCACAATGGGTGCGACAAGGGCCTTGAGCGCATCCAGATCGGCATCCGGCGGTAAGGATTTGAGGACGTTGGTGAGGTTGAGGCCTGGATTGCGGAAGGCCACCTTCACCAGCACCTTTTGAAGAACCCCCGCGCAGATCCTGCGCGACTTGTCGGCCAGCTGCTTTGGGATCTTCTCCCGGAGTCGCTGGAGTGCCGTCGCCACGCCCTTGAAGAACAGGCTGAGCTTGGCGCTGGGATGGAGGTGCTCGTCGGAGGAGTACCCGAGCTCCTCATCCCTAGCTGCGCCAGCTCCCCGTCGATGGCGGCGACAATGTTCACCAGACCCTTAGTCCAGTGCTCCACAGTCTCCCTGAAGGCATCGTGGGCGGCAGCAGCATTCGCCAGCAGCGCCTCGTCGGCCTTGATCTTGTCCGACAAGGCCACCTCCCGCTCCCTGGCGCCGTCCAGCGTCTGAGTCAAAGTGGCCAGCTTCAACTCGAGGTCCGTGTTGGAATCCTTGGCGGCGCTGAGCTCCTTGCCCCTCTCAGCGAGAAGACCCTGCAGCTCACCATGAGCGGCAACGTCCTTCTCGCGCTCGCGCTTAAGCACGGCAAGCTCCTCGCCGCTTGCCTTGAGATTTGCCCCCAGCTGCGCCACCTTCATCTCCAGCTCCTTCTTGGCGGCCTCAGCAGCTGCGGCAGCGTCCTTTGCTTCCTTGAGTGCCCCGCCTATTGCTTGCTCGCGCGCGGCAAGCTCCTCCTCGTGGTTGTCAAGATTGACCTTGTGCTGCGCCAAATCACCCTCCTGCGCAGATAGCCTTTTGGCGACAAGCCGTTGCTTCTCTTCAGCTTCAGCCTTCTCGAGGAGGAAGGCTTTCCGCTACTCGAGAAGTTGCTCCCGCTCCTCCGCCAAGGACCGGAGAGTTTCCTGCCTGAGGCCCCGGAGCTCCTCCGCGCGCTTCTCAATGTCATCCCCCGCCTTCGCAGCGAGCGCCTCTCGAGACACCAGTTTGGCTTGGCGGGCGCGGTAAAGAGACAACAGCTTCCGCAGCAGCCGCTCCTCCTCAGACTCGTCGCTGCTACTGCTTGGCGCGTCGACAAGCGCCAGCCCAGCGGAGGCGAGCACCTCTTCGTCGAAGGTTTCTCCTTCGACCGGCGCCCTGGAGCTCGACGCCCAGGGGAGCTTGATGAAGATGCCATCGCCGGCCTTCAGGTAGGCGCCGGGCTGCGGCTCTTCGGAGCCTGGCTCTGCAGCAGCGGTGGAGGGATCGGCGGTCGGTGCAGCGCCTGGCGCTCCTGCGGCCTCGGGGCCGTCAGTGCGATCGTAGGATTCCTCGCCAGCTTCTGCGGCGGCAGCCTTGGCGGCCTCTTCGCCGGCGGGATCATCAGCACCGGCCTCTTCTTCAGTGGCGGTGGCATCGTCGTTGTTGCCGCGCGTGTTCTCCTCGCCGGCGTCCTCGGTGTCCATTGGCTCTGCAGCAGATGGATCTGAGGAACGAAAAAGGGAGAAAAGTCAAGCAAAAATCCAGAAAAGAAAATCAAAAGAAGAAGAACCCAAGGAAAGTTTTCAGGCAAGAAGATTACCTGTGCTAGGATCTGCGGTTGCGGTCTCAACCGCCGGAGGATCACTGGTGCCTTCCCTTGCCGGAGAACTGTCCCTTGCCGGAGAGTTCTCCCTTGCCGGAGAGCGCTCCCTTGCCGGGGACTCCTCCCTTGGCGGCGTAGTCGAAGTAGATGGCACTTCGGGAGCAGCTTCCGGGCACTCCTGATGAGGCTGTTCTGCTCCTACACAAATCAACAGTCAAGATTTCAGTAGAGAAAAGAGCACCCATGCGCACCTGACGGCAGGAAGTAAACTATAAACTTACGCTGGGGGCTACGCTGGGGGCTGCTTTGGGGAGTGGTTGCCGGGTCCGTCAAGGTGGTCTCAGACACACCCCCTGCTGACACGGTGGGATCATCTTCGATGACAATCACCAGGGCCTTGGCTCTCTTCGCCGCTCTCTGGGCCAGCGTCCTGAAAAGGAATGGATTCAGATCGAAGCAAGTCAGATACAAGACGAAAGCAACAAGATAGCAAGAATTGAAGAACTACGAGGGCAGCAAGGGGATCTTACTCTTCTTCTTCGTCGTCGGAGCTGAGCGCGGAGAGATCGAAGTCCGGCTCGCCTCCGGTGCGGCGAGGCGGAGGAGTAGGCTCCCTAGCCCGCTTGGCAGGAGCAGCAGCGACGGACCGGGAAGACCCCGCTCCAGTTGCCGCAGCGGCGTGAGGCGCTCCCGCGGCAACGGTGCTTGCCGCGGTAGAGCGTGTCACGCGGCTCGGCGGCTGTTGGCCCGTTTGCCGCCCCGCTGCGTCCGTGGCCTTGCAGAGACGCCTTCTTGGCATGGCCGGGGGCTCCGCCTGCGGCAAGCTGTCTGAAGGTTCGGGCTCCTCCTCGCCAGGCTCGCTCGGCTCAGCTTCAGGGCCGGCAAGATCTTCCTCACCGGCAAACTCCTCGCGCTCAGCAAGGCTTGCCGCCTCTGCTGCCTCCGCCTCCTCCACGGTGAACCCGAACTCGCCCGCGGCAGCTGGTGCCGCAGCCTCTTCCGTCCTAGTGGCGATGCGCTGCAGCTCCGCGTCGGTATTGTAGCAGGTGAGGCTCTTCTGTTCATCAGCGCGGACTGGCACTTCTACCAAGTCGTCGAAGAACGCCCGCACGACGTCATCCGCAGGTTCTTGCCAAGTTGGGGTGATTCCGTGCGAGTCGCACAACGGCATCATCGCGCGGATGCGGTCAAGTGAAGAATTGTTGCACAGCGAAACGACATTCCGCGGCAACATAAATGGGTGCTGAGGGTCGCGCTTGAACAGCTCCAGAAGCATCGCGTCGAATTCCAAGACCGTGAAGTTGAAATTGAGGCCCGGGCGCAGCCTCATGATATCCGTCGAGTTCTTGAACTCCCAGGCGGGTCTCCCCCTCTCCTGTAGGGGGGCGATGCGGCGGCGAAGGAAATCTGCGCCAACGGCGCCTACAGTGAGCCCGGCAAGCCTGAGGCAAAGGATCCGGGTGACGGCAATCTTCAGCCTGTCGTCCTCCGAGGCCACATTGCTCCAATCATTGCCACGCACTATTGGGGCTTGGCGCAGGGCAGTGAACGGCTGCGGGTTCTCCTCGACGATCCAGCACCACTCTGCTCTCCACTCCTCCCACTTGCTACGGAGCTCACCCTTCATATACGCTTCCTTCTTGCCGACTCTCGAGATCCAAGCAATCCCGCCGGCCAGAGGCTCTCCTCTCTCAACCCGAGGCATGAAGAAGTGGCGGAAAAGGGCCACATTTGGGTGGACTCCGAAAAAGTTTTCGCACAGATGTGCGAAAACTGCCATGGTCAGAACGGCGTTGGGGGTGAAGTCAAGGAGGCGGAACCCGTAGGTGTTCATAATGTCGCAAAAGAAATCAGAAAAAGGCGGGCAGAGCCCGCTGTAGAAGAACAACGCGAAGAAGGGGTACCCGCTTGGAGCCAGTTCCGATGCTGCAGCCGGGAGTACCCTCGTGCGCGGATGCGCACGCGTCTCCGTCGACCAAAAGAGGTAGTAGTACTCCCTCAGCTCCTGCGCACCGAGCTGAGGGGGGAAGAGGGACCGCTCCTTCCGCAGCGCCGCGAGCCGCTGCGCCTCGGCCGACTTCACGCCCTTCCCCTTGTCGGCTTTTGGAGCCATGGCGAAGGTGGCGGGGGAGATCAGCGGCGTTGGTGATGCTGGTGGCAATGGGGGGCGGAGCGCTGCTCTCTTTCTGCTTCAAGAAGAAGGGGGGAGCGGCGGAGATTTCTGGAGTTGGAGCAACAAACAGAAAGATGGGCGAACTGCCCCTGTTTCCCCTGCTTATAAAGTGGGAGGGGGCAGACGTTTCGCCCTTCCGAATAAAGAAACCACCCACGATCTCTCCCACGATGCCGCATTCAACGCGTGCCGTTAGGGGAGGGCGCGGTGGATACGGAGCAAGATTCGGCGTAACCCAGGCCGCGTGTGCCCGTGCCCTGTTTTGGGCCTGGCCCAACAGCGCTCGGCACCGTGTATGGCCCAGGCCCGGGGGCTCCTGTCGGTGTACTAGAATAGGGGTACCCTAGTACCCCGAACTTGTGCACGGGCAGTTGCAGCACCCCGCGATAAGGCTTGCCGGGCGACCGCCAAGGTCCTCCGTGGCTCCCTTGGAGCCATTCAAGAACAAAGTATTCAAGCCAAGGAGACGAGGCCCCGGCAAGAGGAGCTTGCCGGGAAGGCCAACCAAGGCATCCTAAGGAACTTGCCGCGACGCGCCACGCGTCCCGGCAAGGCAACAAGGCCCCGGCAAGAGGAGCTTGTTGGGAAGACCAACCAGGGCATCTCGAGGCCTGGTGGGCGACAAGCTTCCGGGCGCGACAAGACGACGACCGCGGCAAGGCACTTGCCGCGGCAGGCGGCCACTCTGTACCCACGCTCTAGCACATCCACCAACGTGTTGCTCTGGGGACCTTTCCAGGCGCGCGTGGCGGGAGGCTGTGCAGCCAGCGGTGCGCGGTGGCATGCAAAGCTGACAAGACTGCCATCGTGGCGAGCGGTGGCGTCCCTGACGGTACCTTTCTGCACTGTTTGGGCGACACAGACGGTCATTTAATGCCCTTGTCCCCTGCTGTCAGGGTTAGGTAGGATACACTATACAGGTAGCTGTACCAACCACCTCTCTTTTTACGCTTTTACCCTTCTCTGCATTGCTACCTGTCGGTGACCCCTTGAGCGTATAAAAGGAGGCCCATGCGCAACATGGAGGAGGTTCGACTCATTCGGAAGCCAGAAAAACACTTAGCTCTCTCGAACAAGAACACAATATAATCAGACAAGCAGCAGTAGGAGTGTTATCTCTCCGGAGAGCTCCGAAGCTGGGTAAACTGCTCGTGTGCTTCGCCTCGATCTGCTCTTCGTGCGGTCTCCGCCCCCCGCCGAACCGAAAGGGGCCACGGTCCGCCGGCCCCATAGGTGTTCGTGGATCAGTTTCCCTGACACTGAGTGCTTCTACTGCAAAGGAAATGGTCACTAGAAGTGGAAATGCCTTGAATATTTGGTGGATAAGAAGGATGGCAAAGTGAACCAGGGTATATTTGATATACAGGTTATTGATGTGTACCTTACTAGTGTTTATAGTAGCCCCTGGGTATTTGATACTTGTTCGGTTGCTAAAAATTAGTAACTTGAAACAGGAGTTACAGAATAAACGGAGACTAGTTGAGGGTGAAGTGACGGTGTGTTTTGGAAGTGGTTCCAAGATTGATATGATCATCATCGCACACTCCCTATACTTTCGGGATTAGTGTTAAACCTAAATAAATGTAATTTGGTGTTTGCATTGAGCATGAATATGATTTGATCATGTTTATTGCAATACAATTATTCATTTAAAGTCAGAGAATAATTGTTGTTATGTTTACATGAATAAAACCTTCAATGGTCATACACCCAATGAAAATAGTTTGTTGAATCTCGATCATAGTGATACACATATTCATAATATTGATGCCAAAAGATGCAAAGTTGATAGTGATAGTGCAACTTATTTGTGGCACTACCGTTTGGGTCATATCGGTGTAAAGCGCATGAAGAAACTCCATAAAGATGGATTTTTGGAATCACTTGGTTATGAATCATTTGATGCTTGCGAGCCGTGCCTTTTCGACAAGATGACTAAAACTCCGTTCTCTGGAACAATGGAACAAGGTACCGACTTGTTGGAAATAATACATACCGATGTATGCGGTCCAATGAGTGTTGATGCTTATGGCGGGTATCGTTATTTTCTAACCTTCATAGATGATTTAAGTAGATATGAGTATATCTACTTAATGAAGCACAAGTCTGAAACATTTGAAAAGTTCAAAGAATTTCAGAGTGAAGTGGAGAATCATCGTAACAAGAAAAATAAAGTTTCTACAATCTGATCGTAGAGGAGAATATTTGAGTTACGAGTTTGGCCTTCATATAAAACAATGTGGAATAGTTTCACAGCTCACGCCACCTGGAACACCACAGCGTTATGGTGTGTACGAACGTTGTAACCGCACTTTATTGGATATGGTGTGATCTATGATGTCTCTTATCGGTTTCCCACTATCGTTTTGGGGTTATGCATTAGAGACAGCTGCATTCACGTTAAATAGGGCACCATCTAAATCCGTTGAGACGACACCGTATGAACTATGGTTTAGCGATAAACCTAAGCTGTTGTTTCTTAAAGTTTGGAGTTGCAATGCTTATGTGAAAAAGTTTCAACCTGATAAGCTCGAACCCAAATCGGAGAAATGCGTCTTCATAGGATACCCAAAGGAGACTGTTGGGTACACCTTCTAATCACAGATCCGAAGGCAAAATATTCGTTACTAAGAATGGATCCTTTCTAGAGAAGGAGTTTCTCTCGAAAGAAGTGAGTGGGAGGTAAGTAGAGCTTGATAAGGTAATTGTACCTTCTCCTGAATTGGAAAGTAGTTCATGACAGAAATCAGTTCTAGTGATTCCTACACCAATTAGTGAGGAAGCTAATGATGATGATCATGAAACTTCACATTAAGTTACTACAGAACCTCGTAGGTCTTCCAAAGTACAGTCCGCACCAGAGTGGTACGGTAATCCTGTTCTGGAAGTCATGTTACTAGACCATGATGAAACATATGAACTATGAGGAAGCGATGATGAGTCCAGATTCTGTGAAATGTCTTGAGGCCATGAAATTTGAGATGGGATCCATGTATGAGAACAAAGTGTGGACTTTGGTGGAGTTGCCCGATGATCAGCAAGCCATATTGTATAAATGGATCTTCAAGAGGAAGACAAAAGCTGATAGTAGTGTTACTATCTACAAAGCTTGACTTGTCGCGAAAAGGGTTTTCGACAAGTTCAAGGTGTTGAATACGATGAGATTTTTTCACTCATATCGATGCTTAAGTCTGTCCGAATCATGTTAGCAATTGCCACATTTTATGAAATTTAGCAAATGGATATCAAAACTACGTTCCTTAATGGATTTCTTAAATAAGAGTTGTATATGATGCAACCAGAAGGTTTTGCCAATCCGAAAGGTGCTAATAAACTGTGCAAGCTCCAGTGATCCATCTATGGACTGGTGCAAGCATCTCGGAGTTGGAATATACACTTTGATGAGTTGATCAAAGCATATAGTTTTATACATACTTGCGGTGAAGCCTGTATTTACAGGAAAGTGAGTGGGAGCACTACAGCCTTTCTGATAAGTATATGTGAAAGACATATTGTTGATCAGAAATAATGTAGAATTTTCTCGAAAGAATAAAGGAGTGTGTGAAAGGAATTCTTCAAAAGAAAGACCTCAGTAAAGCTACTTACATATTAAGCATCAAGATCTATTGAGATAGATCAAGACGCTTGATAAGATTTTTTAATGAGTACATACCTTGATAAGATTTTGAAGTAGTTCAAAATGGAAACAGTCAAAGAAGGAGTTCTTGCCTATGTTGCAAGGTGTGAAGTTGAGTAAGACTCAAAACCCGACCATGGCAGAAAATAGAAAGAGAATGAAAAGTCATTCCCTATGCCTCAGTCATAGGTTCTATAAAGTATGCTATGCTGTATACCAGACCTATTGTATACCTTGCTCTGAGTTTGGCAAGGGAGTACAATTTTGATCTAGGAGTAGACCACTGGACAACGGTCAAGAATATCCTTAGTGAGGACTAAGGAGATGTTTCTCGATTATGGAGGTGATAAAAGAGTTTGTCGTAAAGAGTTACATCAATGCAAGCTTTTACACTAATCAAGATGACTCTAAATCTCAATCTGGATACATATTTAAAGTGGGAGCAATTAGCTAGAGTAGCTCCATGCAGAGAATTGTAGACATAGAATATTTGCAAAATACATACGGCTCTGAATATGACAGACCCATTGACTAAACTTCTCTCATGAGCAAAACATGATCATACCTTAGTACTCTTTGGGTGTTAATCACATAGCGATGTGAACTAGATTATTGACTCTAGTAAACCCTTTGGGCGTTGGTCACATGACGATGTGCACTATGGGTGTTAATCACATGCAGATGTGAATATTAGTGTTAAATCACATAGTGATGTGAACTAGATTATTGACTCTAGTGCAAGTGGGAGACTGAAGGAAATATGCCCTAGAGGCAATAATAAAGTTATTATTTATTTCTGTATACCATGATAAATGTTTATTATTCATGCTAGAATTGTATTAATCGGAAACGTGATACATGTGTGAATACATAGACAAATAGGATGTCACTAGTATGCCTCTACTTGACTAGCTCGTTGATCAAAGATGGTTATGTTTCCTAGCCATAGACAAAGAGTTGTCATTTGATTAACGGGATCACATCATTAGGAGAATGATGTGATTGACATGACCCATTCCGTTAGCTTAGCACTTGATCATTTAGTATGTTGCTATTGCTTTCTTCATGACTTATACATGTTACTATGACTATGAGATTATTCAACTCCCGTTTACCGGAGGAACACTTTGTGTGCCACCAAACGTCACAACGTAACTGGGTGATTATAAAGGTTCTCTACAGGTGTCTCCGAAGGTACTTGTTGGGTTGGCGTATTTCGAGATTAGGATTTGTCACTCCGATTGTCGGAGAGGTATCTCTGGGCCCACTTGGTAATGCATGTCACTATAAGCCTTGCAAGCATTGCAACTAATAAGTTGGTTGCGGAATGATGTATTATGGAATGAGTAAAGAGACTTGCCGGTAACGAGATTGAACTAGGTATTGTGATACCGATGATCGAATCTCGGGCAAGTAACATACCGATGACAAAGGGAACAACGTATGTTGTTATGCGGTTTGACCGATAAAGGTCTTCGTAGAATATGTGGGAACCAATATGAGCATCCAGGTTCTGCTATTGGTTATTGACCGGAGACGTGTCTTGGTCATGTCTACATAGTTCTCGAACTCGTAGGGTCCACACGCTTAAAGTTCGGTGACGATTTATATTATGAGTTATGTGTTTTGATGTACTGAAGGTAGTTCAGAGTCCCAGATGAGATCACGGACATGACGAGGAGTCTCGAAATGCTTGAGACGTAAAGATCGATATATTGTACGACTATATTCGGACATCGCAAAGATTTCGAGTGATTCGGGTATTTTTCAGAGTACCGGAGAGTTACGGGAATTCGTATTGGGCCTTAATGGGCCATACGGGAAAGGAGAGAAAGGCCTCAAAGGGTGGCCGCACCCCTCCCAACGGACTGGTCCGAATTGGACTAGGGAGGGGGGACGCCCCCTGAGGGAGTCCTGGATTAAGGGGTCCTCGGACAGCCGAACTATATACTTTGGCCGGACTGTTGGACTATGAAGATACAAGATGGAAGACTTCGTCCCGTGTCCAGATGGGACTCTCCTTTGCATGGAAGGCAAGCTTGGCAATTTGGATATGTAGATCTCCTTCTCTGTAACCGACTCTGTGTAACCCTAGCCCTCTTTGGTGTCTATATAAACCGGAGAGTTTAGTCCGTAGGACAACGACAATCATAATCATAGGCTAGCTTCTAGGGTTTAGCATCTATGATCTCATGGTAGATCAACTCTTGTAATACTCATATCATCAAGATCAATCAAGCAGGAAGTAGGGTCTTACCTCCATCGAGAGGGCCTGAACCTGGGTAAAACATCATGTCCCTTGCCTCATGTTACCATTAGCCTTAGACGCACAGTTCGGGACCCCCTACCCGAGATCCGCCGGTTTTGAAACCGACACCCCCTTCCTTCCTTCTCTTTCTCCCTTCCCCTTTTCCTACTCCATGTGGGAGGTGGAATCCTACTAGGAATAGGGAGTCCTAGTAGGACTCCACACCTTGGGGCGCGCCTAGGAGGCCGGCCTCCTCCTCCCTCCATCCTTTATATACGGGGGCAGGGGGCACCTCTAGACACACAAGTTGATCGGTTGATCTCTCCCAACCGTGTGCGGTTCCCCCTCCACCATATTCCACCTCGTTAATATCGTAGCGGTGCTTAGGCGAAGCCCTGCGTCGGTAGCATAATCAACACCATCATCACGCCGTCGTGCTGACGCAACTCTCCCGCAAAGCTCTGGTGGATCAGAGTTCGTGGGACGTCATCGAGTTGAACGTGTGCTGAACTCGGAGGTGTCGTATGTTCGGTACTTGATTGGTCGGATCGTGAAGACATACGACTACATCAACCGCGTTGTGCTAACACTTCCGCTTTCGGTCTACGAGGGTGCGTGGACAACACTCTCCCCTCTCATTCCTATGCATCACCATGATCTTGCGTGTCCGTAGGAATTTTTTTGAAACTACTACGTTCCCCAACATATAATACATAGAACATTGATTATAATTTGGGCTAATGTGTGGCTTTTGCAGCTCAGGTCTAAATACTTGTCATAATGTAGGGGGAGGGGCACTATACTTTGTGCGATAAACACGGTGTACGTATGGAACATGGTTTAGATTATGAATATATAGTTAGTACATCAAATGTACTATTATTTGGAATCAACATCAAGTGTATTCAAAAAATAGAATTTGAGTTCATGTAGTACACATAGTTCATATCTATCTCTATAGTAATCATGTGGTGTGTTATTAAGGTAATACACGAATGATGGTTGAAGTAGGCAACTACCATGATTGTAGATTCTTATTGAAATAGAGAAACACATTCAAATTCAGCAGGAATTGCAGTGGTAGTATAGACATTTGGAATGCACTAAAATGTTGGTATGAGTAGGTTACATGCATTATACAACAAGCGAAAAAAATTAATTGGACATAACATGGATTCATACTCCCTCCTTCCACAGACGGATTAATAGTACATGAGTAGGGCGTAATGAGTTTTTTAAGACCACCTTTGACTATTGACAAGATTAATAGTACATGACATGCAAAATGTGAAAATTATATGATTGAAAGAACCTTTCACAGACGGATTTAACGGTGTGCTTTGTGTAAGTTGCATGTCATATATTATTGCTCTAATATTTGGTCAAAGTTAGCATCGAAAAACGCATTAGGCCCTATATAGATGGAAGGAGGTAGTAGCTTTGAATAGCATTTGTATAGTAAAACAGGGCAAGACTCTCTCTTTGTGTGGTGTGAATAGTTTTATTTTTTCGTTTTCTTTTTGGTTGAGGGAAGTGCGAATTAATTTGGTACGTACAAGTACAATATTACTACACGTTAGGCTTGTCCCTAAAATTCAACCCGCACCTTGTTATATCCTGAAAATTCAGATATCGTGCTCCCAAAACTGGCGCCTTCACAACCCGCGCCTTGCTATCCCGAAATTACAACGCGCGCAAAAACTCCCTCCAGCTGCCAAATCCCGACATGCGAAATCCCTCTTCTAACCCTAAGCCGATAGGGCCGCTAGTTCAAATTGGTGGGGGGCACTTTTGTAACACACCCTACATTTTGGACAAGCGCGTCCCTAAGTCATGGTTCACCCCCTCCCATCGCCCCCTTTTCGCCATTCGAAATCCCAGGCCGCCATAACCTCTCCGCTCCAGCCGCGAAACCCCACCCTCCTCCATCTGCCACCTCACCGCTGGCCAGCCGGAGCCTCTTCCCCGACGATCACTACAAGAAATATGTCAACTTATGACCTTCTGTCAGTGACCCTCGCAGAATTGGTCATAAATTTATGACCATTTTAGACCAATTGGTCAAAAGCTGTTCGGGGGGCTCCAAACCCTAAACCGTTGCGACCATTTTGGTCAGAAAGGTCGTAATTTCCTTACACGAAATGGTCATAAAGCAAACAGCGCTAGTCCGCTGCCTTATTTCTAGTTGTTAACGACCAATATAGATGGTCATAGCCTTGTAAATTGTGGTGGGTTGCTATGACTAGGCGCCACCTCATCAGTTTTGCCTATGTGTCATGTCCATGTGGCAGTTTTTGCCCTAGGTTGTGAAGCAACCTATATTTCTGTCATTCCCAAAATTCCCCAAAAAATCTCATAAATTCTTTGGGTCATATCTTCGTCAAATATGTAAAAACCATCCTTGCCTAGTTCAAAAATAATTCAAAAATATTCATTTTCCTATTCTGTTCAGAACAACAGTTTGTGAAGGAAGTACCACTTTGGCATGTCCAAATAGTATCCATTTTCTACAGTGCTTTCCTATGCCCAAATAACCATCCTCCACCAAATGCCAGCTCAATCCATTCATTATTTTGAGCCGAGCTTCAACATTCGTATTTATGTCCAGTGTGGTGGTTTGCAAAGCAAGTACCACCTAGGCTCCTCCTTTTGAGCTGAAAATTTGTGAAAACGGTCTTCTTAGTAACTGATAATCCTCAGCCAAAACTCACGCCCATTAGCCATGCACATTTCCCGTACCGCTAATCAAACACTTGGCTGCTAATTCATGTTTGAGCATCGATTGGTCTCCTCGTGAGAATCTTATGTTGTAATTTTCTTCCTAGTACCAACTTGGGGAGTGCCCAACCCACTAGACATGCCTAGGCCACCCAGAACACATGGCAATGCCATGGTCACGCGGTGACCACGCGGCGGGCATGCGAGTTTACGTGCTCTAGGGTTGGGGCCCTCGGCCACCGCCCAAACCTCGACGTATCGCCACCAAACCATGTATTTATGATTAAATAGGTCCTTATGTAACTAGAAATGATTTTTGGAAAAAATAAATAGCAAACTATGAGGCAGCTGCAGTTCAAATTTGACCCGCTTCCAACTGAATCGGCAGAAATTTGTCTTTTTCACGAGAGGTGGATCAAAATTTTTTACACCAGACCATTTTGTCAATTGTGCATTAAATATGGCCTAGTATTTTATAAAAATGATTTGGTCCAATTTTGCAACAATTATTTGGTAGTTCCTTCACAAAAAAACCTCCTTTCGGGCACTCGAAAAATGAAAATGGTTTTTTCGTCCAACGAAAATGAAAACTTCCTTAGGCAACATTGTTTGCCATTCCAATATGCACCCTTGTGCACAATATGAGATCATTTGAACAAACTATGCCATGAATGTGGCCATAAGATTGATCATTTGGCTTGAAAGCCATGAAACTTCAGAGATGATAGCTCATTTCTGAGAACACTTTTTTAAAATAATTGCCGTATTACAAGTTTGTTATTTTTCTTGGGAACTTGGCCACATATAATGACACAATGTGAAGGTTTCCCAATTTTTTGATTTTTTTTTGAATTTTTTATGCCCGTTTCAAAATGCGGTCAAAACGGCGGGCTTGACCGTTCCTAGCTAGTGGTTGAATCTTGGAAAACTTTTGGTGTTTCTCTAATTAAATAGATACTTATGTACCTAGAAATGATTTTTTTAAAAATAAATAGCAAACTATGAGGCAGCTGCAGTTCAAATTTGACCCGCTTCCAACTGAATCGGCGGAAATTTGTCTTTTTGACGAGAGGTGGATCAAAATTTTTTACACCCAACCATTTTGTCAATTGTGCATTAAATATGGCCTAGTATTTTATAAAAATGATTTGGTCCAATTTTGCAACAATTATTTGGTAGTTCCTTCACAAAAAAACCTCCTTTCAGGCACTCGAAAAATGGAAAATGGTTTTTTCGTCCAAAGAAAATGAAAACTTCCTTAGGCAACATTGTTTGTCATTCCAATATGCACCCTTGTCCACAATATGAGATCATTTGAACAAACTATGCCACGAATGTGGCCATAAGATTGATCATTTGGCTTGAAAGCCATTGATCTCCATACGTGATAGCTCGTTTCTCAGAACACTTTTTTAAAATGATTGCCGTATTACAGGTTTGTTATTTTTCCTGGGAACTTGGCCACATATAATGACACAATGCGAAGGTTTCCCAATTTTTTGATTTTTTTAAATTTTTTATACCCGTTTCAAAATGCGGTCAAAACGGCGGGCTTGACCGTTCCTAGCTAGTGGTTGAATCTTGGATTTTTTTTGGTGTTTCTCTGATTAAATAGATACTTATGCACCTAGAAATGAATTTTGTAAAAAATAAATAGCAAACTATGAGGCAGCTGCAGTTCAAATTTGACCCGCTTCCAGCTGAATCGGCGGAAATTTGTCTTTTTGACGAGAGGTGGATCAAATTTTTTTACACCCAACCATTTTGTCAATTTTGCATTAAATATGGCCTAGTATTTTATAAAAATGATTTGGTCCAATTTTGCAACAATTATTTGGTAGTTCCTTCACAAAAAAACCTCCTTTCAGGCACTCGGAAAATGAAAAATGGTTTTTTCGTCCAAAGAAAATGAAAACTTCCTTAGGCAACATTGTTTGTCATTCCAATATGCACCCTTGTGCACAATATGAGATCATTTGAACAAACTATGCCACGAATGTGGCCATAAGATTGATCGTTTGGCTTGAAAGCCATTGATCTCCATACGTGATAGCTCGTTTCTGAGAACACTTTTTTAAAATAATTGCCGTATTACAAGTTTGTTATTTTTCCTAGGTACTTGGCCACATAAAATGACACAATGCGAAGGTTTCCCAATTTTTTGATTTTTTTTAAAAAAATTATACCCGTTTCAAAATGCGGTCAAAACAGCGGGAATGACCATTCCTAGCTAGTGGTTTAATCTTGGAATTTTTTGGTGTTTCTCTGATTAAATAGATACTTATGCACCTAGAAATGATTTTTGTAAAAAATAAATAGCAAACTATGAGACAGCTACAGTTCAAATTTGACCCGCTTCCACGTGAATCGGCGGAAATTTGCCTTTTTCACGAGAGGTGGATCAAAACTTTTTACACCCCAACCATTTTGTCAATTGTGCATTAAATATGTCCTAGTATTTTAGAAAAATGATTTGGTCCCATTTTGCAACAATTATTTGGGAGGTCCTTCACAAAAAAACCTCCTTTTGGGCACTAAAAAATGGAAAATGGTTTTTTCGTCTAAAGAAAATGAAAACTTCCTTAGGCAACATTGTTTGCCATTCCAATATGCACCCTTGTGCACAATATGAGATCATTTGAACAAACTATGCCACGAATGTGGCCATAAGATTGATCATTTGGCTTGAAAGCCATGAATCTTCACATTTGATAGCTCGTTTTCGAGAACACTTTTTAAAAATAATTGCCGTATTAAAATTTTATTATTTTTCCTGGTAACTTGGTCACATATGATGACGCAATGCGAAGGTTTTCCAATTTTTTGTTTTTTCTGAATTTTCTATGCCCGTTTCAAAATGCGGTCAAAATGGCGGGCTTGACCGTTCCTAGCTAGTGGTTGAATCTTGGAATTTTTTGGTGTTTCTATGATTAAATAGATACTTATGTACCTAGAAATGATTTTTGGTAAAAATAAAGAGCAAACTACGAGGTAGCTACAGTTCAAATTTGACCCGCTTCCAACTGAATCGGTGGAAATTTGTCTTTTTCACGAGAGGTGGATCAAAACTTTTTACACCCAACCATTTGGTCAATTATGCATTAAATATGTCCTAGTATTTTAGAAAATTGATTAGGTACAATTTTGCAACAAATATATGGTAGGTCCTTCACAAAAAAAACTCATTTTGGGCACTCGAAAAAATGGAAAATGAAATTTTCGTCCAAAGAAAATGAAAACTTCCTTAGACAACATTTGGTCAATTGAACATTAAGATTTTATAAAATTGATGTGGCCCAAATTTGCAACAAATATTTGCTAGGTTCTTCATAAAAACATCATTTCGGGCACTCGAAAAATAATTCTCTTACAGAAAACTTATTTCTAACAACACTTTTTTATGATATTTACATTATTCAAAGTTTGTTATTCTTACTAAAAAGTAGGTCACACTTGGTGACACAATGCAAAGTTTTTTGATTTCTATTTGCTTTCATAAAATTTCTAGGCCGTCAAATAGCAGACTTGTTTTAACATCTTATTTTCAATCGATTATGACCAATTTATATGGTGTTAAAATCATCAAAGGGGTACTGCGTTTTGATTGGTCCAAAACCATCTCACGCGGATCATGGATTAGCACCGTCGGATGCGCCCGGATCCAACGGCAGCCCACACCCCCCTCGTTGCTCCCCCCTCCCTCTCATCCTCATCCACCCACGAAAACCCTAGCTCACTTATCCCCATCGCCGCTGCCGCTCCCGCTCCCTTTTCCCCCGCCGCCGCCTGTCTCCTCCCATCGTACTCCTCCTCCCTCGTCGTCTCGTCGCCGCCGCCACCTCCTCCCTGTCCCCGGCCTCCTTTCCTCCCCGTCCCCGGGCT
>NC_041385.1:714193002-714248741 GCF_002162155.2 Triticum dicoccoides
ACCCACCACCGCCGACCTTGTCTCCGCCATGGACCTTCTCCCCTAGCCCTCACCCCCAAGATCCACCAGTCCAGGCACGGCCATGGCGTCGCGGTCGGCTTTGTTGCCGACGCACGCGTGCGTGCTTCACGCCGGCCACGGGCCTCTGGCAATCAGGACGGCGACGACGTCAACGGGATCATCGGGTCTCCGGCGGCTCGTTCCCCTCGCGCAACTGCTCCCCTCCTTCTATCCACGCCAAAACCCTAAATCGACGCCATGGCCACCTCGCAGGTGGCGCATGCAGGTGAGATCTGGTATGGACTCCCCCCCTTTCTTCTCCTCCTCCTTCTAGATTTCTTCATCTTGCTCGACTCTCATTGCGTTTGTGCAGTTTTTTTTGCAGATCGTCTGGTCAACGAGGACGCCATGGATAAGCCCGATGCCATGGAAACCTCGCATGCAGCACATGAGGAAGCCAGACATGGGGACAACCGCCAGCCTTTCAGATCTCGACGACTTCCACCCACAATGGAGGACTGGGGTGAGCTCCTCCCCCTCCCCCTATCTCTCTCCCACCCGTGCCTCGTTCCCCTTCTTCGTCCTCTATTTTCACACCGTGATCTGCGTGTACGAAGCCTGGCTAGTGATCAATCAACATTGAATAAACAACCAGAGACGCCGACAATAATTCCAGCAGTTTGCTTTTGAGATGTGAGCTAGTACTAGTGCTACTGGTCTAGTAAATTACTTGTGTGGAAAATGATTAGTGTTCAACTACTAGGATGAACATACCAAATGCCCACACAACTACTGCAATCATCAACCAGATGTTGATATGGCTGTAAGTGGTGGATTTGGGTGATTGATACATAATCGCATAGTTAATTCAGGTTGTGAACATTTCTTAGGAGTTATGTTAAGACACATACATGTTTCACAGCACTTCGTTGAAACCAATTGGAAAACAATGGAATAGCCGAACAGGTCGTGTTTGATAGTTTTTTAACATATAACATTACTTAGGGATATACGTAACTGTTTTGGTTACTATTTTGTACTCTAGTTTCTGCTTCTCAGTTTCAATGAAGCAGCATTGATAATTTTATAATTTATTTATGCCTGAACACTAGGCTATTGATTCTGCCCTGATATGTTGACTCACAGTTTGATTCATGGTGTGCTTGACTGCTTGTGTATTGTTATAGGTGAGGAAGAACCAGCTGCCGACGGGCGAGGGCATGGGGTACCTGGAGGCCAAGCACCACCTGCTGCTGAGCATTGAGTTCAATCCATTACGAGGATTCTTGTTGTTTGTCTTTGAACAATGCTTGCGTTTTAGCTACTGCCACTTTGAGCTGTTGTAGCTTGTAGTTATCAATTCCAGCTGGGTTTACATATTGCATTTCTGGAGTAGTAGATCGACATTTCTAAGTTCTTTTGTTATATAAGATGAACAAATGTTATGTTTAAAGTGTGAGCTGACTAGTAATCCTAGAGAGAACTAGCTCCATTTTTGCAAGAGTTAGCTAATATAATTAGTTATATACTGTTGTATTAGTTAGCTAATATAATTTGCAGCATTAGTTAGGTACTGATGTAGTCTTTTTTAGACTTCTCTTGTATGAGTACTCTTTGATGATGCTTGCTTTAGAAAAAGAAATCATTCATGCACTCTTTGATAATGTTGCTAAGTTGTTTAAACATGCTTGCTGCTAGCTTTGAAGTTGATCTGAAGAACCATTCATGCATTTACACATTCATGCCCCGACCCGACCCCTTGCTCGTCTCCCATCTCGTTTCGTTCCCTTGGTGGCTGCTGCTGTTTCGCGTTGGATTTTGATTCTGTTTGGTTTGCTGATGTTGTTTCTGTGCTGGCGGCGGAGGCTCGCGGTGAAGAAGAGCAAGGCCAAGCACCCTCCGAGCGCCTTCATCGTCTTCATGTGAGTTCTCCGATTCCATTCGTGGTTCGTCTTCATGTGCTGATAGTTTGTGTGCTCTGACTAGTAATGTTAGATCTTGCGTGTTGATTGGATGGCTGTTGTAGTATAATGATATTGTTGTTTCAGCACAATGTGTTGAAGTTAAGTAGCAGGACATGCACTTGTGCCATGCATATGCATATTATATCTGTTGTCTTGTATGAATACCTCATTTTAACTTGTACTAGCTGAAATGTGTTTATCATTCTATAAAAAATTGTCCTTTACTCCTTTACTCCTTTTTTTGAATGGAATGTTCATAATATATTGGCTCCAGTTTTTCTAATTCTTCTAAGCTGATTCATGTAACAGGGCGACTGTGGAAGGCATGTTGTATTTCTGTTAGCCCAGTCTTGACTTGTAAAGTACTGTTGATCGCTGTTGATTTACGTGTCCGTGAGTCCGACATTTGAGTCCGTGAGTCCGACATTTGATCGCTGTTGAAGGAGCTCCATGCTGAAGAAGAAAACACTTGTAGAGCTTGTAACATTACTTGGAGAGCTTGTAAAGTACTATAGAGCTTTGCATTTATAGAGCTTGTAAAGCATTGTATAGCTTGTAGAGCTTGTTAGAGCTTGTATTATGTGTCATTTGTAGAGCTTGTAGTGAATCTGGCTATTGTTATTTGAATAATTATGTGTGTTTTCTGCTTGCCTATTTAAATACTGGTTATTTTCTTACTATGAAATTCAAATATGATGTCAAATTGAAATATGAAGAATCTGAGCCTAATAGCTGGGACCCATTTATCAGAACCTGACAAGTGGGACCTGTTTGACTAATGGGCCCATTTTATAAAAAAGAAAACTAAAACTGCTGGTACAAAAAGGCCATGGCCCAAAAAATAAAAAGGCCAAATTGTAGGGCTTGGCCCGTGTAGTTCACCAAAATTAGCAGCAAAAAAAACATAAATGGGCTGAATTGTTGGGCTAGGCCCATGTAGAACACCAAATCGGACCGGGCTGAATCTTGTGCCACATCAGCTTGCCACGCTGGATGCCTACATGGCCTGGGGAGGTTGCTAGTGACCAAAACGCCACAGTAGGAATATTTTGGTCGTAAACGTCTTTGACCATTCCAGAGGAATGGTCGCTATAGTCAGTTTACGACGGCCAGCTTTTGACCTTCTGTTTTTGGTCACAAAAAGGTCATAAATGGAAATTTGTGACCTTTCAGTGACCAATAGTGGTGGTCATAAGTTGACATATTTCTTGTAGTGGATGTCGTCCACCGCAACAGCTCGCCGTCCCTCGTCCACCTCCCAAGATGAGGATCCGTCGTCCATCTCGTCATCCCGCTGGTTCAACCGCCCCGTCCTCCACCTCCAAGGAGCTGCTCCGACGATCTCCTTGTCTATCACGGCTGCTCCATCCCCACAGCGTTGCCTTAACCTGCTCCACCGGAACCGCAGCATCCTCACTGACTCCTCAGACGAAGCCGAGGCCTACTCGGCGCCACCAAAGAGGTTGTACACTCATCGCATCACACCTTCTCCTTAACTCGACCTCCCGGCGCCGATGGTGCTCCATCTCGCACCCCCATGGAGAGGCTACCTTGAAGCCGGCGCCGCGGGCGACATCTCCATGGCGGCTCTCCCCTAGTGTGAGGCCCCTTCGGTGGCGGCGTCCATACGAGCCGGATCTGCTGCTACTGCTCCGGCTCTCGCTGGGTCGCTCGCGCTGCTGCTGCTGCTGCTCCAGCTCTCGCTCGATCGCTCGCTCGCCCAGCTGTTGCTGCTCCGGCTCTCGCTCGCTCGCTCGTGCTGCTGCTGCTGCTCCCCCCTCGCTCATGTTGCTGCTCTGCTCCGATTTAGCTACACTTCAGTCGACTGAATCGAATTTTGGATCAGTCGATTTTCAGGGGGTGGGGTGGGGGGGGCTCACCGGAGTTAAGGAAGAACCACCCGCAGCAGGGACGGGGGCTCGCCGGAGAGGTACACCACTATCTATCTTAGGGTTCAGGGTGGGGGTGGGGGCCTAGAGGGCTGGCCGGGGCAGCGGCGGACCGGTGGTGGGGAGTTGTTTCGGGGCGGCGAGGCGGCGCTGGGGCCGACGGTTCAGCCGGTGGAGGCTGGCGGCTCAGGGGGTGCAGGTTGAAGATGAACTGCAGGCCCTCCCTAAACTACATGGCAAGTGCCTCTCTGCTACCATTGCGTTCAGTTTCGACAACAACATTCAGATTCCACAGTAAATTTCAGTTTGGACAGTTAAGTTCAGAGTCAATAGTTACCTCATCTGTTGTAGTCAGGTGGTTTTTGGTGATGTAACTTTTACATATATTTTACCTCATCTATTGGAGATGCTATTAGAATCCCACTTGAGATTGATGATGTATGTCTTGTGCTGCTTTAGCCTTGACGTCTTATGGCTCACCGGAGTTGCTCCAACGACAGAACGATCCATCACAACAGATCGGTGCCCTAGACACCGTCTACAGATTCCTAAGATCTTCCTCCACACCTCTGACAGCCACCTCTGCCTCAACTGCTTCAGCGACCAACCCAATGATGCTGAGGTCGACACGGCTACGGCAAAGAGGTTGTACACTTGTTGCATCACTTATTACTATACATTAATGTTGATCCATTAGGGCTATTTTGGTTCAACAGAAAAACATAGGAATAGGGAATTTTCCAATGGCACTCTACTATTCAATTATTCATGCATTTGGTTGAAAGGAATGAAGCAAAACATCCACCTGGACCTACTTTTCAAAATCCTATGCATGAAAACAAGACCAAGTGCATTAGTGGCAGAATAACATTCTAACTGTACACACTTTCATATGGTTTCACTTTATTTTGGGCATGTTTCTTTGCATTCCTCTACTCTTCCAATTCCTGTAAACCAAACACCCAAGTTGACAGAAATCCTGTGTTTACAAATGCTCTATTTACCATGTGCATTCCTATCCTATTCTGGTGTTTTTCATATCCCTGCGTTTTTAGAATCATGCAAGCCAAATGAGCCCTTACAGAATTACTTTAGTTACAGGTAGGTGTCAAAGGGTACTTTGTGTGGTTTGTCCTGCTCCTGCCGCGACGTCATCCACCTCACCTGAGCTGCTTCATCGACAGAAGCATCCACCAAACCAGACATCATGACTCCTGACCGTCTTTTGCCACCTCAGATATCCTTCCCTGTCGCCGGCACCCACCGCAACGGCATCACCATCATCGACTCAGCAGATGAACCTGAGGAGTACACGGGTCCACAAGAGAGGTCACACTCTTTTGTTTCTGCTTATGTTATGCATTGCTTAAAATTACCTGCTACTTTATCATCCTGTTAACCTCTTGGACTCCAAGTCAGGTCCAAATTAATGTTCAAACTTGAGTTCTAAATTAGTTGTGGGGCACATATCAAGGAAGCAATGAATAGTATGTCTGTCTAATATCTGGCTCACCTAGGGTATGCCTATGTTGTTCATCTTGGGAGGGAAACAAATAGCAAAGCAATCATCATCTGTCTTTTTATTAAATTAAAGCAATCATCAGCTTGCTATCATTATTTTTGGATCCGTCCACTAGTTGTTACCATCACTCTAAATTCCTGCATGCTCTCCTTACATAATCTCACCATATTTTTTTCGCATGCATGTCAGATATTGTACATAGTCATGCTGAACATGTAGAGAAAAAGAGAAGAGTTTTGCGCGGCAATACAACGTCATGCAGACATCGCTCCATGGTGTGTTCAATGGCAAACCCTCCCCACTCCTCTCCAGATTGTAATCCAGAGGAAGATATCTGTTTTGAGGCGGATTTAAATGCCCCTGACCACTCCTATTTACCCCCAAGGTGTTTGCTCTACCTTGGCATGATGATGTTAGTCATATCATGCATATGTTGCCTTGTAGTGCCTACTTTTGACATCATATATGTCATCTTCTTAGTTTAGACATGTTTTGTAATGCCACATGTTTAGTTTCTATATCATATATGGGAATTATGCAGTCTCATGTCTTTTAGCCAGCCATAATATATGTGAAATGTGCAATGCCATCCTGTTTAACCAGGCATCATATATTTGAATGATATCTTGCCCATCCTTTTCTTCATTACATTTCCATTTGTCGACAATGTTTGTACATTAAACTACTCTTCCTATGAATCGGCCATTTGGGTGGGAGATGGAAAATTTGGAGTGAAAACAAGGCCTTCAGAGCAGACAGTGCTACCTGTCAAAGCAGATCTCTTGTTGGGTCCCGATAGCTCCTCAGAAATGGATTCAGAGACAGATGACCAGTCCTATTCCCCCACCGAGGTGTATGCTCTAACTTGGCATGGTTATACTGCTCATATCATGCATATGGTGTCTTGCATTGCATAGTTTAGACATCATATACACAAAACACCATGTTCTTAGTTCAGACATCATATCGAATGCCCTCTGTTTAGCATATAAATCACATATGTGAATTAAATGATGCGATCCTGATTACTTAGATAACATGTAGGTGAATTATGTCATGCGATCCTGTTTAGTTATTCATCATATCTTTGAATTATGTTATGTTATGCTATCCAGTTTAGATAGACATCATATATGTGAAATTATGTCATGCTATCCGTTTTACTTAAACAATATATATGTCAACTATTTCATGCCCTCTTTTTTCCACACTATCTATTGCATCTGTCTCTCATACAATGTATGTACATTCAACTATGTTTCCTGTTTATTAGCCATTTGAATTGGAGCGGGTGATGCCAGTATCTAGCGGACTAAAAACACGGTCTTCAAATAAAACAGTGCCACCTCTTGGTGGAGATAGTACCCTAGTTGTACATGCACGAGAACCAGCCCTACCACACATAACCCAAACTCTCGCAGATTGTATCCCTACTGCGATGGACAGAGAACCAACTTCACCCAATCTAACCCCAACCCCAGCAGATAGTAACCCAGTTCCTGTTGACACAACACCATCTCCACCACATAGCTCCCAAACAACAGCAGTTAGTAAGGCAGCTCCAATGCTCAAAGGGCCAGTACTACCATGGTGAACCCCAACGTCACCAGTTAGTACGCCTATTCCTGTGGAGGAAGCACAACCATCTAGTCGTAGTTTAACATCTATCGCATTTTATGTTGTTAAATCGTATGTCCGTATCTTCCCATCCTGGAAATATTATACTAAAGATGAAGGAAAATGCCAGCTGCAGGTGTTTGTCCAGGAGTTATGTGTAAGTAATGTTATTCATGGCAATTACTTTGCTTTGTCCCATACATCCTACCTCCATGATGGTTATAATACAACACATTTTCCCATTTTTCTCTATAGAGAAGGACCCATTTGGAAACTCAGGATGAGGTAACCTGTGCTAATACCTCTGTTATCTTCAAGAATGCTTGGTGGCAGTATCGGAATTACCTGAAGAAAACGTACTTCGCCGGCAAAGAAACTCATCAAATTACCTTACGTTCTCCTAAGACACATTTACTGGATGATGACTGGGAACGCCTTGTTCTGTACTGGTCCCGAACAAAGAATGTGGCAAGGTCTATGAGCTCATTTTCTATTTTTACGTACTATATTCTTGCATCTTACTGTACTCTGTTCATGTAGAACAAGTGCCTAAACCTGAAGAACAACTGTTCTAATTTAAGATCCCATTGCTATCATAGTTCAAAAAAGCACTAGGCATTAATTGTGTGTTTTGCCACCGCCTTGCGCTTTATTGACCAAAGCGCATGCTTATGCGCAGTTATCCATAGATTAAGCGTAGTTATGCACAATGCGTTTTGCCAACTCCTAGAGCCTAGGCGCGCTTAAGCGCTCACTTCGGCGCACCTTTTTTAACTATGATTGCTATCGTGCATACTGCTTTGCTCTTGTATCACTGTATTTACTCATGCAAACTTATTTTTAAATTGAAGGATCCAATCGAAACTCCAATGGCACAGCAGGTATGTTCACGCATGTTTCTTTAACAGGTTTTCTCTTATCAATAGCACTGTTGATTTCAATTTCAATTGTGTATACAGTTGACTTCTCATATCATGCACATTACTAGCATCACAACAGAGCCAATAGTGTTGTTGTACATGTAGACCCATGGTACCCATCTGAAATCTTGTTGTGCCGTGTAGTTAACCACGCTTTGTATTCTTTCACTGCTGCTTTGTCTTGAACTGATATGATTTGAACCGTGTCTCTATTTTGATTTGGCAAGACAATGCAGTGACCATGGAACATAGATATATGTTTGTTTCATGCTTTTATTATGTACTAGTACTTGGCAATAGAAGACTTGATAGTTTAATCTTGTCCACCTTACTAATGAACTGGTTCACCGAAATGAGTTTCATATACTAGTACATGCTAAACCTGTTATGTGTCCGCTTGTTTCTTCTTTTAGAATGCTGACAGAATATTGGGGAAGAGTGCCTTATTAAGCAATGGTAAATGAAGTAATGCAGATAAGGTTCAGGATAGTGACACATCCTTGTTGGTCTCTGACAAAGCTGATAAAACAGCTAAGGAAGACTATCTTGAAGACAGTGAGACAACCCCAAAGTCCTGTCTTGGTTTAGTGTTCGAGTTATTGGCCACTACCGCTTGCACAAGCTATTCAAACTCACCGTCTGAATCAGTTTGGTTTCTTGAGTCTCAACTACAAGCTGAAAGACATCGATCAACTATGCTGCGACAAGAAGCGGAAGGACTGTGGAAGTCCTTGAGCATTCAGATGCATACTTTCTGGTGCAACAACAAGCGTTGGAGAATTTTAGCGCCAAACAGGACAAAGCCAATAAGGTTGCTAAGCTTATTGCCAGCATGGTGGATACCCAGGATAACGTTTCTTGATCTCTTCTGAAGTTGTTTCAGTTATGCTCTTGTTTTGCTGCCGCATTTATTTGGCCAATTTTGATGGCCAGTATATGTAATATGCTGCTTTGTTCCCTATATTTGCACTGGTGGCAAACTTTGATGCCCAGTGGATGTAATATGTGTAATAGCGGTAATAGGCTAGTGTTAATTGCTTGCTTATTTATTTCCTTATTGTCTTGTTTAGTTGTTTGCTTGTAGTCACCGCAGCTCTTTTTCTGTGTTTTTCTAGTGGCCACAATAGCCTATTTTTGGTAACTAGGCCAAAATAATCATGGCAACACACGGACTGTTGTAACCATGGGCCTCCTGCGGGCCGTATGATCCATGGGCCTCCTACGGGCCGTAGGATCCATTGGCCTTCTATGCGGGCCGTAGGATCCATGGGCCTTCTACGGGCCGTATGATCCATGGGCCTTCTACCAGTCATATGATCCATGGGCCTTATACGGGCCGTAGGATCCATGGGCCTTCTATGGGGTGTATCATCATTTCACCAATCATGGGCCGTACTATTCGTGGACCATAATGGGCCGTTAATAGGCCGTATTTGATAACTCTATGAAAACAGCCCAACGGTTTTTTTGACATGAAAACGGCCCAACGTATTAACGGGCCACAAATGGGCCGACTGTAATGACAGGCTGAATTTGGCCCATAAGCAGAAAATGATAGTAATAGGCCGTAAGTAACCGAATACTGGAAATGAGCCCGAGAATAAATGGGCCCTGAGAAGGCTGAAAGATAACTTGGGCTGGAAACGGCCCAATGGAATAATGGGCCATTAATGGGTATAAAGTGATACACTGTTCATTACAGGCCAGTTTCACCATGGGCAATTAATGGGCCAAGAGTTACAAAGGGCCTCATATGGGCCGAAAGACATCATGGGCCATACATGGGCCGAAAGTTAAAACGGGCTGGAATCATATTGGATGGCCCAGATGACGCCACTGGGCCTAATTTAGAGAGATCGTAACGGGCCCTGAGTTCGCGGGCTGTAAATGGGTTATATGTGAACATGCCATTAACAGGCTTTCCATGGGCCGGCCTGCCACCTTTTGACCAAGTCAAACGGTCCGGCCTTTTCACAGGAATGGGCCTTTGTTGGGCCATGCCTTGTGTCGACGTATCATAGGCGCCTTGGGTCCAATGAGTGGATGACATCTATCCCAACGGTCAGCCGACACGTGTTTCCTCCAGCCAATGATGATTTTACACATGGAAAATCCCCATTGGTCGGGGCTGTTAACGGGTTATCGGATCCAAAACCGGACGCGATAGCTTAACAATGTTCCGTTACGGTGGATGCCACGTGTCGGTCACCCTTGACGAAAGCACTTCTATGACGCGTGATTTATCGTCATGGAAGTGGACACTTCCGTGATGATAATTTTGGTAATGTCATGGAACATTTCTATGACAACACAGGTATGACTATCTTGATTCTGTCATAAAATCGTCATGGATGTACATGCATGACAAAAAACGTGACCTACTGTGACAAACACGTATCATCATGAAAGTGTATTTTTTGTAGTGCATCTTCCAGTTAGCTAAGTGCAATTTCCTATGCCCCTCAAAATCATTCCACGGGAAATTTTCCATTTGGGCATTAATAAGTTCAATTGCCCACTTAGGAAATTTAAAGAAAGAAAGTAAGTACACAAGAATACTAGCTAAGCATGCCTGGATGAGGATAATTCTTCCCTTGTAAGAAAGAAGTTTCCCTCTCCATCCAGCAATCCTTTTCATAATCTTATCAATAAGTGGTTGAACATCTTCTCTCCTAAGCTTATCATAGTGTAAAGGTATCCCAAGGTATTTAATGGGGAAGGAACCTTTAGTACACTCTAGTATATCTAGGAACTCTCCCACTTCAGTTTCATCCATGTTAACTGGTATGAGCTCACTTTTACTATAGTTGATTCTTATTCCAGAGATCATTTCAAAACCAGAGAGAACCATTTTAAGGCTTCTGGTATGTTCTAGGTTATTATCTAAAAACAAAATAGTATCATTAGCATATTGGAGGCATACAATCCCTCCAGGGCAAATCTCAGCACACAGTCCTTGTATCAACTGATGGTTTGCTGCTTTCATTAGCATTCTAGTTAAAATATCAACTACTAGGTTGAACAGTAGTGGGGAAATGGGCCCCCTTGCCTCAAACCTTTCCCTGTGAGGAAAAAATCACTCTCAGTGTTATTTAGCTTCACACCCACTGATCCTCCTCTAGTTACTTGCAGGATCCAATGGACCCATTTATCTCCAAAGCCTCTTTTCCTAAGCAGCTCTTCAAGGAATTCCAAATCTACCTTGTCAAAAGCCTTCTCATAGTACAGCTTAAGTACTAGGCCCTGTCTCTTGGTAGAGTTGATGGAGTGCAGAATCTCATGAGATGTAACCACACTTTCTAAGATATACCTGCCCTTAAGGAAGGCTGACTGGTTACTTGCTATGAGCCTCTGCAGGATCCTAGCTAGTCTATTTGTGAGGACCTTAGTGAAGATCTTGAAGCTACAATTAAGCAAACTAATGGGCCTAAATTTTTCATACTGGAAGCATCAACTTCTTTTGGGATCAAAGTCAGCATAGCAAAATTAATCCTATGAATAGCCAGCTCCCCTTGATGAAAAACTTCAAACATGGCTATCATGTCTTTTTTAACCAGTTCCCAGAAGTGCTGGTAAAAAAAGAAGGGGATACCATCCTGGTCAGGGGCACCATTAGAGTATGATTCAAAGACAGCCTTTTTAATTTCCTCTTCCAAGAAGGGGGCCTCAAGGGCCTCATTTTCAGCAATGTTAACTTTCTCTTCTTCTGAGAAAAAGGTTGGATCTAACTTGATTCCACTCCTTTCCTCTTTCTTGAAGAGATCTTTACAGAAATCACAAGCAATTCCAAGCATTTCCTTAGTGTCAGTGATTGGCCCAAGTGGGCCATCCAAAGAGTGGATATCCGTTTTCCTCATCCTTTGGTTTGCCACTGCATGGAAATACTCAGTATTCCTGTCTCCTTCCTTAATGTCTCTTTCTCTAGATCTTTGCTTTGCTTTGATCTCCTCTTGGAGCAAAATTTTCTGGAGCTCACTATGTGTGAATTTGAGCCTAGATGACTCAGAGTCAAAGAGCACTATTGTTTCAGATTTAATGTCTAGTTTGTCATATTCCTCTAAGAGGATTTTCTTATATCTCCTAAGCTGAGCCTCTTCATTTGAGCTCCAACCATTGGTCACTCTTCTAAGTTTTCTCATCTTCTCTTGCCAATTGTCCAAAGGGTTGGCCTTAAAGGTGGGTTCATTCCAAATTTTGGCAATTAGATTGGATAAGTCCTCTCTAAGAAGCCACCATTTTTCCATCATGTAACTACTACTTTTAGGCATTTGCTCCACACCTGATTCCCAAATAATGGGTGCATGGTCACTGCCACATCTAGGTAGAGCAATGCACGAGGCTAATGGAAATATTTTGTCAAGCTCGGTATCGCAGAAGAGCCTATCTATTGTAGACATGATCAAGTCTACCTGGTTGTTAGCCCAGGTGAATTTTCTGCTAGATAGCTTGATTTCCAACATACTCCAAATTTCTATCCAAGCATTGAAGTTATCACACCATCTATGGTTGACTACACCATTGCTTTTTTCTCTAGCATATCTAACTAAATTGAAGGTCCCCCCAATTAGGGTGGGGTATGGATTCTCTATGAACAAGGAGTGAAGCTCAGAGATAAAGGCTTCTTTTTCTTCCTCATAGGGAGATCCATAAACAGTGATAATTCTAAAAGTTACATCCTTGCTCTTCATCTTAAGAACACAACTAACTGAGTAATCAAGATGAGACCAGGAGATGATCTCAAAAAGGTCAGCATCCACTCCCATCAGGATGCCCCCAACAGAGCCTTTGGATGGGAGGTGGTGCCAGGAGAAGTTCCTGCTTCCTACTAAGGATTTAAGATAGGAGTCAGAAAACTCTTCTTTTTTGGTTTCCTGGAAACCAAGGACAGATGCTTGTAATTTCCTAATTGTATCAACTATAAGGGTTTTCCTCCCTGGAGCAGAGATGCCCCTAACATTCCAAAAGATTGCATTCATTGGGAAACCCTTGTACGGGGGTTCTTGCCCCATTCGTGTTTACATACTAGGTTCCACACTTCATCAGAGTCAAAGCTACTACTATGTTCCACCCCACCATCCATATTGCATTTTGGGGGGTTGGTGAATCCTGAATCAGGATCAACATTCCTCTCAGGATTCATACTTCTAGGAAAAGGTAAACTAAGATTGTTCTCATCTCTAGGGTCTATATCAATCCCTATTTTGGAAGCTACTGAAATAAAATGAGGGTTACTGAAGAGGGAGAAAGGTGTGGATTTTTTACCTTGCTCTTTTTTTGTTGCTGCATCTTGAGCCTCTTTGAGTTGTTGTGCTTTTTGTAGGATGGTTCTGGAATCTCCAGCATTTCTTGCACTGGCCCTAGGTGCCTGAATGGGGCCCCACTTCTCTGTCTTCTTAGATTCATGGTTCTGGAGGGGTGGGTAGTCCACCTCATACTGTTTGTTGATCAGTGCTCCATCCAGTCCCAGGGGATCCTTGTTCTGCATCTCCTCTTGCAGCTCATCCCATTCATCCTCTGTGTCAATGTCCTCATTGTTGCATCCTTCCATTTCCCTTAGTAGGCTAAAACCATCTACATTGTCATCGTTGCTGTTCATGAAACAGCTCAGTGCCCTCCCCTTGGCCTGTTGCAGGTCACAGTCAGTTGGTTGTGGGTAGAGCTCTTGTCACTCTTCCCACTCCCAACATTAGAGTTACTGCCAGCTCCAGACTTAGCACTTTTTTGCACCTCTGTGCCCCCAGATACCCCTTCACTCCCTTTATCAGTGTCCATAGAGACAGAGTTGTTGGCTTTTGGAGGCTCTTGTACTACTACCTCTACATCTGCCTGGGGTGGTTCCACCTCAACTTGGATCATGTATAGCTTCCCCTGGATACAAAAACCTCTTTCCTGTGGAATTCTTCTATGGTCCTTGCATGATATTTTGACTCTTATTGTTTTATAAAAGCTATGGAAGTTGTTCTACCAGTCTACATCGAGCTGGACCCCAAAAGTTAATGTGATCTGATCAAGGACCGTCCACTCACACCATTTAGGGTTTAGTTTCCTGAGTTTCAGCCAGACTTCTTGGAGCTCCTCCTTAGCTGTGATGTCTCCCAACCTAGCTTCCACCTTGACCATAATGTTCTCCTTTGTTAGGCCAAAACATGGGTAACCAGCCACTTTCTCCACATCAATCTCTAGGGGAAACTTGACCAGAAAGGTCCATTCATCCAGCTTGTTGATGGCCCATGGCCAGTTTGTTTTGTAAATACTAGCAAACTCCTTAGCTAACTCTTGCTTAGTGACCTCCCCTTGCTCCACAAATACTATCTCAACATTCTTGAGCCAACCCTGATGCTGGGCATTGACATCTGGCATATCCAAGTGGTAGAAACCCAAGCCCTGTGCAGCACCACCCACATATTTGGCAGCTGAGTGAGGTCTTCTCCTGGTAGGGAAATCTTCAACTTTGTGACTGATCATCTTGCAAATGAAACACCCCTTTGGCTTGGTGCACTTGTCTTTGTGGTGCCCAGGACCTCCACAATTGTAGCAAGTAACACTTTTGTAGGACATCAAGCCTGGGTTGAACTGTTGCTTCTAAGCCACATCTTGTTTCTTTTTCTGCTGAATCTTCCCTTGGTTCTTGCTCTGCTGTGAGCTCTCTCCCTGATTGTTGCTGGGGTCCGAAGGTTGCCCCCCTGCTTGCCCTTGTATCTCCACCTGTGGAGGGCCGTACCATTGCTGCTGCACGGCCCCCATGATTGCTGTGGAAATTGGCCATGGAATTGACCCGGGAAAGTCCACGGTGGGGGTGGCCCCTGATATCCAAAGCCGAAGAACGGCGGCTGCCCCCCACCAGTACCCATACCTAAATTCATCTGCTCTTGCTGCCAGTTGTTGGAGTTTTCTCCCCTTCCCCTTTGCTTCTTCCACGGCCATAGTCTCTCCCTCCCTCCATGGTGGGATCCGCAGCGTCAGCAGCTAGGCTTGGTGAGGACGGCGCAGCAGCGGTGTTGGGTAGGGAGGAGGGGGTAGTGGAAACCATAAACTCGTCCCCCCTTTGGCGCTTTTTATACTAGTCCATAGCTGATTGTACCTGAGCTCCGCTTCGTCACCATGGCAGGTTGGAAAGCAGCTTGGTGATCTGGAAGCCTTTCCCCCCAAATTTTCGTACGCGCTTTTGGCGCTTATCCTTCTCTGAATCATCTGAACCCGCCAGCAAGCTCCATAACCAACATGGCTTCAGTTTCATCAGAAACGCTCATATCCTGCCTTGGCTGGAGCTCAGCAACCTCTCCATTAGATCTAGACTCTCCCGCGAGTGAGCACGATAGAAGGCTTCCCATCGCACTCTTCTGGACTTGAATCTCGAGGTCCTTGCCACCAGCGCCCACGCGATCACCTTCGACGGTTGGGTGGCTTTATTTGGTGCAATCAGAGAGAGCTCCTCCTCCTCCGTGTGCATCAGAATGCGAGTTACAAGCTTCTGGGTTGATTCTGCGCCCCTCCTGGGCAACCTCAACTCTCTCTGCAGCTTCCTGGTGAGTTCCACAATCAGCAGCTCTTCCGTCACCCGATCTGGTGTTATGGCTGGAGTGGTAGGCAGAGTAAGCTCGGGTCTCTCTACCCATGCCCTCTGCAATCCTCAGCCTGCAATCCACATCCTGAAATTCTGCAAACTCCGCATCCAGCCAAAATTGCTTCGCCCACTCGTGACACTCGGGTTCAATTGTTCCACTATTGCAGGATGCCACAACTCTCAGTCCATGGCCGGGTAAGGGGAGAGGTATGGCCAGGGGTCGACCTCTTCTGAATCCGAAGGCGGCGCCGATGGCATCTTCCCCTTGATGCATTCCCATCTCGCCCGCCATTGTGGATATGTGCTCCTTGCCTCCGCCTGCGCCCAATTGACAAAACCGTTCAGGGAGGCGGTCGGGTGTGGCATCCTCCTCTTCTCCTCCCAATTGCCTTCGAAATATATCCTCCTCGCCAGATTGAGGAGCTCTTGATCTGCGTTGTCGCCATAGGTCTCGATCCCCCATGACGCCTATACCTTCATCTCCGGATCTGGCTTCGCCTCCGCCTTCTACTGCAGCACTCTCCAATCCCATACACAGAGGAGATAGGAGGACTCATCGTCGCAGATCCGCATGGCTCGCTCCGTCCACCTCCGCATCCTCGTCGCCCACAGCGTCTCCGGCAACACCGACCCTATCGGGTGCAGCATCTCCGGGAAGGCCCGGTACACGAAGGGGGGATGCATGTACAGGTTCGTCGAGCCCGGGCGAGGAGGCGAGCATGTGGATCTGTCGACTCTTGGCATGGGGGTGTGGGGCGGGGAGGCTCGCCGTCGCGGGGAAATCGGCGGCGAGGTGGGGTGGGTGGGGTGGATTCACGGTCGCGGTCGTGAGCATAGGGGTGTGGGTGGCCAATAAGCAATCTCTCCTTTCCTTTTCTATATGAATCGGACCAGAACATCCTGACTAGGTCGCTACGAGTCTCTTCATCCTTCCTATTAATTTATTATATTACCAATTAATTACCGATCATGATTGATTCCTTCACTTGAATTTATTGTGTTACCAACTACTATGTTGTTGGCAAAGAAGGGACAGATTACTAAAAAGTGTTACAAAAAAGAGGGGGGTGAAATAAACGATGGAAGGGTGGGCATACGAATAATGCATGGAAGTAAAATTGAGAATAATACCGCACTTACGTAAGGGATCTTACGTAACCTACATAATGAATTAAGTGGTATATTTTAATTGGATTAAATTAAGGAAGGGGTCCACTCAATTGAAATAGGGGGTGGGGGATTTATTGGTTAGAGATGGAAAATTGCACAGCTCTTCGTAGCCCCCTTCGTAGGTCTAGCATTTTCGATTTAGAAAGTATACTAGGACATGCCCGTGCGTTTGCAAGGTCATATAATTATTCTAAGATTTAGCTACACGACACAATTTCAAATTCAGATCAGTAGATCTTTTGGAAAAGAAGAAGTGGCCACGCGGAGCACCGAAGCTGTAGGTGGTGGCACTGGGGCGAACAAAGCGAGGCCCGGGGACGCCGGCAGGGACTCTGACAAGAACGAGCCGCAGCCGGCGTCGAGATGGTGGAGACAAGTCCGAAGGTTGACGGGTGCGGGTGCAAGCTTGCTGGGAAAAAAAGTTGGTGGTCATCAGTTTAGAGGGATGGCCAGGGGCGCCAGCACGACGGTGGATGGTGGCAACGAGGAGGACGGTGTGGGAGCGCCGCTGACCACTTGTGACAGCGGCAGGCGGTTGGGCCGGTGGTACATGGTGTGGTTTCAGAAAAGAGATTGACAAGCATAAGGTTGAAGAATATGCTATGATTACGACTAACCCAAAAAAAATTCCAATCGATTTTCACCTAGAAACGTCTAATGTTCTAGTATGTTAGCCCATTATTTACCTGTCCATAATGTCATTGTGTAAATACATATTTATAACATACTGCCCGTGATTTACCTACCTGAATAAAAATTACTTATTTGGTAAAAACCCTAGTCTTACGGATGATCCTCTGTATCTTTTCTTTTCTTGTATGTTTCTCTGTTGTACCAATTCAATAGTGACACAATCAGTTTGAAGGATTAAGACACAAATTTGATTTAACATTGCATTACAAAGTTCTTACATAGGGGAAGAAACGTCGATTGGAGACATTTTCTTATCATAGGTGTTTAAAAATTGGTTGCGTCTCAGTGAATATAGCATGATTTTGAGTCCCGCATCATCGATGATGAATGTTATGAATGGGACACATGCATGTTGGACGAGTCAACTCATCATATAGGCGTCGTTGTGTGACTGTCTAGCATGGTTCATACCGCGGGGGGAGGGGGTGGCTGAATTGGGAGACCTTATCTTTGTCTCATTCCAACCCTATGTGGTCATCGCGGTCGAGGATGGCTTGAGTGGTGGGGGCAAGGCATAAGATGGAGTGATTCGTCTCGGCAAACCTCGCCATATCCAAGTCGAATTTGGGCCATCTAATGCACTCCCTCTTCACCGGCAAATCCACATGTACCTCCTCGTACTAGAGCTAGACAGCGCATCGTTTCGATAAGATCAGACCTTGTGCACACTTGCGGCATCGACACGTATCCTCCCATATTTGGAAAAACTAATTCAGAAATCTATAACTTGTAGTGCTAGACCAGGAATTTGGTGAGGTCTGCGGGTAGTGTCTCTGATATGTTCAATAGACCCCTAAACAAATTTTCATAAAGGTATGACCTTTGCCCTAGGGTGAGCTTTTTTGCAGGAAATCTTCAGATCTATTCATCATCAATCATAGCAGTACAACAGACACCAGAAATAATAAAAATTACATTCAAATACGTAGACCATATAGCGACGACTACAAGCACTGAAGCGAGCCAAAGGCGCGCCACCGTCATCGCCCCTCCGTCGTTGAAGTCGGGCACAACTTATTTTAGTAGACAGTTGGGAAGTCGTCGTGCTAAAGCCCCATAGGACCAGCGCACCAGAACAACAATCGCCGCGGATGAAGAATAATGTAGACCAGAAGGATCCAATCCGAAGACACACGCACATGGACGAACACCAACGAGATCCTAGCAAATCCACCAAAGATAGATCCATCGGAGACACACCTCCCACATGGCCACCAACGGTGCTAGATGCATCGCTGGAATGGGGCTATGCGGGGAGACATTTATTCCATCTTCAAGGAGTCGCCGCCGTTTCGCCTTTCTGAGCAGAACACAAACCCTAACAAAACTGAAAGGAATGACAAAAAATGAAGCCCTCCCGCCGGCCCTTGACAGGATCCATCGCACCTCCATGGCCCTAGGGCCACCGGAGACGAGGCAGACCTACGTCGATGTCAGCGAAAGGCAGAAACCCTAGCTGTTGTTTGGAGGAGAAGGAGGAGGCGGCGGCTAGGGCGACCTTTTTGTTGAGCTTGACAAACCTCGATGGTGAGGTCATAAGCCTCCCAGCCTGTGAGCATCGAGGGGGATCCTCTTCTTCATTTTATTCACCTTCTTGTGTATTAAAATATATAAAAAAATAAAAGTGAAATTTAAATGATTCCCACTTCTATTAGGTTCATGTGCAAAAGCACTTTATATCCACAAAAGGATGCATCTTCAAAAAATATGGCCGATGATTTACAAAGGATGCATCTCTTAAAAAATAACCCATGTTCATGTGCAACTTTATATCCACAAAAGGATGCAAACTTCAGAAAAAAACAAGTGGATCCTTATGCACAACTTCATGTGAAACTCTCTTCTTTCCATGGAAAAATGGTTTGAATGAATAAGCAAAATGAAACCCAGAAAAAATAAAAATAGGGGGCTTGTGTGTGGAAATGCCTATTGGAAATATTGCTACCTGATTACTGCTGCAGAGGATGCATCATCTCCATGTGGGTCCGTCAAATGCGCACGTGTTTTCCGTTTCTGCCGCTTTACAATATGAAGTTGATTATCACTCTACGGGTGAAGAGAGAGCGTGTAAAATCAAATTAGAAACATCTATGTCAGGTAGTGTCATTGCCCAAAAAAATGTTGTACTTTGCTACTTACGTCACGTTTCACTCCCTCCTTTTCATTATTGTTGGTGCAACGTCTTGCCCCTTGTGTTTTGGAAATTGTTGTAAAAAACAAGCATGTGACTGATTGTTTGCTAGTGCACGCAAAGAGAAATAGTTCCTGGAATATCGAGAAGATTGCTATAATCTTTCGAGAAGTTTGCTATAAACTACGGTGAAAGTCTTCTGCGATGCAGAGAAGATTAACAGAATCCAAGGAGGTTGATTCCGAGAAGATTGTGTGTCGGAGATGACCCCCAAAAAGACGTGATGCAAATTGGTACCTGAGGCATCCAAGAATAAATGACCGCAACCTTGAAAAATGAAGATGAAGTGAATACGTAGCATTTGTTTTGTCATTTCATTTTCTTACTTGAGTCATAGGACCACCGTACTATTAAGAGGGGTAGGTATTTCAAGACTTATATTTTTTGTGATGCTTAACCGAAACCTATACTATGTGAGTTGGGAGAAAACTCTTTTTGCTTTGAGACATTTACTTGTCAGCCAAAGACGAAGATCTTCTGGGTTGTGAGAGAAATGTTTTGAACCGAGGAGTCAACTTTACTGGTTCCTCCAGTAAAATTGCCAGTGGTGTTCAAAATCCGACCGTTGGAAACGTGCCGGTTGGCCATTGACTGTACCACGTGTCCTAGATGGCCATTTCTCTACTAGGAAGGTTGCGGCTATAAATAGACACCCCGCATCAACATGATTCATTGGTTGCTCCGTTTGAGATTGTGGAAGATTGATTGAGCATCCCTCTTTGAGAGGTTTGAGTTTAAATCCACTGAGAGAGAAATCAAGAGCTAAAACTTAGACAGTGATTGAGCATAATAGTATATCTAAGTTGAGAGCTTTTGTTCCTATTACTCTTGAGAGATGCTAACTCTTTAGACGGTTAGGTGTCGGCTTGAGAGTCGAAGAGTAATTTTCTTCGCCAAGTCAAAGTCGGCAGCAATAAGAATCACTGTGGTTTGCGAAACAAGTCCGTTGAAGGTTTGGAGATCACTGCTACGTCTTGAGCTTTCGTTGGTTTTCCTTGAAGAGGAAAGGGTGATGAAACAATAGTAGCGTAAGTATTTCCCTCAGTTTTTGAGAACCAAGGTATCAATCTAGTAGGAGGCTCCTCAGAAGTCCCACACACCTACACAAACAAACAAGAACTTGCAACCAACGCAATAAAGGGGTTGTCAATCCCTTTAAGGCCACTTGCGAAAGTGAGATCTGATAGAGATAATAAGATAAGATAAATATATTTTTGGTATTTTATAATATAGAGGCTATGGTGTTGATGTAGAAGCCCTCCATGGTCGATTCCCCCTCCGGTGGAGCACCGACGAAGGATCCAAGATGGGATCTCGCGGATACAGAAGGTTACGGCGGTGGAAATAGTTTTTCGTGGTCCCTTCTGATGTTTTCGGGGTACATGGGTATATATAGGAGGAAGAAGTAGGTCGGTGGACGCTTGAGGGGCCCACGAGGCAGGGGCGCGCCCAGTAGGGGGGGCACCCTCCACCCTCGTGGCCGCCTCGCTTGTTTCTTGACTTCCACTCCAAGTCCTCTTGATCACATTTGTGCCAAAAATCATGCTCCCGAAGGTTTCATTCCGTTTGGACTCCGTTTGATATTCCTTTTCTTCAAAACACTGAAATAGGCAAAAAAAACAGCAATTCGGGCTGGGCCTCCTGTTAGTAGGTTAGTCCCAAAAATGATATAAAAGTGTAATGTAAAGCCCATAAACATCCAAAACGGGTAATATAATAGCATGGAACAATCAAAAATTATAGATACGTTGGAGACGTATCAAGCATCCCCAAGCTTAATTCCTTCTCGTCCTCGAGTAGGTAAATGATAAAAACAGAATTTTTGACGTGGAATGCTACCTAGCATAATTCTCAATGTAATTTTATTTATTGTGGCATGAATGTTCAGATCCAAATGATTCAAAATAAAAGTTCATATTGACATAAGAAATAGTAATACTTCAAGCAACTAGTCAAAGCAATCATGTCTTCTCAAAATAACATGGCTAAAGAAAGTTCATCCCTACAAAATCATATAGTTAGGCTATGCTTCATTTTCATCACACAAAAAATGCTCCCATCTTGCACACCGCCGATGACAAGCCAAGCAATTGTTTTGTACTTAAATAATCTCAAACTTTTTCAACTTTCACGCAATACATGAGCGTGAGCCATGGATATAGCACTATGGGTGGAATAGAATATGATGATGGGGATTGTGTGGAGAAGACAAAAAAAGAGAAAGCCGCATATTGACGAGGATAATCAACGGGCTATGGAGATGCCCATCAATTGATGTCAACATGAGGAGTAGGGATTGCCATGCAACGGATGCACTAGAGCTCTAAATGTATGAAAGCTCAACAAAAGAAACTATTGGGTGTGCATCCAACTTGCTTGCTCACGAAGACCTAGGGCATTTTGAGGAAGCCCATCATAGGAATATACAAGCCAAGTTCTATAATGAAAAATTCCCACTAGTATATGAAAGTGATAACATATGAGACTCTCTATATGAAGAACATGGTGCTACTTTGAAGCACAAGTGTGGAAAAACATAGTAACATTGCCCCCTTATTATATATTTTTTGGGCCTTTTTTTTATTTGGTCTTTCTCTCTTTTTTTTATTTGGCCTTTCCTTTTTTTATTTGGCCTTTCTTTTTTATTTTTGGAAACAATGCTCTAATAATGATGATCATCACAGTTCTATTTATTTACAACTCATGAATTACAACTCAATACTAGAACAAGGTATGACTCTATATGAATGCCTCCGGTGGTGTACCGGGATGGGCAATGAATCAAGAGTGACATGTATGAAAAATTATGCATGGTGGCTTTGCCAAAAATATGATGTCAACTACATGATCATGCAAGGCAATATGACAATGATGATGCGTGTGATAAAAAAACAGAATGGAACGGTGGAAAGTTTCATGGCAATATATCTCGGAATGGCTATGGAAATGCCATAATATGTAGGTATGGTGGCTGTTTTGAGGAAGATATAAGGAGGTTTATTGTGATAGAGCGTATCGTATCACGGGGTTTGGATGCACCGGTGAAGTTTGCACCAACTCTCAAGGTGAGAAAGGGCAATGCACGGTACCGAAGAAGCTATCAATGATGGAAGGGTGAGAGTTCGTATAATCCATGGACTCAACATTAGTAGAAAGAACTCATATACTTATTGCAAAAATCTACAAGTCTTCAAAAACCAAGCACTACGCGCATGCTCCTAGGGGGATAGATTGGTAGGAAAAGACCATCGCTCGTCCCCGACCGCCACTCATAAGGATGTACAATCTAAGAACACCTCATGTTTCAAATTTGTTACACAATTTTTACCATACGTGCATGCTACGGGACTTGCCAACTTCAACACAAGCATTCTTTAAATTCATAATCACCCAACTTGTCACAGCCCTAGAATTTGATTGCAAATAGTTGCACAAGCATCCATGCATCATGTCTAAATTTCTTTGAAAGTTGAAATAGGGATTGTTGAAACCCTAGCACCAAATGAATTCAACTAGGTTCAATAAAAATATCTTCAATGAACCCAAATGACCTTTAGAAAAGTTCATGATTTTTGTTAAAGGTGAAAACCTCTACCAAAAATGATGCACATATTTCTAGGCCATTCTAGATTTTTGAATTAAATCTTATTGTATTTAACTTTGGGCATTTAAATACTATAAATAATTTAAATGTTCAAATAATGTTGGAACTATTTTTGGGCCACTGAAATAATTCAGCAAGTGTCCATGAATATTTTTAGGATTTTAGGAAATGCCTTGGTATTTTTCCTAAGCTCAAAACAGAGGCAAATAATTAGAAAACAAAAACAAATTAGAAAACAGAAGAGAGGGAGAGCTTACCTGGCCTCACCTGAGCAGCCCACCTGCCTGTGCGGCCCAGCACCACAGCTGGCAGGCCCAGCCAACTGGCCCAGCCCACCACCGCAACCCCTCTGTCGTCTTCCTCCTCGCACCAGTAGGCAGGAAGTGTGGTCGCCGCGCGCGCGCCAGCTCCTGCTTCCACCGCGACGCCCCGACTCTTCTGAGAGTGCCACGGAGACACCTCGAAACCCCTGTCCCCTCTCCCTGACTCGCTGCTCTCTCACCCCTCCTTTGCATCTCCTACGCGCAGCCACCGAGCGAAGCCATCACCACCGTCCGCTGCCACCACGGCCACAGCTGTCCCCGCGCCTCTCTGTGCTGTCCCCGACATCAGCCTCGATGCTGCGAAGTTTCCCCCTCAACAAGAGCAAGCCAAGACGCCCTGCATCGCCGACTACGCTGTCGTCCTCTTCCTCTTCATTCGACGACCGCCGCCGTCGATTCGCCGACTTCGCTGCCTCCCCGATCCAGCTGAGCTCCACCTCGACCCCACGGTGAGCTTCACCATTTTTCCCCGTGCTCCCCGAGCTAGTCCTCGTTCCCTAGGCGCGCTAGCCACCGGAGCCAAGAGCTCCTTGCCGCCGAGGCTAGAGCGAGCGCCTCTCGCATCTGAGCGCTCCATCGTGCTCAGCACGTTTCCAGGAGCTCCGAACACCCAGTCGCCCGCTTTGTAGTGCCCCGTAGCAACCAACCCATCGTTGGCCGAACTCCGACCACCGCCCCAAGCTCGTTTCCGACAAGCTTCGGCCACCCCAGCTCCAGCCGCCTCCACCATTGGATGCGCCACTCCGCCAGCTCTCCATAGCCGCTCCCCGCCGTCCATTTGGACGCTGGAGGGGCAAGCCCGAGCCCTCCGCCGCACTGGATGGTCGCTGGCGGCCTAACTCCGCCGAAGCCGACGTGGCGCGATTAGATTAGGTCTAATCCGCCCACTAACTACCACCACAGTCACTGTCAGTGGACCCCGGCACGTTAATTAACCACGGGGTAAACCCCTATATAGCCTGAACCTAACCACAGTGGCCCCACGCGTCAGCTTTGACCAAGCTGATGTGGCCGTTGACTGGTCCCACCAGCCAGTGACCCAAACCAGCACTGAGTCACTGACCAGTGGGCTCCACTGGTCAGGTTTGACCTGGAGCGGGTCTGTTGACCTGCTGAGGTCAGCATGACGCAGTTAATCATTTTTTGGATTTAAATAATTCAGAAAATTACAGAAAATGTTATAAACTTCAAAAATTCATATAAAATCAACCGTAACTCCAAATGAAATAATTTATATATGAAAAATTATCAGAAAAATCCAATCTATCCATCTGTACCATTTTCATGCATGTTGGAACAACTTAAACCTGTTGTTTATATCAAAACATGATAATGCACTTAATTAATTCATAGTTTGAGTTTGAACTTGAACCTTAGGTTCAAAATAACTCAAACCCATCTGGTTGTAGTTGCATTAGGCCAACACACTCATATTACCATGTCATGAGCATGCATCATATTGTGCATTGCATTGATTGTGTTCTTTCTCTGTTGCCGGTGTTTGTCCCCTCTTGATAGACATGGTTCCGACGATGAGTTCGATGACACTGATGAAGAACTATTACTATCTTCAGAAGTGCCAGGCAAGCAAAACCCCCTTGTTCATTCTGATACAATCCCACTCCCTCGCTCCTGCTCTCTTTTACTACATTAGGACAACAATGATTCAACTGTTACATGATGCGGTAGTTGAACCCCTTTCCTATGCATGACCTGTCATTGCCATAGTAAATAGATGAAACCCACTAGCATGAGTAGGTGTTGTTTGAGCCCTGATGTGCCTACTCATTAATGCTTGATTGTCATGCCTGCTACTACTTAGAGTCGAGTCAGGTCCGAATCTTCGGGGATGAATTGGAATGGTGATGAACATGTCCTACTGCGTGTGAGATAAGTGTGTGAACACGATTTGGTAAAGGTAGCGGTGAGAGGCCATGTTGGAGTACATGGTGGGTTGTCTCATTGAAGCTGTCCTCAGGAACTGAGTTCTGTGTTTGTGATCCATGAACAGTTACTACCACACATTGGGTTCCGGTAACTCGACCCCTCTCAACTTATTAATCAACATGATCTCTGTCCAGGAGTTGCAACTAGTTTCTGGTGTTTGTAGGTAGTGTTAGTAGTCTACCAAGTGGCACCCGGTACAGGTGGGCTTGGGACAGACTAGGCACCATGGCATGGTGTACCAAGCATAGATCCACCCGTCGAGGTGAGCTTGGGAACCCTACACACATCGTTTGGGGCCGTGAGCGACACCCCGGCCGGATCTCCTTGCGGATGGAACCCAAATATGCGATAAACCTGGACTAGAGTCTTGCGTGATTAGTCAGGTCGTGGCCGACTCCCTCGCCAGGCTTCCGCTTGAAGGTTGCCGAGATACACGACGTGTACATGGTGGTAAGTGCGAGAGAATGTGTGAATAAGTACACCCATGCAGGGTTAACATCATCTATTCGAATGGCCGTGTCCGCGGAAAAGGACTTCTGGGTTGCCTATACAGTTCATAGACAAGTGAAAGTGGATACTTTAAAATGCGCAAGATATGCGTGAGTGCTATGGATGGCGTTCTCGTAGGGAGACGGGAGCGAATCCATAGTGGTGTATTGATATGGTGAATATGTGGACTCGTGTGCGCCACCTCAAAAGAGTTACTTGCAGTCGTAGTTCAGGATAGCCACGGAGTCAAAGCTGGCTTGCTGCAGTTAAACCCCACCATCCCCTTTGTTGATAATGATGCATTTGTAGTTAGTTCTGATGTAAGTCTTTCTGGGTACATTTGTACTCGCATTTGCCTATTTTATATTTTTGCAGAGAGACTTCGGCCTCACTAGTAGTTACCTCAGCTACGATCTTGTGCCCTTGGGAGGATCTGGTAGATAGTCAGGCTTCTCAGCCTTTTTCATTTGTAGAGGTCTGTACTCAGACATGTTAAGCTTCCGCATGTGCTTTGACTTGTATGCTCTGAATGCTGGGTTGAGAGACCCATGTTTGTAATATCTCGCTCCTCGGAGCCTATTGAATAAAATACTTGAGTTGTAGAGTTTTGTTGTGATGCCATGTTGTATTTGCATATATCGAGCATATTGTGTGTATGTTATTGAAATGCTTGGTATGTGTGGGATCTGACTATCTAGTTGTTTATCCTTGGTAGCCTCTCTTATTGGGAAATGTCTCCTAGTGTTTCCATTGAGCCTTGGTAGCTTGCTACTACTCCGGAACACTTAGGCTGGCTGGCATGTGTCCTTCTACGTTCCTGTGTCTGTCCCTTCGGGGAAATGTCACGCGGTATCTATCGGAGTCCTGTTAGCCTACTACAGCTCGGTTTACCGGAGTCCTGCTAGCCCAGTTGCTACAGCCCAGATTCACTCGCTGATGACCAACACGTTCGTTGCTGGGTCATGTATGCCTGTCCCTGTACATTAGTGCCACTTTGGGTTCACGACTAGCCATGTTAGCCCGGGCTCCTTGTCATATGCATGCTAGCGACACTATCATATATGTGTGCCAAAAGGCGCAAACGGTCTCGGGCCTGGTAAGGCGACACCCGCGGGAATACCGTGTGTGAGGCCGCAAAGTGATATGAGGTGTTACATGCTAGATCGGTGTGCCGTTGAGTCGGGGTCCTGATAGTTTTGGTATCGGAGCTTGACTGCCTGTAGGATTACCAAGCCAAACTGGTCGAAGTTGAGTCTAGAAATTCTTTAGTTATATAAGGGAATTGATTGTGGGATGGAACGTAAGGCTCTTTTTACTCCTTATACCTTATGCCTTCTGATCTGAGTCATCTTATCTTTCCTACGGGTTTAAGGAACTAGGCTTTCTCTTCTTTCTATCAGGATCACGTGTTACTAATCTATAGACTTATAAGATTGTTGGATTCAATGCCTCAGTTCAGTTTCTACTATCTCCGTGTGCTCATAGTTGATATCGGAACCTTGATTTTGTGATGATCGAGTGGTTATGCCACCATTTTTGTAGCATGTCTCAAATTCTTTTGAGCATTTACAGCTGTTATGTTGTCCGAGTCATCCCAGGTTTCTAAGTAATCTGATGCATTTGCAAATCTCTTCTTCCGTTCTTGCTGTCCTTTTAGGCTAGTTTAACCACACTAATTGGTGAGTTGAGGTACTCTGCTTCCTCGACATATATGTTGGAGCTACTATTATGACCCTAGGTGTCTTAGAGGATCACCTAGTAATCTAGCCATGTTCTATGTTCCAGTGTGATGATTTTGGCCATCATTCTCGAAGGCATCCCGTGATGCAATTTAGTTAGTAGGTATTCTACTCCTGGGTTCTTGAACCCGAGATTCAGCCTACACACTTCATGTTGATAGTGTTTGCTCATTCCTTTAGGTTATTAGCAACCTTTGCATTAGTCCTCGAGGTCCATAGTATTTCCTTCTTCCGAATACTATCAACCACTTATGGCGGAAGTTCTTTGAATCAAAAGATCGCAACCAGAGTGCTCTTGATGAGTCCTCCATTCATAGTTGTGAATCTGTCAGTCCTTCCTCTTCAGCATGGGCTATCCGGAAGAAATATGTTGAACTTGTTCGACATACTAACCTATGCATCCACAACTCAGAAAATCGTATGTTCTTTTGAGTTGTCCCTCTTTAGTTGTATTTTGATCCTCGTCTATCAATTGATAGTCAAGAGTATGCGTGCACTCGTGTTCTTCAATGCGTACTATTCTTGTGGTCCGTCAAGCCGTTCTATTTCGAAATGAATAGGAGAAATAAACTCCAGAACCTCATCCATATCTAGGATTGGGTCAAAGCAATTGTATTCCGCAGATCAAAATGCCAATCCAGCTTCTCCTCTTCTCTACCTTGGAGTGTTACCATCTTTATGTCAAGAGTGTCATGAGAATTGCACCACCTCTTATAAATTCTTGACACAGTAATGATTCTTGCCATCATTGTTAATTCCTCGGTTCCCGTGTTATTGTAACCGGAATGCCGACAAGTGAATCGTGATGTGTGTAATCAATACTGCTAGCAACCATGTTACTTGGTAGTTAATGGACAATAATCTCATTCTTAGCGTGTTGGTATTGAACTATCATTCTAAGATTGATCGTGCTACCTAGTTCATTTTTCCTGGTGCACCCTTTGATCAATGAGTTAGGATTGTGCCAATCCCTCGCTCTTGTGATCATATCATCTTGCCCTGAAAAGCAAGATTGTTCATGAGCTTAGTAACATATCGGCGATTCATGATTTTCTGAATATCTTCTCGGAAGTATCATCAGGTTGTCACCTGACCGATATGTTGAGCTTGTGATCAAGTTGGTATTCTTGTAAACCATCCTTTCTCCAAGAATCCGTGTTGGATACCCTGAGCAAGTTGGTTAAGCTAAACAACAACTTGGAGAGTTGGAAGATAAAAGCTTGTCCGACTTAGTTCTAGTTAAGGGATATCTTCTATGTATGTTGAAGAAAGGTGATATCTTCAACGATTGGTCCCGGTGATCAGTTGTTGGACCTATTATCTTATCAAAACTTTGATTTGAGTGTGGGCTATCCTCAAATCAAATCAGAACCAATGATGATTGTAATGTTGTCTTACTCGTGGTTCCTCCTCGAGCATACTCCATTATATCTTTTGGTCTGACCAATGCTATCACCAGGTTCACATAATTGTGGAATTCCAATTATATGGAAACTAGGATGAATTGTTGTTGAGCCCATCGACAACATCCTTATCTTCTCCATAATCTTGTTGAACATTAAGCTGGTATTGGAAACTTTGAAAGCATTTCTTCATGCTAGCTCATGGAGCATATGCATGGATGGAAGAAGTGACTTTCCCTAATTCATGTGCATTTGATGTAAGTTGCCGCCGTGAATTCAGGAAAGCTTGTTTTTGCCTCCTCTGGAATCATCCCAAGTTAGTCATGCACGTGCGAAGTGCTCTATGGTTTGATAGGTTGGCCGCCTCCATTCCATATGTGTTTCCCAGCACACGAAGCCACTGATTGACTTGTTCTAGGTAAAGAAGTCTAATTTAAGTGCACAGGACTTTGATATCCTCGATGATGGTTCCCAACCTGAACCCGGTAATGTTTTATTATAAGACTACCATGTGGTCATGTTTGTCTGTGAGAGCGTGTTCACATGTGTGTAGCAGAACCAGCTCATGTATTGGAGCTTTCTATCGTAGTTCATTCCTCGAGAATCCCGCAACGCCATCTCGTCGATTTGTGTTGCAAACTTTCATTTTTCTTCCTAGACTCGATGAGTCTGGATTATTTTGACACCAACCACATCTGAATCTCGGGCAGATATGATGGTTGGAACGTTTCCCAAGAAACTATAATACTGGTATCACCATAACCGGTAAAGTGGATGTCGTGGCTAACACACCCAACCGGAAGACCTATTATTGTAGTATCTTGTTGAGGAAGTTGGCCACCTCCCCATAGGGATTTCGTAGGATTTACTCCCTAGTTGTTCCTTATGGATTTGTGTGTTCCTGAAGTCTGACCTTTTACTTGATGTTCTAGATATCAAACCATATTTATGTATTGATTATGCTAGCACATCAAGGAGAACATTAGAAGCGGAGTGCTAAATGTCTCTTGGTCGATCATCCAGATTTTGTTCCCTTGGCCCCGCTGAGGTGAAATCTGAGAAGGTTATCTTCTTTTGTATCTGCATCTTCCATCGTTGTTCATCATGGTAGTACGTTGTGTTGCCAGGATCCTTAACATGGATATTGGTAAAACCTTGATAAATATGGAAATGCTCAAGTTCTTGAGAGCACGCACAAGCGCTAGGTGTTATCATCGGCACTAACTGGGATTGCTCTCAGTTTCCTCGGTTATGCTATAACTTTTCAAACAGTGGACTCACTCTCTACTGTTGAGCTTCTCCCCAGTTACTAAAATCATCCCATGTGTTGTTTCCAACAAGGTAATCCACACCATCCATTCTAATCCAGGTATGCCATTCTACCGAACCCCTCCAAATGGTCGCTCGAGAATTGCCTTAGGCTAGTATAAAGAGTTTCAATGATCTCTGAATCAAAGGTAATTCTTTTTGCCACTTAAGGGGATATTTCTACGAGTCACCTTCCCTAAGGTGCCCCGTTATGGTATCATGGCAACTCAACTCCTCGCTACATTGACAACCGTTCACCACCTTCTTAATTGTGGAATTGTTGTCTACCTAGTGAACCCTCGTCATCTGTTCCACTCCATCCCTTTAGATGTGTGTTTCGTGTCTCAGCTCGAGAGATGTTGCTATGTCTCATTCCGTGAGTTAATCCTGAGTTGTTTGATCTTAGAGAAGATCAATCCTTCTAGAGTCTCCTTCTTCTCTCATTGTCATGCTGGCTGGAGTTCTCAGAGCAAGACATCAACACAAAGATGGTAATCGAATCAAAAACCTTATGAGGCGCAACCTGGATCGTGAAGATTGTGTTGGTCTTGTGCCCCCTCTGTCTTCTTACCTACGTCTTGAATCTCGGGACGAGATTCTTGTTTAGTGCAGGTGAGTTGTCACAGCCCTAGAATTTGATTGCAAATAGTTGCATAAGCATCCATGCATCATGTCTAAATTTCTTTGAAAGTTGAAATGGGGATTGTTGAAACCCTAGCACCAAATGAATTCAACTAGGTTCAATAAAAATATCTTCAATGAACCCAAATGCCCTTTAGAAAAGTTCATGATTTTTGTTAAAGGTGAAAACCTCTGCCAAAAATGATGCACATATTTCTAGGCCATTCTGGATTTTTGAATTAAATCTTATTGTATTTGACTTTAGGCATTTAAATACTACAAATAATTTAAATGTTCAAATAATGTTGGAACTATTTTTGGGCCACTGAAATAATTCAGCAAGTGTCCATGAATATTTTTAGGATTTTAGGAAATGCCCTGGTATTTTTTCTAAGCTCAAAACAGAGGCAAATAATTAGAAAACAAAAACAAATTAGAAAACAGAAGAGAGGGAGAGCTTACCTGGCCTCACCTGAGCAGCCCACCTGCCTATGCGGCGCAGCACCACAGCTGGCCGGCCAGCCAACTGGCCCAGCCCACCACCGCAACCCCTTTGTCGTCTTCCTCCCCACGCTAGTAGGCAGGGAGTGTGGTTGCTGCGCGCACGCCAGCTCCTGCTTCCACCACGACGCCCCGACTCTTCTGAGAGCACCACGGAGACACCTCGAAGCCCCTGTCCCCTCTCCCTCACTCGCTGCTCTCTCTCCCCCTCCTCTACCTCTCCTGCACGCAGCCACTGAGTGCAGCCATCGCCGCCGTCCGCTGCCACCACGGCCACAGCTGTCCCCGCACCTCTCCGTGCTGTCCCCGACGTCCGCCTCGACGCTGCGAAGTTTCCCCCTCAACAAGAGCAAGCCTAGACGCCCTGCACCGCCGACTACGCCATCGTCCTCATCCTCTGCATCCGACAACCGCCGCCGTCGATTCACCGACTTTGCTGCCTCCTCGATCCAGCTGAGCTCCGCCTCGACTCCACGGTGAGCTTCACCGTTTTTCCCTGTGCTCCCCGAGCTCGTCCTCGTTCCCTAGCCACGCTAGCCACCGGAGCGGAGAGCTCCTCGCCGCCGACCATGAAGCCGCCGAGGCTAGAGCGAGCGCCGCTCACGTCTGAGCACTCCATTGTGCTCAGCACGTTTCCAAGAGCTCCAAACACCTAGTCGCCCGCTTTGTAGTGCCCCGTAGCGACCAACCCATCGTTGGCCGAACTCCGGCCGCCACCCCGAGCTCGTTTCGACGAGCTCCGGCCACCCCAGCTCCAGCCGCCTCCACCACTGGATGCGCCACTCCGCCAGCTCCCCATAGCCGCTCTCCACCGTCCATTTGGACGCCGGAGGGGCAAGCTCGAGCCCTGCGCCACACTGGATGGTAGCCGGCGGCCTAACTCCAGCGAAGCCAACATGGCGCGATTAGATTAGGTCTAATCCGCCCACTAACTACCACCACAGTCACTGTCAGTGGACCCCACCATGTTAATTAACCACGGGGTAAACCCCTGTTTAGCCTTGACCTAACCACAGTGGCCCCGCGCGTCAGCTTTGACCAAGCTGACGTGGCCGTTGACTGGTCCCACCAGCCAGTGACCGAAACCAGCACTAAGTCACTGACCTGTGGGCTCCATTGGTCAGGTTTGACCTGGAGCGGGTCTGTTGACATGCTGAGGTCAGCATGACGCAATGATGACGTAGTTAATCATTTTCTAGATTTGAATAATTCGGAAAATTATAGAAAATGTTATAAACTTCAAAAATTCATATAAAATCAACCTTAACTCCAAATGAAATAATTTATATATGAAAAATTATCAGAAAAATCCAATCTATCCATCTGTACCATTTTCATGCATGTTGGAACAACTTAAACCTGCTGTTTATATCAAAACATGATAATGCACTTAATTAATTCATAGTTTGAGTTGAACTTGAACCTTAGGTTCAAAATAACTCAAACCCATCTGGTTGTAGTTGCATTAGGCCAACACACTCATATTACCATGTCATGAGCATGCATCATATTGTGCATTGCATTGATTGTGTTCTTTCTCTGTTGCCGGTGTTTGTCCCCTCTTGATAGACATGGTTCCGACGATGAGTTCGATGACACCAATGAAGAACTATTACTATCTTCAGAAGTGCCAGGCAAGCAAAACCCCCTTGTTCATTCTGATACAATCCCACTCCCTCGCTCCTGCTCTCTTTTACTACATTAGGACAACAATGATTCAACTGTTACATGATGCGGTAGTTGAACCCCTTTCCTATGCATGACCTGTCATTGCCACAGTAAATAGATGAAACCCACTAGCATGAGTAGGAGTTGTTTGAGCCCTGATGTGCCTACTCAGTCATGCTTGATTGTCATGCCTGCTACTGCTTAGAGTCGAGTCAGGTCCGATTCATCGGGGATGAATTGGAATGGTGATGAACATGTCCTACTGTGTGTCAGATAAGTGTGTGAACACGATTTGGTAAAGGTAGCGGTGATAGGCCATGTAGGAGTACGTGGTGGGTTGTCTCATTTAAGTCGTCCTCAGGAACTGAGTTCTGTGTTTGTGATCCAGAACAGTTACTACCACACATTGGGTTCCGGTAACTCGACCCCTCTCGACTTATTAATCAACATGATCTCTGTCCAGGAGTTGCAACTAGTTTATGGTGTTTGTAGGTAGTGTTGGTAGTCTACCAAGTGGCACCCAGTACAGGTGGCCTTGGGAAAGAATAGGCATCATGGCACGGTGTACCAAGCGTAGATCCACCCGTTGAGGTGGGCTTGGGAACCCTGCACACATCGTTTGGGGCCGTGAGCGACACCCCGGCCGGATCTCCTTGCGGATGGAACCTGAATAGGTGGTAAACTTGGACTAGGGTCTTGCGTGATTAGTCAGGTCGTGGCCGACTCCCTCGCCAGGCTTCCGCTTGAAGGTTGCCGAGATACACGACGTGTACATGGTGGTAAGTGGTGAGAGCGTGTGTGAAGAAGTACACCCCTGCAGGGTTAACATCATCTATTCGAATAGCCGTGTCCGCAGAAAAGGACTTCTGGGTTGACTATACAGTTCATAGACAAGTGAAAGTGGATACTTTAAAATGCGCAAGATAAGCGTGAGTGCTATGGATGCCGTTCTCGTAGGGAGACGGGAGCGGATCCATAGTGGTGTATTGATATGGTGAATAATTGGACTCGTGTGCGCCACCTCAAAAGAGTTACTTGCAGTCGTAGTTGAGGATAGCCACGGAGTCAAAGCTGGCTTGCTGCAGTTAAACCCGACCATCCCCTTTGTTGATAATGATGCATTTGTAGTTAGTTCTGTTGTAAGTCTTGCTGGGTACATTTGTACTCACGTTTTCCTATTTTATATTTTTGCAGAGAGACTTCAGTCTCACTAGTAGTTCCACGTGAACTTTGACGTTTAGCTTGTTACCTCAGCTACGATCTTGTGCCCTCGGCAGGATCTGGTAGATAGTCAGGCTTCTCAGCCTGTTTCATTTGTAGAGGTCTGTACTCAGACATGTTAAGCTTCCGCATGTGCTTTGACTTGTACGCTCTGAATGCTGGGTCGAGAGACCCATGTCTTTAATATCTCACTCCTCGTAGCCTATTGAATAAAATACTTGAGTTGTAGAGTCTTGTTGTGATGCCATGTTGTATTTGCACATATCGAGCATATTGTGTGTATGTTATTGAAATGCTTGGTATGTGTGGGATCTGACTACCTAGTTGTTTATCCTTGGTAGCCTCTCTTACCGGGAAATGTGTCGTAGTGTTTCCACTGAGCCTTGGTAGCTTGCTACTACTCCGGAACACTTAGGCTGGCCGGCATGTGTCCTTCTATGTTCTTGTGTCTGTCCCTTTGGGGAAATGTCACGCGGTGTCTATCGGAGTCCTGTTAGCCTGCTACAGCCCGGTTTACCGGAGTCCTACTAGCCCAGTTGCTACAGCCCGGATTCACTCGCTGATGACCGACACGTTCGTTGCTGGGTCATGTATGCCTGTCCCAGTAAGTTAGTGCCACTTTGGGTTAATCACTAGCCATGTCATCCCAGGCTCCTTGTCATATGGATGCTAGCGACACTATCATATATGTGTGCCAAAAGGCGCAAACGGTCCCGGGCCTGGTAAGGCGACACCCGCGGGAATACCGCTCGTGAGGCCGCAAAGTGATATGAGGTGTTACATGCTAGATCGGTGTGCCATTGAGTCGGGGTCCTGACACAACTAGCATGACTCTAATATCACCACCTCCATATCTCAAAACAATTATCAAGTATCAAATTGATCATAGCATCCAATTCACTTCCTATGATAGTTTTTATTATACCCAACTTGGATGCTCACCATTCTAGGACCAATTTTATAACCATAGCAAATACCATGTTATTCTAAGAGACTCCCAAAATAATATAGGTGAAGCATGAGAGATTAACAATTTCTACAAAATTAAGCCACCGCCGTGCTTTAAAAGATATAAGTGAACCACTAGAGCAAAAACTATCTAGCTCAAAAGATATAAGTGAAGCACATATAGTATTCTAATAAATTCCAATCATGTGGGTTTCTCCCAAAAGGTGTGTACTGCAAGGATGATTGTGGTAAACTAAAAATCAAGGACTAATATCATACAATATGCTCCAAGCAAAACACATATCATGTGGCAAATAAAAATATAGCTCCAAGTAAAGTTACCGATAGACGAAGACGAAAGAGGGGATGCCTTCCCGGGGCATCCCCAAGCTTAGACTTTTGGCTATTCTTGAATATCTTGGGGTTCCATGGGAATCCCCAAGCTTAGGCTCTTGCCACTCCTTATTCCATAACCCATCAAATTTTTACCCAAAACTTGAAAACTTCACAACACAAAACTCAACAGGAAATCTCATAAGCTCCGTTAGTGCAAGAAAGAAAAACCACCACATAAGGTACTGTAATTAACTCATTATTTATTTATATTGGTGTTAAACCTACTGTATTCCAATTTCTCTATGGTTCATACCCTTACATACTAGCCATAGAAGCATCAAAATAAGCAATCAACACACGAAAAGCAGAATCTGTCAAAAACAGAACAGTCTGTAGAAATCTGTAACTCTCTAATACTTCTGGAACTCTAAAAATTCTACCAAAATAGGAAGTCTTGGGAAATTTGTCTATTTATCTACATCAAAAAGAATCAACGCAAAATCACGTTTCTGTGAATTACCAAAATTATTTTCGTGGGTGCAAAGTTTCTGTTTTTCATCAGAATCAAATTAACTATCACCATAGGTTATCCTATAGGTTCTACTTGGGACAAACACTAATTAAGACATGAAAACACATCTAAACAGAAGGTAGATGATAAATTTATTACTAAACAGAAGCAAAAGCAAAAACAAAGATAAAATTGTGTTGCCTCCCAACTAGCGTTATCGTTTAACGCCCCTAGCTAGGCATAAAAGCGAGGATATATCTAAGTAGTGCCATCTTTGGCACTCAATTCATAAGTAGCTCGCATGATAGATTCATAAGGTAATTTAACTTTCTTTCTTGGAAAGTGCTCCATGCCTTTCCTTAATGGAAATTGGTATCTAATATTCCCTTCCTTCATATCAATAATCGCACCAATCGTTCTAAGGAAAGGTCTACCAAGAATAATAGGACATGAAAGATTGCAATATATGTCAAGAACGATAAAATCCACGGGAACCAAATTCCTATTTGCAACAATGAGAACATCATCCATCCTTCCCATTGGCTTTTTAATGGTGGAATCCGCAAGGTGCAAATTTAAAGAGCAATCATTAAGATCATGGAAACCTAGAATATCACATAAAGTTTTCAAAATTGTGGAAACACTAGCACCCAAATCACATAAAGCATAACACTCATGATCTTTAATTTTAATCTTTATAGTAGGTTCCCACTCATTATTAAGTTTTCTCGGTATAGAAACTTCCAAATTAAGTTTTTCATCATCAGATTGCATCAAGGCATCAACAATATGTTTGGTAAAAGCTTTATTTTGACTATAAGCATGAGGAGAATTCACAATAGATTGCAACAAGGAAATATAACCTTCTAAAGAACAATTATCATAATTAAATTCCTTGAAGTCCAAGATAGTGTGTTCGATGCTATTTAAAGTCTTGACCTCTCCAATCCCACTTTTACCAAATTTAGCATCAAGATCTAAGAACTCCGAATCATTGGGACGCCTTTTAACTAAAGTTGACTCATCTCCAGTCCCATCATTATTAAGATTCATATTGCAAAACAAAGATCTAATGGGGGACACATAAATAACTTTAAGATCTTCATCATTATTTTCATGGAAACTAGAAGAACACGCCTTTACAAAGCAATCTTTCTTAGCACGCAATCTAGCGGTTCTTTCCTTGCACTCATCAAATGAAATTCTCATAGCTTTGAGAGACTCATTGATATCATGCTTAGGAGGAGTAGAACTAAGTTTCAAAGAATCAACATCAAGCGAAAGTCTATCAACATTCCTAGCCAAATCATCAACTTTAAGCAATTTTTCTTCAAGCAAGGCATTAAAATTCTTTTGAGAGACCATAAATTCTTTCACACTATTCTCAAAATCAGAGGATATCTTATTAAAATTACCATAAGAATTATTGTAGGAATTTACATAATTATTAGAGGAATTACTAGGGAACAGTATAGGATTAAAGTTTCCTCTATAAGCATTGTTACCAAAATTATTCCTACCAACAAAATTCACATCCATAGATTCATTATTGTTCTCAATCAAAGTGTATAAGGGCATATCATTGAGATCAATATAAGCACTCTTAGTAGCAAATAATTTCATAAGTTCATCCATCTTTCCACTCAAAACATTAATTTCTTCTATAACATGCACTTTCTTACTAGTAGATCTTTCGGTGTGCCATTAAGAATAATTAGCCATAATATTATCAAGGAGTTTAGTAGCTTCTCCTAAGGTGATTTCCATAAACATGCCTCCCGCGGCCGAATCTAAAAGATTCGTAGAAGCAAAATTCAATCCGGCATAAAAAAATTGTATGATTTGAATTTATGTATGATCATCCATAAATTCAAACCATGAGTAGGGCAATTGCGAATCATCAACTTCATTCTTTCCCAAGATTGGGCAACATGCTCATGATCAAGTTGTTTAAAATTCATAATATCGTTCCTTAGAGAGATGAACTTAGTGGGAGGAAAATACTTAGAGATAAAAGCATCTTTGCACTTATTCCATGAATCAATACTATTCTTAGGCAAAGACGAAAACCAAACTAGCACGATCTCTAAGTGAAAACGGAAATAACTTCAATTTAACAATATCATTATCTGTATATTTCTTCTTTTGCATCTCACACAAGTCAACAAAGTTGTTTAGATGGGTAGCGGCATCTTCACTAGGAAGGCCGGAGAATTGATCTTTCATAACAAGATTCAGCAAAGCAGCATTGATTTCACAAGACTCAACATCATTAAGAGGAGCAATCGGAGTACTAAGGAAATCATTATTATTGGTATGGAAAAGTCACACAACTTGGTATTATATTGCGCCATAGCGACAAGCAATCCAATCACACAAGCAAACAAAAAGGCAAGCGAAAGAGAGAGGAGATTGGGAAAGAGAGGGCGAATAAAACGGCAAAGGTGAAGTGGGGGAGAGGAAAACGAGAGGCAAATGGCAAATAATGTAAGTGCGAGGGAGATGAGTTTATGATGGGTACTTGGTATGTCTTGACTTGAGCGAAGACCTCCCCGGCAACGGCGCCAGGAATCCTTCTTGCTACGTCTTTAGCTTGCGTTGGTTTTCCTCGAAGAGGAAAGGGTGATGCAGCAATAGTAGTGTAAGTATTTCCCTCAGTTTTTGAGAACCAAGGTATCAATCCAGTAGGAGGCTCCTCAGAAGTCCCACACACCTACACAAACAAACAAGAACTCACAACCAACGCAATAAAGGGGTGGTCAATCCCTTCAAGGCCACTTGCGAAAGTGAGATCTGATAGAGATAATAAGATAAGATAAATATATTTTTGGTATTTTATAATATAGATTGGAAAATTAAAGATGCAAATAAAAGTAGATTGAAAGTTTATATGATAAGAGATAGACCCGGAGGCCATAGGTTTCACTAGTGGCTTCTCTCAAGATAGCATAAGTATTACGGTGGGTGAACAAATTACTATCGAGCAATTGATAGAAAAGCGAATAATTATGAGATTATCTAGGCATGATCATGTATATAGGCATCACGTCCGTGACAACTAGACCGACTCCTGCCTGCATCTACTACTATTACTCCACACATCGACCGCTATCCAGCATGCATCTAGAGTATTAAGTTCATAAAGAACAGAGTAACACATTAAGAAAGATGACATGATGTAGAGGGATAAACTCATGCAATATGATATAAACACCGTCTTTTTATCCTCGATGGCAACAATAAAATACGTGCCTTGCTGCCCCTGTTGTCACTGGGAAAGGACACCACAAGATTGAACCCAAAGCTAAGCACTTCCCTATTGCAAGAAAGATCAATCTAGTAGGCCAAACCAAACTGATAATTCGAAGAGACTTGAAAAGATAACTTAATCATAGATAAAAGAACTCATAGATAAACTTGATCATAAACCCACAATTCATCAGATCTCGACAAACACACCGCAAAAAGAGTTACATCGAATAGATCTCCAAGAAGATCGAGGAGAACATGGTATTGAGATTCAAAGAGAGAGAAGAAGCCATCTAGCTAATAACTATGGACCCGAAGGTCTGTGGTAAACTACTCACAACTCATCAGAGAGGCTATGGTGTTGATGTAGAAGCCCTCCATGGTCGATTCCCCCTCCGGCGGAGCGCCGATGAAGGCTCCAAGATGGGATCTCGCGGATACAGAAGGTTACGGTGGTGGAAATAGTTTTTCGTGGTCCCTTCTGATGTTTTCGAGGTACATGGGTATATATAAGAGGAAGAAGTAGGTCGGTGGACGCTCGAGGGGCCCACGAGGTAGGGGCGCGCCCAGTAGGGGGGGCCTCCACCCTCGTGGCCGCCTCGCTTGTTTCTTGACTTCCACTCCAAGTCCTCTGGATCACGTTTGTTCCAAAAATCACGCTCCCGAAGGTTTCATTCCATTTGGACTCCATTTGATATTCCTTTTCTTCGAAACACTGAAATAGGCACAAAAAAACAGCAATTCAGGCTGGGCATCCGGTTAGTAGGTTAGTCCCAAAAATGATATAAAAGTGTAAAGTAAAGCCCATAAACATCCAAAACGAGTAATATAATAGCATGGAACAATCAAAAATTATAGATACGTTGGAGACGTATCAATCGCCAAGAAGAATTTACCACGAGTAAAATCAACTGAACTCTGGTCAACTTCACGTAGAGGAGAATAGGACGGAGAGAGGTTTGCTCTTGTCTTTAATCACAAGTCCCTCCAACCAGATGTAGCTCTTTTTGCAGAAGAGTAAACTGGTCTACAATTCACTTGTCGCCATCGAGCATCACTGATTATTTCTCATCCAAATTTATATTTAGTAATTCTTTAGTTCTGTTTCCAGTATTGTTCTTCTGAATCATTCAACTGGCCATATCTCTAGTTATTTTATCAGTACCATGACTATGTTGTGTTGCATATTCATATTTTTTGTTCCTAAGGTAGTTTGTCTGTATGTGTGCTTGTTGTTCATTTGGTGCTACTTACTAATCGAACTCGGTCTGTCCTTGATGAACATTCCTCAGTGACATGTATTCTTTGCTTCTGTGGTGATCACATTATTTCTCATGTGCATTATCTTCGATGTTGATTGTCTTGTCCTCGTTTTTTATCACCATCTTTGTTGCCAGAGTATTGTGCTATTAATCTCATAGGATTATCGTATCTTTCGTTGAAGACTTAGTTGAATTGTTTTACTCGGTCTAGTTTTTCGTCTAATCTATTAGTTGTCGGTTGATCATGCTCATGATTAGGTTTATTTTTCGCTATGTTGTACTGAGAGATCTGAAGTTTTGAAAGAAACTTTAAATCTCTCATTCACCCCTCTGGTCGTTATCCTCTCGATCCTACAATTATCATCGGTGGGTGGCTGTTGGTCAGTGGCATGTTTCATGTCCGCAGTTCAGAACGGGGTTTAGTCTCTTGCATGGAACAAACAAACAAAAATGAAACAACCATTGTTAATAAAGAAACATATAAACAGGAAACTGGAGAGAAGGGGGGGGGGGGGCATGCTGCTCCTTCACTCCCGCCCGCATCTGCCTCTACAACCATTTCTTCTACCTTCTCTATCTGCAAAAAACGTCTACAATTACTCAAAACAGAAAAAAGCCACAAAGATGTATGCCGTAGTAGGCAATTTTTGCAATCCGCACACATTGGCCCCTCGGCCCTTCCCATCCCATCATTCACATGATGCATTCAATAAAAAAAAGCTAAAACAGAAAAGAGAAAACATGCCGCCCCCACCACCTTCAGCATCATCCCTGATCCTAGCCAACTTAAGCCCCTAGTCATCAAACCAACAATGATACTATGTTGTACTGCTTCAAGTTGCATTTCACCCAAACAAAAAAAACCATAAAAACACCCAAGGATGTGCAACTATTACTACTTACCAGCCAACCCCGGTACGTCTTGCTCGCAACTAGTACTACTATCACACACTCCTGACACCATCTATGTTCTAACCTACTTATAGTGGCTATGCATGCAACTTAGTATGGCTATTTGTGCAACTTCCTCCAGTGCTACATGCACAAAGACCTCAACTTCCTGCAAAAAAATCCCGTGGATGTGCAACAATTAGTGCTTACCAGCCAACTCCAATAGCATTTGCTTGCAACTATTGCTACTATCGCTGACACCTAACAGAAACTCAAAAGGATGTGAAGGGGGGACAAATCTGTGCAGTCACCTCACAAGATCATTGTTGGGCCTTCCTGTTGCTCGTCCCCGATCCTCACCGCTGCAACCATGTCGCCGTGAGAAAAAACCGCAAAAACAAGCATCCCTGCTGCAAGGCACGACGCCGTGAATACCCCAAGCACCACGATGCGGGGTGTGTCGCCACAAACACTTTGACGACACTGACAACCACTGCATGCGTGTGCGCTCCATGAATCCACCCCTCCCCGCCAGGCGCGCAACCGTTGTGTACAACATCGCCATGAATTTCACCCCCTGCCCGAGCAAATACTGCGGAAAACAACCCACAAAATCGTATGAAATTAGATGAAACAGATCGCACCCAGCCGCCAACCCTTGCTCGAATCGCCGGTAAACAAACCATGGAAGCCCCGGTTGCGAGAGGATTTGGATCGCATGCAGGTCTCCGGCTTACCTCATGCTAGTGGGGGTAGTGCAGGGCATTTGCCCGGCGGCTGCTATCTCGCCTCTGGCGCCCTCGATTGCAACCCCTCCTCCATCATTACGGTCGTGCTCCACTACACTATCTCGGCGAAACGGGTGGTGAAGTGGGCCCCCTTGCCTTGACCTTAACCAGGTAGCACATTACTTATCTAGCCAGATCGTCGCTCCCGGGCACGAAATGTACAACTGCATGATGCAGCATTCATGTTAAGATTTATTACCTCTGCTGCTGGGATGGTTGTGTTGCACTGTCTAAATTTGAGGCGACACATCTGCGAAATCAAAGGGCCCCCTATCTAAATTTGAGCTTTGTTCTCTTACTAGCTTTGTCTCCTGGGTTTGGATCGAATTGTCATTTTTAAATAACTGCAGAAAAGTTCACGCTAGTCAAATAATTGAGGAAGATAAATATACAAAGTAAGTTCAGATAAATATACAAAGTAAATTCTAGTCCCTCCGTCCCATAAAAAGAGCGTTTTTGATACTACACGGAGGGAGTACAAGATATACGTTTTAGAAAGTAATAAGTTTGATTTCAAAAAAAAAACTAATAAGTTTTGGGAAAGGTTCGCGGAGATAGCTTGAGAATACAGCTGAGTACTAGCAAACTAACACTTGCGTGCGCATCTCAGTTAGCGGATGATACCTAGTATACTACTAGACGGTTGTAACTATTAAAACACACACTATAGGCAGATAGTTGATAGTTCAAAACCACAACTGGCTTGTTTGTACATCAGAAGCCCTCCTACGGGGATACACACAAACTCTTCAAGGTCTAAAACCCCAAGGCAGTGACTTGGACTACCGAACATGGCGCAGCTAGCTAGTTGCATCTGTCACAGCTCCCAGTAGTATCTGGGATCATCCTTGAAGTAGCAATCGCAGTAATATTCGCCATAGTACTCGCCGCAGCAATAACAATAGCACTGGCTGTGGCCATCGCTGTCCATTGCTGCCTCGTTGTGCGGAGAGCAAGCATAGAGATCAGATTGCTCTATCACTTCACCTTCGTTCTCCTCGATGGTACGGAGATCTGGGCACTGAACGTGAGGCGGAGACCCCACCACTCCTGGCAGCCGGGCATGCCTGATATTGGCACAGCGAGCTCGGAATTCATCGTCAACTTTGAGGTTGCCGCATTCTCTAAGGTCAAGGAATTCGAGGTGGGGGCAGCCTTCAAGAATGGCGTACACCCCCTTTTCAGTCAGGCCGTAGCCTGCCATCTGAAGGAGCTGCAACTCCTGCAAGCTCTCTGCTATGGCGAAGGCCTCCTCGTTCTGTCTCGCCTCCCAGGCCTCATAAAGCTCCTCCTCTTCCTCCTCGTCGACCCAAGGCAAACGGACTCTTAAACGCTTCAGCTCTGGGCGAGCAGCACCGATCCGCTTGAAAAATGGCCATGACAGCTTCTGGCCAGAGTACTCTATCTCTTCTAGCATTGGACATCTAGCCGCAAGCTTAGTTACTGCATCGTCCCAAAAGTATTGGGAGGCAATGAGTCGAATGCTCTTCAATGAGTTGCATCTGCAGAGAGAAGTATAAAAATACACAGGATATCACATGAACAGAGCAAAATCAGACAAGTGCGGTAAGGCTGTATTACAAGTTTAAACAGTAAATGTATATTTTCTCTTTAAAGCGAAGTGGTTGGACACATGTACCATATGATAAATATCAAATAAACGACCTGTCCATGTGCTGCTGGAACGTAAATATCTAATTTGGCAATAAACGACCTGTCCTAAATATCACATAACAATGTACCGTAAATATCTAATAAGGGCAATGGGCATCTCCAATGCTATTCATCAAACGAACACGCCCAAATGTACAGCGGTGCTGCACGATCTGCATGTTCTGCTGTAACTCGGTTTTAAGAGTGGGAGAAAGGCTTCTCAGGTGGCGCGCCGGCGTGAATGCAGGTAGGCCGCGAGCCGGTGAGAGCGGCATCAATACTGATGGTTCTAGAGAAGGAGAGGGGTTTTAGGGTGTGTCCGGGTTGTCGGACGCCCCCCTCCGGACACCCCCAGAACACCCCCGATTTGTGGCCGCTGTAGGGATTTTAGACGTCCAGAGAAGCCTAATTTGTTGAGCGGCGCTGGAGGCTTGAAAGTGTCTGGCCCATTTAGGCCGGACATTTGGGGCGATTTTAGGATTAGCGTTGGAGATGACCTACCAGTTTCAGTATCTCAAGCCAACTTATTTGGCTCTAACTGACCTGTCCTAAATATGGCTGCCGCCTAATTTTAGAGACATATACAACCGTATAGATGTGCCAATTTTGTTTTAGTTTGCAAACCACTCAGCTCAAGCAATTGGGGTGTCCTTTGCACGTCGTAGCTAGTATCGTGAAGTGATTTTGGTAAATGAGAAAAAGTTAGAGATTTACGGCAAATAAATAGTGATGCATGAATAAAGATATTAACCATTATAAAAGTAGGAATTAGTATAAAAACTCCTTTTTGGGGGGTGGGGGTGGGGTGGAATTTGTAATACAAACTCTACTGTAAGAAGTTGTACATTATTTTTTACTTTCTCTTTCTCCATACTGCCCTCCTAAACTATCTCCTTTGGGCTCAAATCGTTGTTCGTGGGGGTGGACTTGGTAATACAAACTCTACTGTCAGAAGTTGTACATTATTTTTTACTTTCTCTTTCTCCATGCTGCCCTCCTAAACTATCTCCTTTGGGCTCGAATCGTTGTGCACTCAAGCAACAACATGGCCCATGAGGCACCAAGTAGTGGCCTTTTTGTTTTTGGAAAGGGCCAAGTGACTGTTCTAGAACATAGTGGATGCAGCTGTGTTGTACTTCTACTATTCAGTCCACTGTTCACTGCGAATCTTGCTGCTCTTAGCCGTTCGATTTAGGAGACCAACAGTTAGGATTGATGCTTTAGCTCTAACTCAAAACTCATACACTATATAGTACTAGTATGTATGCACGTGCAATGCACGTCTTAATATAACGGAGTGATTTTGGAGTGTGAGTCAAATCAAATCAAATAAATAAATAAAAGAGTGATTTTCATAAGAGGAATAAAAGGTTCAAAGATTTGCTAATAGATAGAGCCAAAAGAAACATTACGAATGAAGATATTCATGGTGGAGACTTGAGACCCTCTTGCTTCCATTTATCCATCCAAAGCACTCTTTTATCACCCAATGAAATTGTCCAACCACCGGTGACTAATTCTCAAGTCATTCCCTGGATCAGTATCTTGCACTATAGATCGCTTCCATTTTTCCATTAAGAACCTCTCGTCAACGCGATTACCGCGCGTGCTGCCGGCCCTCACAGATTGGATGCGTATGCCATGAGAGGCACGCACACGGACGTAGTGGAGAACAGCAGTAAGCAGCTGAACTTTTTCTGCATGGGTAAAATGTCGATGGTTCTAGAAGGCAGCAGTATCTTCGCTGCTACTGTAGCATGTACTGTTGATGCGAATCCCAGCATTTTGAACCATTGGATGGACTATATCAACGGCTAGGGTTGATTCCTGGTCTTGAAGTTTAAAAGTTTCAAACTGGTACACTATATAGAAGTATAGATACTCCCACCGTCCGGAAATACTTGTCATCAAAATGAATAAAAATAAATGTATCTAGATGTATTTTAGTTCTAAATACATATTTTTTTTGTCCATTTTGATGACAAGTATTTTCGGACGGAGGGAGTAGTATAGTATAGATATAGATATAGATATAGAAAAAGCAAAAAATGCATCGACCTGATTTGATATCAGTTTATTCCCTAAATTAAATTCACATCTTGCGACCAACTTATTTATCTGTTAGGTGGAGGTAAATACCGCAAACAGTGTGTCAGTGCTAAGAAGCTGCTAAGTTTGACACATACAGAGCAAGAGACCAAGTGCTGAAATTCAAGAATGCAAAGATCAATACCTGCTTGCAATGTAATTCAGGAGTTCGCTAGTGACAAACTTCTGAGCCCAGAACGATTCCATCCGTCCATCAGAGCGATCTATAGCCACCTTTGCCATTTCGCACATGACATTTTCTTCCTTTGAGAAAACCACCTTGTGGCGTGTCATGTCCACGAAACGCCACAACTCGGGGGACTTGGCTGTTATGCGCCATGAGCGGCACACAAGTTCCGCGCGCATCAGAATCTCGATGGTCCCAAGCTTCATGAAGATTGCAGAAAGCGCATCGAGTGGGAGCTCAGACCAATCCCTGACATCAGACACGGGCAAGGGGTTTGGCTCCACCTCCATTGTGCAAGGGGGCTCCTAAGAAATGAGGTGTCATCACAGACATAACAAGTATGCCCAAATTTAGCAAGAGCTTGAAATTTGCACGATGAGAAAGCTTTAACAATCGTAAATTAAATTTGAAAGACATTAAATTTGCACGATGAGAAAACTTTAACAATTGTAAATTAAATTTGGTGATCCCAACAGTTCCTGATTTGATATCAGTTTATTCCCTAAATTAAATTTGAAAAGACAGACGAAGGTTATGCGATGCAGGAGTGGTTATTTAAGCTTTGCAATCGACGATAAGCCAATCAGCCCAAGTTAGCAAATCAATCCATTCCCCCCTTATCATCTCAGAATCCACCCAATTACGTACTCCCTCTGTCCGAAAATACTTGTCATCAAAATGGATAAAAGGAGATGTATCTAGACATATTTTAGTTTTAGATACATGTCTTTTCATTCATTTTGATGACAAGTATTTTCAGACGGAAGGAGTATGATTTACCCAAATATCTATGAAACCAGTATACGCACCGATCTGTTCTTGTGCGGGTGGGCCTGGAACCCATGCTTCGCCATCTCGGGCAGCAGGTCGTCGCCGGCCGTGGCCTCCCGCCTCGCCCTCTTGCATCTGTCGCTCTCGCTGCTCTCCATGCAAAGCACCGACGCGTCAGCCGCTAAAAACAAAGGTCGTTCAAGCCAAGCAGAGATCCAACAGCGGCTGATATCGGCGACGGGCAGGAGCACGTTCCGCTCCTCCCCGATGCCGTCGGCCGTGCGGCTGCCGCAACTAATGCGGCTCCCGCCGTCGCCGGAGGGGCTCGCCGATGGGTCGGCCATGCGGTCCCGCGCGGCCGCGGCCGCCAAACCGAAACACTAATCAATCAGATCGGGGAACCCACCGTCTCGCCCCACCAAAGCCAAACCCCGAACCATTTTCTCAAAGAAAGCGAGCGTACGTTTGGAAGGAGAAATCGGCGTTCGCCCCACGAGGGCGAAGTGGCGAACGAAGCGGAGGCGGCTTGGCACAGGTGGCAAACTGCGATGAGGAATAACCAGCGATTGTTCCCTGTAGGCTTCTGTGGAGCGAACAATTTTTTTTAGCACATTACAAACGCAAGCGTTTATACATACGCGCATATACTCACCCCTATGAACGCACACACGCACATCCTACCCTATGAACATCTTCAAAAGACTGAGCCGGCATATCATCTTGAGATTTACTAAATTATTAGGTTCCCTACGATAACCAGCCTAGAGAAGACCCTTTACTAGACCTTGCAGCCCAATTACACACAAAAGAATACTCGCAAAAAAAAGAACTGAAAGGAAAACACACACACACACACACACACACACACACACACACACACAATCAAGTGTACATGGAAAAAATAATTTTGCCATGTAAAAGGTCCATGGAAAAAATAAACAAAAATATGTATAGTTACACCACAGAAAAAGTTACCATTGTCACATAGTTTTGAGAAAAACAAACAATCAAGTGTACTATACCTAAGGCACACAAAAATGCCATGCTTGTACAAAAAATATACAACATCAACTCAGACCAATTATGAAACTAATAAAGGCCAGACATTAAAAACACATAGAAGAAAAAAGTTAACAATTATGTTTGAACCTAAGTTGTCATTGTTAAGTATAAGATGATGGCAAAATAAATATTGAAAAAGAAAAGTTGTGAAAAAGTCTAACAAAAATAAATTTTGCCATGGAATGTTCAACTAATTGGCCTTGGTATACCAAAGAAATTTACAAGGTTTTGTTCAAAAAATTGCCATGTTTTGAAAAAATAATTTACAAAACAGATATTATGATGATGTATGCTTTAAAAATAGTCTTGGTGTGTACAAAACAAATTTGCCATGGTCCAAACAATATGCTCGCCATTGTTTAAAAATAAATTTGCCAGGCGAGGTGAGGCCGTGGAGAAGTCAGGAGCAGACAGCGGTTTGGAACAATGGCGTTTTCGGGGGCGAGGTGGCGAAGGGAGCGGAGGCGGCGAGGCATAGGTGGCAACCTGCGATAAGGGCTTCAATTTTACGGGAAAGAGAGACGTATAAAAAAAATTCAAGTCAACCCAGATGAATAGTAAAAAAATATAGCTAAACAAATATGAGTTCTCGTAGGAACATACATGTCCATGTGTTCTAACTTTGTGTGATTCTCTTTTTAATAAAAATACTCAAAGGTGAGTTCATTTTCTCAGGTGAACCCTTCACGAGAAAGTCACATGCGACCTAACCCTAGCCGCCACCCCATGATCCGATCCCTCTTGCCACCGTCAAGGTTAGCCGGCGAGCAAAGCCCGCACGGCGTCGACGGCGGTGGGAGGCTGCTGCTCATCAGAAGCCCGATATGGAGGAGTTGTGGGTTGCGGCGGGACGACGACGATGTGTGGTCGGGTTGCAAGTGCCGGAGGCAATGCTCGACAACGACGCTGGTGATCCAGCATGGCGATCTTCAACAGCGGCAATGCCTGGCCCGATCACTGTGGAAGTGAGAGTCGGTGCATGGTCCTAGACGGCGGCGAGGTCAACATGAGACCTATAGAAAAAAGATTCCTAATGCTCTGGACGAAGAAAAAAATCAATGCTTTAAAAAAAAGTATTTTTGAAGTACCAATTTTGCTGTTTTACTGGTAGAGCTTTGGGGACGTTTTTCTTCACGAAACTTTGCTTACATAGAAAATTCAAATATGTTTATTGCCAAAAAAATAGTTTTCTTTTTAAACTTTTTGCTATTTGTTTGAATGTTGCATTTGAACTCGGAAGTAGAAATTCCATGTCCTTTGCGCCATCCCTATTTTGTATGGGAAAAGATTACAATCAACCGGCCGATCAAGCAGAGAGTTCCGCCGCTCGCGTAGCCGTTAGCACTAGTAGAAAAAAGGTCAAATGTGAGACACATTAGTCCCGGTTTGTAACAGAACCGGCACTAATGTGTCCATTAGTGCCAGTTCCAACGGCTAGCTGGGAGGAGCTCTTTAGTACCGGTTCGTGGAAAACCTTTAGCACCGGTTCGTGCCACGAACCGGTACTAATGAAAGTGGTGGCAGGATGTTGTCAGAATGGGGCCCTTTCAGCACCTTTAGTATCGGTTCGTGGCACGAACCGGTACTAAATGTCGTCCTATATAAATCCTTCGTCCACCCGCACTCTGTTCTTCCCCCTTTCCCCTCTCCCTCTCCTCTGTTCTTCCCTTCTTCCTCTCGAGTTCATCACAAAATTTGCCCCAAATTTGTCAAGATTTGCAGGCCCTCATCCATTCAAATGATCACCAAGGTTAGCAACTTTGTCCTTTCATCTCTCATTGCTAGATTAGCTCTTGCATTGGTTTATATAGTGATTAATTGTGGGTTTTAATAATTTGGGAGGAATTATATGTGGTAGTATTTGATTTATATGCAATTTGAGGTCAAAATAACGCTTAGTTTGCATATGTAGGTGTGGTTTACTTAGTGCCTTCTAAATCTCCGTCGTAACCACCGTCGATCGCCCGCACCGTCCCGTCACCGGCACCACCTTGTGGTGAGCCTCTTGTTCATGAAATTTTATATAAAAAATTGATGTTGTGTGATTTGGATATATAGTTACTCGTATAATAATTATCTTACCCGTACGTTGTTTGTTATACATAGTGCCATGGTTTTGATATCCGTCCCCGTCGGCCCTCGTCCTTGTTATGATTCGGATGTGGTATATTCTCTTTCAAAACTATTTGTTGCATTTCGTGTTTATGACAAATTATGCCCATCAAGTTGACATAGATATTTTTATCTAGGAGGTATGTGAACCGGAAATTCCAACCGACCCTATTGTCGAGAGGTTAAATTTAGTTGAAAGAGAAAATGAGTACTTGAAAGAAAAATTAAAAAGAATTGAGGGGGAGAAGATGGAATTGGAGTTGTATGTTGCCGATGTCGTCGATGATCACAAGATCAAGATGGAGAAAATGCGCTTGAAGATTAGAAAGATTAGAAAATATGCCATCGATAGTGAGGCTTGGTATCATTATGCTGTTGGATCAATTGTTACCTTAGTTGCGATCTTGATCGCATTTGTTGTTGCATTTAAATGCTTTAGCTAGAGAGTTATTTGTTTGTTGCATTTAAGTGTTGTATGAACTTGTATTAATTTGGTCTATTCGGTGTTGTGTAATGAAGATGAGTCGGCAATGGATGTACGATGACCGATGCTCTCCCCAGTTCGTTGAGGGCATGCATACTTTTCTGCTTGCGGCTGAGGCAAATAAGCGGGCGGATGGTTTTATGCCTTGTCCATGTGCTGGCTGTAAGAATGGTCGCAATTACTCTACGTCAAGAACCATTCACGTCCACCTGTTTGAGTCCGGTTTCATGCCCCACTATAATGTTTGGACCAAGCACGGAGAAAGAGGGGTTATGATGGAAGACAATGAAGAAGAAGAGGACGACGACAGCTATCCTGGACATGGGTTCCCTGAATATGATGATACAACAATGGGGGAAGAAGCTGAGCCGGTAATGCGGGAAGAAGCTGAGCCGGCAATGCGGGAAGAAGCTGAAGAAGAGGCATCAGATGAGCCCATTGATGATCTAGGTCGGGCCATTGCCGATGCAAAGAGAAACTGCGCAAGTGATTTGGAGAAGAAGAAGTTGCAGCGCATGTTAGAGGATCACAAAAAATTGTTGTACCCGAATTGCGTAGGTGACAAGAAAAAGCTGGGCACCACACTGGAATTACTGCAATGGAAGGCAGAGAATGGTGTATCTGACAAGGGATTTGGAAAGTTGCTGGTAATGATAAAGGATATGCTTCTAAAGGACAACGAATTGCCCGAGAGTACGTACGAAGCAAAGAAGGCTGTCTGCCCTCTAGGGTTAGAGGTGCAGAAGATACATGCATGCCCTAATGATTGCATCCTCTACCGCGGTGAGTACGAGGATTTGAACGCTTGCCCGGTATGTGGTGCATTGCGCTATAAGATCAGCCGCGATGAGCATGGTGATGTCGAGGGCGAGCGCCCCAGGAAGAATATTCCTGCCAAGGTGATGTGGTATTCTCCTATAATACCACGGTTGAAACGTTTGTTCCAAAACAAAGAGCATGCCAAGGCGATGCGATGGCACAGAGAAGACCGTAAGAAAGACGGAGAGTTGAGAGTACCAGCTGACGGGTTGCAGTGGAGAAAAATCGAAAGAAAGTACGGGAAGGAGTTTGCAGATGACGCAAGGAGCGTATGGTTTGGTCTAAGCGCAGATGGCATTAATCCTTTTGGGGAGCAGAGCAGCAACCATAGCACCTGGCCTGTGACTCTATGTTTGTATAACCTTCCTCCTTGGTTGTGCATGAAGCGGAAGTTCATTATGATGTCAGTGCTCATCCAAGGCCCTAAGCAACCCGGCAACGACATTGATGTGTACCTAAGGCCATTAGTTGAAGAACTCTTACAACTGTGGAATGGAACAGGTGTACGTGCGTGGGATGAGCACATGGGGGAAGAATTTGACCTAAAGGCGTTGCTGTTCGTGACCATCAATGATTGGCCTGCTCTCAGTAACCTTTCAGGACAGACAAACAAGGGATACCGCGGATGCAGGCACTATTTGGATGATATCGACAGTATATATTTGAATAGTTGTAAGAAGAATGTGTACCTGGGACATCGTCGATTTTTTCCTAGCAGGCATCCCGTAAGAAAGAAAGGCAAGCATTTCAAAGGTGAGGCGGATCACCGGACGAAGCCTCGCCACCGTACTGGTGCTGATGTACATGATATGGTCAAGGATTTGAAGGTGATATTTGGAAAGGGTCCTGGCGGACAACCTGTTCCAAAGGACGCTGACGGACGCGCACCCATGTGGAAGAAGAAATCTATATTTTGGGACCTGCCATATTGGAAAGACCTAGAGGTCCGCTCCGCAATCGACATGATGCACGTGACGAAGAATCTTTGCGTGACCCTGCTTGGCTTCTTGGGCGTGTATGGGAAGACAAAAGATACACCTGAGGCACGGGAGGACCAGCAACGTATGCACGAAGAAGACGGCATACATCAGGGTCATGCAAGCTATGCTCTTACCAAAGAAGAGAAGGAAATCTTCTTTGAATGCCTGCTCAGTATTAAGGTACCGTCTGGCTTCTCGTCAAATATAAAGGGAATAATAAACATGGCAGAGAAAAAGTTCCAAAACCTAAAGTCTCATGACTGCCACGTGATTATGACGCAACTGCTTCCGGTTGCATTGAGGGGGCTTCTACCGGAAAACGTTCGATTAGCCATTGTGAAGCAATGTGCATTTCTCAATGCAATCTCTCAGAAGGTAATCGATCCAGAAATCATACCAAGGTTACAGAATGATTTGGTGTAATGTCTTGTCAGTTTCGAGTTGGTGTTCCCACCATCCTTCTTCAACATCATGAAGCACGTCCTAGTTCACCTATGCGAAGAGATTAACGTTTTGGGTCCTGTATTTCTACACAATATGTTCCCCTTTGAGAGGTTCATGGGAGTCTTAAAGAAATATGTTCATAACCGTGCTAGGCCAGAAGGAAGCATATCCAAGGGCCATCAAAATGAGGAGGTCATTGAGTTTTGTATTGACTTTATTCCTGACCTTAAGCCGATTGGTGTTCCTGAATCACGGCATAAGGGCAGACTGGATGGAAAAGGCACGCTAGGAGAGGAACAAATAATATGTATGGACGGACATTCTCTCACTGAAGCACACTACACAGTTCTACAGAATTCCGCCTTGGTGGATCCGTATATGGATGAACACAATAATTTGCTACGCTCCAAACACCCGGAGCGGTCTGATGACTGGATTACACGTGAACAAACCAGGAGTTTCGCCAGCTGGTTGCAGACACGTACCATGCATGACACCTCTATTGAAGATGACATGTACTTGCTGTCCCAGTTACCATCTTCGAATATAATGACTTTCAAAGGGTACGAGATAAATGGTAATACATTTTACACGATCGCCCAAGATAAGAAGAGCACCAACCAAAACAGTGGTATCCGCTTTGATGCAGAAACCAAGACGGGAAAGGAAACATATTATGGTTATATACAGGACATATGGGAACTTGACTATCGACGTGGTTTAAAGGTCCCTTTGTTTCGGTGCAAATGGGTCAATATGACACGAGGCGGGGTAACGGAAGACCCGCAGTACGGAATAACAACAGTGGATCTCAACAATCTTGCGTATGCAGATGAACCATTCGCCCTAGCCAATGATGTGGCACAGGTTTTCTATGTGAAGGACATGTCTACCAAGCCAAGAAAAAGAAAAGATAAGGAAGCGAATGCATCGTACGATGAGCCAAAGCGGCACATAGTTCTTTCTGGGAAGAGAAACATCGTGGGAGTGGATGACAAGACAGACAAGTCAGAAGATTATGAAAAGTTTGATGAAATTGCTCCATTCACAGTGAATATTGACCCGAGCATCCCTTTATCCGATGAAGATTTTCCATGGTTACGGCGCAAAGGGACACACGCGAAGAAAAAGTTTCACACCCAAAGATCTGGGATGTGATCGGCTTCACTAGCTATCATCACTTTCTTCTGTGTTTCGCACCGAGAGGGGAATCTCTGTAATAGTTAGGGTAGTTATGTGTTTTGGCATTTGAAACGCGAAGAAATTTTATGTGCAAACAAATTCACACTAATTTCAAATAATTCAAAATTTAAACTATTCAAATTTGAAAACTACGGGCACTAACAGAAAGTTTGTAATTTTTTGTATCTAAAGAGGTTGTGTCAGCCTCCGGTTAGGCTATGGCCCCACCATCACCATTTAGTGCCGGTTCGTACCACGAACCGGTACTAATGAGGTTGTGTCAGGTAAGGCTGGGGCCCCACGAGCACCTTTAGCACCGGTTCATGGATGAACCAGACGTAAGCTGTTTTTTAGTCCCACCTCACGAAGTGAGAGGGACTAGGAGCGGTTTATAAGCCCTGAGTGCAGAGACGATGAAGAAGAGGATCAATGCTCACGTTGCTTAGCTTCAAGCCTTCAGGAATACGGTAGACTGCACGGAGCTATGCGCAGTGCAGTTTACACTATTCCGAAAGGCTTGAAGCAAATTAACGAGCATTGCACCTCTTTTTTATTTTTAGTAACTTATTACAACTCCGGACTTCTTCTGTTATGGCAAAAACTAATTGCACATCGACATTTCTTTTTTTTAAGTTATAACTCCAGACTTTGACCATCAAGTTTTGCAGAAAAGAAAAAATAGCAGAAAAGAAAGAAAAACTATAGCTGAAAAGAAAAAAACTATATAAAAAACTACTCAAAAATAAATATAGCAGAAAAGAAAAAACTACTCAGAAATAAATAGAAGAAGAAATAAAGCAGAAAAGAAAAAAAGTTATATTTGCTATTTTTCAATCGTTTACAAAATGACCGTGAAATTGAAAATCACTACAAAATGAACTCTGAAAATGTTGAATTTTGGCAAACTAGATGAAAAACTACTCACAAATAAATAGAAGAAAATAAATATAACAGAAAAGAAAAAAATATACAAAAAACTACGCAAAAATAAATAGAAGAAAATAAAGCAGAAAAGAAAAAAACTATAAAAAAAATTGGGGCGCTGCCCTGTGGGCCTGATAGGCCACAGGTGTGTAATTACAGGCCTTAAAGGCCCGGCAGACTCACAGGGCAGCGCGCAGAGTTTAGGCCCACAAGCCTGCTATACAGAGGAGTTCGAAGTGGTAGCCGCGGCTGGGTTTATAAACCAGTGCGGCTGCCCTTCGCCCGGCGAGGTGGGACTAAACTTTGGGGTGGCAGCGCGAGGCCTTTAGTACCGGTTGGAGCCACCAACTGGTACTAAAGGGGGGGGCCTTTAGTGCCGGTTTGTGCCACCACCCGGTACTAAAGGGGTCGCTTCCCGCCACTTGGGCTGGCCAAAACTGGCCTTTAGTACCGGTTGGTGGCTCCAACCGGTACTAAAGGTGCCTTCTATATATACAACACTTCGAAAATTTCATTCCCCCTCTGTTTCTTCCTCTGTTTCCGTCGTCTCCGTCGCTGTCGCCGCCCCCGTCCCCGTCGCCGCCCTCGTCTCCGTCGCTGCCCCTGTCCCCGTCGCCGCCCCCATCCCCGTCGCCTCCCTCGTCTCCGTCGCCGCCCCGGGCCCGTCCCCGTCGTGCCGTCCCCGCGTCGCCGC